>NC_052080.1:26739435-27100685 GCF_015852505.1 Tachyglossus aculeatus
GTCTTCCAGGGCTGAGAGGCTGCATGGTCCCCAGATAGGGAAATCGGGGTCCCTGAGGTGGCCTAAAGTTCCCTGGTGCTCCGACCTGGGAACTCTGGTCCACCTCCCCGTGGCTTCTGGCTCACCCGGTTGTTCCAAGGTGGACATCCATGGTCCTGGCGGGGACCCTGCCCCAGGTAACTTGTGGGTCCCTGCAGCCGGGATCCAGGACATTTCTCCCCAGGTCGGGGTGGGGTGTGGAGGTTGGGGAGGGAAGATTCTGGGACAAGAGTTCCCCACCCCCCTTCCCATATTCCTTTAAATTCTGGCCTGGCATAGGCACCACCCAGGCCCTCAGCTGGCCCCGAGCCTACCACCCGGGCATCTCCAAGTGTCCGAGCTCCTGGCAACACAACCGTGCCCCCTGGGTAGGGCGCCAGGGTCTGGAAGGGAATGCGACCCCGATTCGTGGTGGGGGCGGTAGGGCAGGGCCGAGGCGGCGCGCAAGGTGGGCACAGCCGAGCCAGAGGGGTGGCAGCCCCAGGGACTCCTCTGAAAAGTGCCAATCTGCTCTCTCCCCAGCTCCTCCTCTTTCTCCCCCTCCCCTCCTTCACTGCCGGTGGCCTCAGCCCCAAGTCTCTGCTTGGCCGGAGGAGAAGGACCTGGCCCATCCAGCCCGGGCCCGTGGGTGGGCAGGCCCACATCCCGCTCACCCAAGCACCAGCGGGAGAGGCCGAGTAGGTGTGTTTGGGGTCTTCCGGGACCAGGGGCAGAGAGGATTCCCACCCTCAGGGAGCTTCTCTAGAGGGTCCTGACTTGTGGTGGAGGTGGCTGTTGGGGAGGGCTCTCTAATCAGATCCCTTTCCAGACCCTCGAATCAGGCTGCCTTTGGGCTTTTCCTGTCGTATTATCTCCATCAGAGCCCCATCCCACCCCCTGCCTCTCTTTCCCCCCCTCCCTCGGTTGGGAACAGGGACTCTTTGTGGGACCGTCTGGGCCAGAGCCCTGCGGAGGCTCCGTCAATAAACAAGCCTCTCTTTATGGAGGGAGGTGTCACCGGAGGAAAGGAAAAACCCGGGAAGGGAGGGAGGGAGAAGGGCGGAGGTGGGCAGGTTCGGGTAGCCGGCCCGAGTCACCAAGGCCGGCGGAGGGGCAGAGAAGGTCCCACCGGAGAGAGTGGGGCCGCAGCCATCCTTTGTCTCTTTGGGTGGGCCATGGGGGACGAGGGAAGCTCCCACCTTCTCCAGGTTGGCGTGGTCCAGAGAGAGGGTCTCCAGGTAGCGGCCGAAAGACTGGAATGCCCTGTCCGGGATGGCCTTGAGCGGGTTGTGCGATAGCTTGAGCTCCTCCACCACGCGCAGTTTGGCCAGCGCGGCGGCCGGGTAGGTGACCAGCTGGTTCCGGTCCAGGTGCAGGACGGCGAGGTTCTCCACGTCGGCCAGGGCGGCGGGCTGGATGGCGCCCAGCGCGTTGTCGGTCAGGTAGAGCCAGCGCAGGTCCTTGGCGCCCTGGAAGGCCCCGGCCTGGAGCTCCCGCAGCTTGTTGGAGCCCAGCTGCAGGATGAACAGGTTGGCCAGCGGGGCCAGCAGGCCGCGCGGCAGCTCGCCCACCTCGTTGTGGTCCAGGTAGAGGTAGGTGAGCTCCGTCAGGTCGTCGAAGGCGCCGGCACGCAGCACGCTGATGGCGTTGTGCGACAGGTACAGGTAGACGAGGCTCTTGAGGCCTCGGAAGGCGCCCGCCGCCACCTCCCGCACCCGGCAGTGCTGCAGGTGCAGGGACACGAGCCCCTTGGCGGGCCGGAACCCCCCGGCCGGCAGCACGGGGAAGTGGTTGCGCTGAGCGTTCAGCAGCCGCGTCTTCTCGGACACCTTGGGCAGGCGGCGCAGGCCCACGTTGTCGCAGATGACGTGCTGCAGGTCCCCGCCGTGGCAGTGGCAGGCCGGGGGGCAGGCGGGCAGGGCGGGCAGCAGCCCGGCGAGCAGGGCCAGGCCCAGCAGGAGGACCGGGCGGGCCATGGCGGGGGCCGGGACGCAGAAGCCGTGGGAGCCGAGTCCTGCTTGGTGGTGCCCCCGCCTGTGGCGGCGGCGCCCTTCGCCCCTTATATGCCGGGGCCGCGGCGGACGCCCCGACCGCAGACGGCGGGCTGAGCCAGCTCCCTACGTGCACCGTCCGGGGCCGGGCAGGAAAGGCTTAACCCCCTCCAGCCCGGGGCCCAGGGGGCACCCCCGGCCGGGCCGGCCGCCCCGGGCAGCTGGGCGACGAGGGCCGGGCCCAGAGAGCCTCGCCTTGTGGCCGGCCTCAGGGCGGGGGGCAGCCGGGTTACTAATCATAACAATAATAATAATAATAATAGATGGCATTTGTTAAGCGCTTACTAGGTGCGAAGCACCGTTCTAAGTACTGGGGGAGGGGATCAGGTTGTCCCAAATGGGGCTCACATCTTCATCCCCATTTTCCAGATGAGGGAACTGAGGATCAGGGAAGTGACTCGCCCAAGGGCACACAGCAGACGTGTGGCGGAGCCGGGATTAGAACCCATGACCTTGGACTCCCAAGCCCGACATCTTCCCACTGGTGTTGGCCCAGGGTTTGGGGGAAGTGAGGAAGGCCCAGCCAAATCCCGGGAGTCCCGGGCTGGATGCCGGGGGCCCAGACGCCAGGGGCCCGGGCCAATAATAATAATAATAATAAAAATAATGTTACTTGTTAAGTGCTTACTATGTGCAAAGCACTGTTCGAAGCGCTGGGGCGGATACGAGGTGATCAGGTTGTCCCACACGGGGCTCACAGTCTCAATCCCCATTTTACAGATGAGGTAACTGAGGCCCAGAGAAGTGAAGTGACTTGCCCAAAGTCACACAGCTGACAATCCGTTCGACGTCGGTTCGGGCCAGGGTTGACCCGCAGCCTGCACCCCGGCCCGGGAGCCTCGTCCCCCGGAAGCCGTGGACCCCCCGGCCGCCTTGGAGACGGCCAGGCGGGGCGGAGAGCCAGGGACGGCCTGGACGGCCTGGCTGCTTGACCGGCCCTGCCTCGGCCTCGCTTCTTCTTAATGGGGCCCTTGTGCGGCTCAGACTAAGCGTGAGAGCGGCTCTGGGGTTGGTGTGGACGGACCCCCACACACAAACACACACCCTCCCACACATATATGCAGCCACAGTCGCTTGCACACCCACCCGCTCACACAAACACGCACCTTCCCGCACATATATGCACCCACAGTCGTTTGTACAAACCTAACCCCCCCACAAACAAACACGCACATTTCCACACATATATGTACTCACAGTCGATTGTACAAACCCGGCATGGCTCAGTGGAAAGAGCCCGGGCTTTGGAGTCAGAGGTCATGAGTTCAAATCCCGGCTCCGCTAACTCAGCTGTGTGAATTTGGGCAAGTCACTTAACTTCTCTGTGCCTCAGTTCCCTCATCTGTAAAATGGGGATTAACACTGTGAGCCCCTTGTGGGACAACCTGATCACCTTGTAACCTCCCCAGTGCTTAGAACAGTGCTTTGCACATAGTAAGCGCTTAATAAATGCCATCATAAACCCACACACAAACACACACCTTCCCCCCACAGTGGCTTGTACAAACCCACATCCAAACACGCACCTTCCCACACATGTATGCCCCCGCAGTTGCTTGTACAAATCCACACCCACACATGTAAATCTTCCCTAAATGTGCAGAAACCGGCTCTGGTTCTCCGTACCGCAACCCGGCAGAGTTAGGCGTATCCGCTGAGCGTTACAGCGGAGATAACACCCGTATCTCGCTTTGTATCAGCTCGGTGCCCGACCGCCCACCGGTCGGGGTTCGGTGGGGGCTCGTCCGTCGGGGATGGAAAAGGAGATGGAGATCTCCATCTCCTTCTCCCGGCCCGCCTCGGCCAGTGCTAGAGGGGTTAAACTGGGCCGGCCGGGGTCAGCTCTCTGGACGCTGGACAGGAAACTCCCCGCATCCACAGTAGATAGAGCACGGGCTTGGGAGTCATGGGTTCTAATCCAGATCCTCCACTTGTCTGCTATGTGACCTTAGGCAAGTCACTTCTCTGGGCCTCAGTTCCCTCATCTGTCAAATGGGGATTGAGACTTCGAGTCCCGCGTGGGATGGGGACTGTGTTCAACCCAATTTGCTTGTTTCCACCCCAGCGCTTAGTACAGTGCCTGTACTAGTAAGCCCTTAACAAATACCATTATTATTATTATTAATAATTCCTCCTGTCCACCGTGGTGTCGTCTGGATTCCTGAGGGTGGGAGAGCGGTAGGTCCGGGGGGAGGGGAGAGGATTGGGGGGTGGGAGGGAGGGACTCGGGAGAGGTGACCACGACTCCGGCCGCTGGGCAGGCCCCCTAGGGAGGAGCGGGCTGAGAGGGAGAGGGAATGTCCTCCAGCGACCTGGCCAGGCCCTGGCTGTGTCCACTCCGTGCCAGAACCACCCTCCATCGGACAAGGAGCCTGGTGTCTTCCCTGCCACCGTCGGGTGGGGACCAGAGGGGACCCAGGAGTCCCGCAGTCCGGGCCTCGGGCCTTAGGTGTGTGTGTGGGGGGGATCTGATGCCCCGCTCCTCCCCCGCCGCCTCCTCCCATGCCCCACGTCCCTACCCCCGGCCCTGCGGTCATGGGGTAAACACAGCGCGCGGAACATACCCATCCGGCCGCTGTTTGTGCCTGGTTGGCCCTGCTGTTGATGTTTTCGCTCTCTGGCCTCGCCGCTGGCCTGGCGGATCGGGAAGTCCTGGGGGAGGAGCGGTTGGCGTGGTAGGGCAAAGAATCTCTGGTTTTTATAGTCTAGGGGTTTGGTCCCTCTTACTGTCTAATGGAAGCAGATTAATATTAACGGAGAACGCCCTGCCACACACACACACACATACACACACTCTCCCCCCCTTAATAATTTGGTATTTGTTAAGCGCTTACTGTGTGCCAAGGACTGTTCCAAGCGCTGGGGGAGATACAGGGTAATCAGGTTGTCCCACATGGGGCTCACAGTCTTAATCCCCCTTTTACAGATGAGGTAACTGAGGTGCAGAGAAGTTAAGTGACTTGCCCAAAGTCACACAGCTGACAAGGGGCGGAGCCGGGGTTAGAACCCATGACCTCTGATTCCCAAGCCCAACTTCTTTCCACTGAGCCACGCTACATAAACCTGGAACCCTGACCCTTTTCCAGAGCTGCCCCGGCCCCTCTGCTTGACTCCGGGAGTTTTTGCCAACGAGCTTTGTTGGGGAGGACGGGCTGCGGGGAGGTAATGTGTGTATGGTTTAGTGGAAAGACCTCGGGTTTGGGAGTCAGAGGTCGTGGGTTCTAATCCCGGCTCTGCCCCTTGTCAGCTGTGTGATTTTGGGCAAGTCACTCAACTTCTCTGTGCCTCAGTTCATCTGTAAAATGGGGATTAAGACTGTGAGCCCCACGTGGGACAACCTGATTACCTTGTATCTACTCCAGCGTGTAGAACAGTGCTTGGCACGTAGTAAGTGCTTAACAAATACTGTTATTATTATCGTTGTGTGTGAGGGTTTGGGGATGGGGTGGGTAGTAGGAGTGGAGTGAGGGAAGGGAGCCAGAGGAGAACTGGTTTGGTGCTGGGGTCTCTCCAGTTTCACCTTTCCTCAAACCATTCATCCAGTCCTTACTGATGCTTCCTGACTCTCCCCCAACCCCCCCACCCCATCCCCGACAATCCGTGACTCTCCTGTCCCGTGCAGGTTGCGTATGGCACCACGGAGAACAGTCCAGTGACCTTCATGGGTTTTCCCCAAGATAACTTGAAGCAGAAGACCGAATTTGTGGGTAGGATCCTGCCGCACACTGAGGTGAGACCCCCCATTGCCCCCAATCAGGTCCTCTGCCCTGAGAGGAGACCCCTGGCCCCTTCACAGTGAAGTGGCAGCACCCTAGTCCTCAGCCCACCCAGAGGCTTCCTAGAGAGTGAACAGGTTTCAAGGTCAGACCCGAGACCCTGGACCCTGAGCCCTAGATGGCAACACTCACTGAGTTGTCTCTTTCCACCTTAGAAAGCTCCCAGACTGCTCCCTCCACAATGTGCTCCTCTCCAGTTCCTCTCTTCAGTTCCCCGCTCCAGTTCTCCTCTCCAGGTCCCTCTCAATTCCTTCCCAGCTTCTCCCTGTCTTGTTCTTTCTTCTTGCCCCCTTCAGGTCCCCCACCCTCATCCCGCCCCCTCCTCAAAAGTACATCTGCTCATCCTTGCCCCACCCATGATGCCCAACTTCATCCCACTCAATCGGTCCTTCAGAGAGGAAATCTTTCCTGCTTAGCCAGGCCCATGGCTTCCTTTGCCACTGCCCAACAAAATGAGGTTGGACAAGGTAGACTTGGGGCGGGGGGTAAGGCAGGCCTGACCAAAGCTTGGGGCCAAGAACTTGGGGCCAGGTGTTGGGTAGGGGCTCCAAGTTGCTCCTGCAACATCACCCCTACTTTGGCGACAGACCCTTCTCAGGGCAAAGCTGGGAGAGGTCAGTGTGGTCAGATTAGCTAGAATGGTGGGGCTGTGCTCCTGAAGAATTTGGGATTGTGGGAAGATTGCGTTGTTGTATCCATCGACTAAGTGGGCAAGAATGGTCTGGGGTGGTTATTCGGTTTGAAGACAGACATGTATCCTATATTCCTAAGGTACTGTTTTATCCGGTCCTAGCAGAATTCCGTGCACCCTTGCTACTCATTGATGTTTTCCGCGCATTTGTAAAGCTGCACCACCACAGAGAGACACGCAGTCTTGTGCGGAGCAGCACAATTAGAGGCGGAAGCTGGGAAGCTTAAGAGTAGTGTCACACCTCTCCTGACATCCTGTGCTTGTGCCCGGCTGAATCTTCCCGTCCCACGTCTCCTCAGGCCAACTTGGGGATCTTGTTCTACCAGAGTAGCCTCATGTTGGGGAAGAACATTCCTTAACTTTTCCATCACATCCTCCTCACGTGGAGTGATGGAAATGTGTTATGTTTCCAGTACCCCTAGCTGACTCCTGGACACCCACCTTCCTCTCTCTTTTTTTAAAATGGTATTTGTTAAGCACTTACTGTGTTCCAGGCACTACACTAAATAACAACAACAATAATAATGATGGCATTTATTAAGCACTTACTATGTGCAAAGCACTGTTCTAAGCGCTGGGGAGGTTACATGGTGATCAGGTTGTCCCACGGGGGGCTCACGGTCTTTATCCCCATTTTACAGATGAGGGAACTGAGGCACAGAGAAGTGAAGTGACTTGCCTAAGATCACCCAGCAGCCAAGTGGTGGAGCCAGGATCAGAACCCAGGTCCTACTGAGCTCATGCTCTATCCACTAACCTACAATGCTGCTTTTGGAATCTTTGCCCAGATGAGGAGCATAAGACTAGAATCTCTTCCCTCTGTCCCTTTCAGAAACCTTCACATCTCTCCCTGTGTTACTCTCACGGTCATCTCTCCTCTCATCTCTGACCCTTGTCACCTCTGCATATGCATGTGTCTCCTCTTTGTCCCTGACACTGACATCTCTCCCTCTTCTGTCACGGTCACCCGTTTCTGCCCTTTTCTCTTTCCCTGTAACCTTCCAGCTGTTTTTCCCACTTTACCCCTATGCAGGAAACCACTCAACAGTTTTTCAGAGAGTCTTTTTCAGATCCTGGCTCTGCTTGTCTGTAAGGCAGAAAACCTTCTTTCACTTGCCGCCTGGGTGACGGATGTGGACACGGAATGGCTGATGATGAAAGCCACGTGAATGTTGCCTTAGGCTTGCTCCGGAGCCTGCCATGGTTTAAACCTCCTGGCAGGGCACTGATCTCTCTGCTTTTTGCTCATGGCATCTGTGGTCGTACAGCCTCAAGTTGACGTTGGCCTCTTCTAGCTCTGTCTGCTCAATTTCCTTTTCTGCCTTCTGCTCCTTCAGTGAAGATTTTTTCAACCTTTGGAGCAAAGTCTCCCCACTCGGTAAGGATAGCAGGCCTAAGAGTTGTAGGCCAGATAGTCCTACTTCTAATTGGGACCAGTTAGTGGAATCTGATCAAACTGGAGAGTAAAAAGCACTTGGGCATAGAGTCTGCAGGGGAAAAGATAGGGTTATAGCTATAGAGAAGAAAGGGCAGCCCTGTGTCCATGGAGGGGAAAGTCAATCCATCAGTAGTCTTTATTGAGCTTCCACTGGGTGCAGACCCTGTCCTAAGCACTTGGGAGAGTACAGTAGAATTAATAGATATGATCCCACCCTCAAAGAACTTACAATCGACTGGGGAGACAGCCTCAAATTATATACATATGGAAGAAGTGGAGAGTGGCCAGGGAGGTCAGTGAGTGGTTAAGTGAAAAGAGAAGTACCAAAATGCTCTAGTTGACTGCATGCACCTAAATGCGAGTTGGTGCAAAGTGTTGGAGAGGAAAAAACCAAGAGAGAGGAGAAGTTAATCGTGGAAGGTCTCGTGGAGAAATTGCCATTTCAGAAGTGTTCTGACGATAAGGAGAGATATAGTCTAGCAGAGGGACCGCCAGACAGAAAAGAGGCTGTGAGCACCAGATCAGAAGCAGGAGAGACAAGAAAGAGGCACAAGATGAGCTGGGGTACAGTAGGAGAGGAGTGAAGGTAAATCCAAGGGGAGAGAGCTGATTGAGTACCTTAAAGGCATGGTCAGGAGTTTCTGCTTCATGCTGAGAAGACTAGATAACCATTGGAGGTTTGAGTAGGGGTGGGGGTGGGACAGTATATTAGCGGCTTCCCTCTCCTGCAGATGTGGGTAGTCCCTCCCTTCTGGCGTGGCCAGGCCAGAGGCTGACTAACTGCCTTTGTCAGAGAGGGGAGTTCTGCTGTTGCTTTAATACCATCACCGTCCCCTAGTCAGAGGCCTGGGGACGTCTAGGTAGATCCCTCACTGCCTTTCATCTCCTTTTCACTGCCCCTGCTCAACTCCTTTCTTTGCAGGCTTTTAATAATAATAATAATGGCATTTGTTAAGCGCTTACTATGTGCAAAGCACTGTTCTAAGCGCTGGGGAGGTTACAAGGTGATCAGGTTGTCCCACGTGGGGCTCACAGACTTAATCCCCACTTTACAGATGAGGTAACTGAGGCACAGAGAAGTGAAGTGACTTGCTCAAAGTCACACAGCTGACAATTGGCAGAGACGAGACAGGGGCAGGGAATTCGAGCCATTGACTGCTGCTAACATCTGCCTGCCCCTCTCCTCCCGCTCCCTAGGGTCCCCTCTCCAAGGGCTCCCTTCCCTCACGGAGGGACGAGGTGCCCCGGGCATCTTCTAGACTGTGAGCCCACTGTTGGGTAGGGACTGTCTCTATATGTTGCCAACTTGGACTTCCCAAGTGCTTAGTACAGGGCTCTGCACACAGTAAGCGCTCAATAAATACGATCGATTGATTGATTGATTGATTGATCCGCGACCCCCATTCTGAGTCGCACGTTGCTTCCGATTGCCCCCGGGAGAGTCGTGTCGAAACCACAAGGGGGCGTTATACCACCATCAGTGACACCGCATGTCTCAACGCCACCATCCCCATCCACTTCCCATCCTCCCCATCCTCCCTACTCAAAATTTCCACCTTCCCATCCCCCTCCTCTCTCCTCCTCAGCGCCCACCTCTTCCCTTCCCTTGAAGACCGGCACTGGCTGCTCCTTCCCCTCTCACCCACCTGCCTTCTCAAGGGCCGGGCAGGGGCGGGAGGGATCTACCCTCCTGAAGAGGAGGAGAGTTAGACCTGCCCCCTTCCAACCCCTAGGAAAGAGCCCCACCACAGGAGCCCATCCCTCCTCCAAAATCCCGGCGTGGGAGCTTCCCTGGACCCCTCCCGTTTCCCTGGGACCACCCCGACTTCCCAGGACCACTCCTTCAGGCCTTCCCTTCCCCCCAACCATCCAGGACCACCCACTCAGGCTTCCCTTCACCCCCGGCGAGGTAGGGGTCTCCCAGCCCCCGCCCATCCTCTGACACAACCCTGCCCCAGGCTCGGGTGGTGGACTCAGAGACGGACAAGGTGCTGCCGCTGGGCACGCCGGGAGAACTGCAAACCCGGGGTTACTGCGTCATGCTCGGCTACTGGGGTGACCCCCAGAAAACCCAAGAGACGATCACTGAGGATGGGTGGTACCGGACTGGGTGAGTGAGGGCCTGGCCTGTGGAAGGAGAGTGGGAGGACAAAGGAAGCACAGAGTTGGGGTGGGGAGGTGGGGAGGCCGGACTCTGTGGGAGCCTGTGAGAAAGACGAGGGGAGGGGGTGGCTCTGGGCTGGTCCGGGGGGCACCTCTGAGTGGGGAGAGGGCGTTGCAGGGATATGGCCATCTTGGATGAGCACGGGTTCTGCAAGATCGTGGGCCGCTACAAGGACATGATCATACGTGGAGGCGAGAACATCTACCCTGTGGAGCTGGAAGACTTCCTGCATCGGCACCCTCAGGTGCGGGAGGTGCAGGTGAGCCCTCGGGGTTGTGAGGGCACAGGGGGAGGCCTGGAGGCCGGACTGGAACGCGACCGCAGAGAGGGTTGGGAGGCAGCCCGGGGGCTGACTGAGGGTGGGTTGGGGCCCGGATGGCCTGGGCTGGCCTCATTCCCCCACAGGTGGTCGGGGTGAAGGACCAACGGATGGGAGAGGAAATCTGTGCCTGCCTCCGCCTGAAAGAAGGGCAGCAGAGTACAGCCGAGGAGATTAAAGCTTTCTGCAAAGGGAAGGTAGGGCCCCTTGCTCTCTCCCAACGGTGGAATGGCTGCATTCACCTCCTCTCTTCCCCTTCCCACCACCCTCTTTTTCTTTTGACCCCCCAAATCCCTACAAGCTGGACCACCCACTGCCAGCTTTGCTCGTCCACGGGTTGCCGGGATTCTGATTCCTGCAGTGGGTGAGGGTGGGGAGGGGAGGAGCGACCAGGCCAGGGAACTGGGGGTGAAGAGGACAGTGCTTTGCACATAGTAAGTGCTTAACAAGTACCATTATTATTATTATTATTATTATTATTATTATTATTGTTATTAAGAGGAAGCCCAGACCGGGCTGAGGCAGAAGTACCCCGGTTGCAGGTGGGTATATTTTGGGCCATGGGTCAGCCACTCCCCTCCGATCCTGACCCCCAGCCTCTGGGCTCTGGGTTCTGATCCACAGATTTCCCACTTCAAGATCCCCCGTTACATTGTGTTTGTGGAAAACTACCCCCTCACTGTCTCCGGAAAGGTGAGAATTAGTCAAAGAGGGAGGGCGTGGGGACGCGCGTTGCAGGAAAAAGGAGGGAGGAAGTAGGGTGGTGGAGGAAGCTTTGAGATCCTGATCTGGGGTTAGGGACTCCAAGCAGCTCAGGCTCCTCCTCTGGGCCAGGGGCTGGCCCTGAAACCCCCACTCGGTGGCTCCCCAAGGCATAAGAGGCCCCAAATCAGGAGAGGAACTGGGGGCCGGTTGAAGAGAGTAGGATCCAGCCGGGTGGGATTCTGGCCCACTCCTGCAGCCTCTAATCTTCTTGTCTTTCTCTCCTCCAACCTCAATTCCTCCTCATCCCGGTCCCCTTCCCTCCCTCTCCACCCGCCCCCACCTTCAGATCCAAAAGTTCAAGCTACGAGAGCAGATGGAACAACTCCTGAAGCTGTGAAGCCAGTGAGGGGGAAGGAAAAGGCTACTCCAGAGGTGGTCCTTGGTCCTCAGCTCCTCCCTCCTCCCAGGACCCCAGGGAAGCCCCTCTGCCCCCTCGGAAATGGGATTTATATTATCATATAGACTTCGGTCTTGGAGCTTGCTGAAAGTCCCCTTCCTTGGGGCTGTGTTTCCTTGGTTACCTGGCTCTTGCCCTGGGCACAAGGTGATTTGTGTCTGAAGGATTCAGTGTGGGTGTGGGAGTCGAACTCTGCAGGGGGTTAGCTGTAGGACCTCCGACTTGTCCCCCTCCTCCTTCCTTTCTCTCACCCGAGGAAGAACATAATAATAATAATAATAGTATTTGTTAAGCGCTTACTATGTGTCAAGCACTGTTCTAGGCACTGGAGTGGATACAAGCTAATCAGATTGGTCACAGTCCCCCATCCCATATGGGGCTCACGGTCTTAATCCCCATTTTACAGGTGAGGGAACTGAGGCACAGAGAAGTTAAGTGATTTGCCCAGGGTCACACAGCAGACAAGTGGAAAAGCATAGTGGAACATGCATCGCTTAGCTCCTGTTGCAGGATTTATTGACATTTTGGGATGGGGTGGGCGAAGAAATGCATTGATGGGGGTGATGGGGGTAGGCCTCTGGTTTTACAGGCGTGGCCCCGAGTTTCTCTGTCTCACTGTCCTGAAGAGCTGTCTGGGGCCAGCTCTGCGACCTCCCTTAGAAGCCATGGGCTGAAGGAGGGAGGGAGGGGGATGCTTCCTTGAAGACTGGAGAAAATGGTGTGTAGCAGGGAGAAGGGAGGATGGATGGATTCTGGGTGAAGGGTCACCTCCATGGAGGGGGTCAGAATCCTGTTCATTTCCAGCCTGGAGGGTCAGGGGTGTGGTGCTGTGGCCTGCCAACCAGATGGGAGGAGACAGGCAGCGTCCTCCACGGGGTCTCCCACAGGCCCTGGGTTAGTTACCGGAGGCTCTGACCACAAAAGCAGATTAGAGAACAGGCATCTCAGAGGACTGGAAGAAATAAGAAGTCTTTTTTTTTCAATGGTATTTGCTAAGCGCTTACTATTGCCAGGCACTGTTCTAAGCGCTGGGGAGGTCACAAGGTGATCAGGTTGTCCCACGGGGGGCTCACAGTCTTCATCCCCATTTTACAGATGAGGTAACTGAGGCACAGAGTTGTGACTTGCCCAAAGTCACACAGCTGACACTTGGCGGAGCCCAAATTTGAACTCATGACCTCTGACTCCAGAGCCCGGGCTCTTTCCACTGAGCCACGCTGCTTCTCTACTGCAAGCTAATCAAGGTGGACACAGACCACGTACCACATGGGGCTCATAGTCTTAACCCCCCATTTTACAGATGAAGGAACTGAGGCATAGAAGTTGTGACTTGCCCAAGGTTACACACCAGACACATGGCAGAGGTAGGATTAGAATCCAAACTCCTGATTCCCAAGCTTGTACTCTATCCACTAGGCTATGCTGCTTCCCCTGTCTTGGGTCAGCACAGGGGCCGGAGGGGCAGGGAAGAGGGCGGGATCCCCTAGGAAACTACCTAAGCCCGCTGGGGGACCTGGAGGGGAGATGGAAGCGAAAAGATCTCCCCCAACTCGCCCTCTCACCCCCATCCAGCCCACCCCAGCCCAGGCCTTACTCAAAACTCCAGGCCAGGCTGGGACACTCCTATACTTGTCAGACCTTTGTAGGAACAGGGGTAGCTGTGAAGGGGAGTGGCTGGGGTCCATTTTGTTGGTCTTCCTAGAGCACAGAGTGGAAGCAGAGGGGTCAGTAGGTTCTCCAGGCAGCCATTCCTCACTTCTCCCCTTCAAACTTCTGCCCATTCTCCTGGGAACCAGAGAGGGGTCTGTGCCCCAGCCCCTAGGGGATGGGGTGGAGAACCTGGAGGATTGAAGGACCCGGTGCCAAGCGATGGATGTGCCTGGCATGCCCCCTGCCCAGTTTAGCTAAGCCCTAACAGGTTTGGCCTGTGGCCAGAAATCCATTCCCTTCAGCTCTTGTCAGGCAGCAGGAAAGGGCAGTGGAGCTGACCGTAGAACCACGTGTGAAACACAGTGCTCCCCGATCCTGGGCTTCCTGGCCCAAGATAAACGCTGCCCCTCCCTCCCGCAGTCACTGGAGGGGTCCTACCTAAAGGTTTTCCTTTGGTGTGAACTCTGCATCAACCTAACCTCCTGCACCCTCACTCCTGTCTTTACTGGGAAGATGCTTGCTCTCACATCTATCTGGTGGGCTTCCCCTCGGACTAGCTGCTGAGGTTTCTGAAGCGATTGTGTGTTGGGGGGAGATCCCCTGACTTCCTTCCCTCCCGGAGAGGGGATGGCCTGGGAGACTCCCTCCCCACCCCGGGTGAAGGTGAATCCTAAATTTGGGACCAGTCCCAGGCAAAATGTGCTAGGCTGGGCCCTCGGAGTAGAGGTTGAGAACGCTTGGATGGAATCTACACAGATCTGTCCAGTTAGCCTCAGGTTATAGAGGGGTGGTCTACTTCCCTTCCCCTCTCCATTCCAGCAACAGCAATGATGATGCAGTTTATGCCACATAATGTCACAGAGAAGCAACATGGCCTAATGGACAGAACACTGGCCTCGGAGTCAGAAGGACCTGGGTTCTAGTCTTGGTTCCACCACTTGTCTGCTGTGTGACTTGGGCAGGCTGCTTAACTTCTCTGTGCCTCAGTGCCCTCATCTGTAAAATGGAGATTAAGACTGTGAGCCCCAAGTGGGACAGGGACTGCGTCCAACCCGATTTGGATCCAGCCAGTGCTTAGTATGGTGCCTGGCACATCATAAGCGCTTAACTAATACCACAATTATTATTATTACAGAAATCCACAAAATTTAGTGTTGCTGAGGAGTCCCCTGACCCCTCACCCCCTTTGCTCCAAGGTCCTTTTATCCCCCTTCCAGGGTCCTGTGAATACAGGCACGAGAGTTGGCAGCAGAACTTGAGGTGGAAGAAGGCTGGGCGCTGGAAATAGAAATGCCGGACATAAGGTCTTATCAGTTCCGGACTGGAGCTGGCAGATAGGGCATTGTATTGTAGCGTACTCTCCTGAGCGCTTAGTACAGAGCTCTGCACAGAGTAAGGACTCAATAAATATGATTGGTTGATTGATTGAGGATTGAATGACTGACACCAGACTGTCCTCTCCCCGCATCCATAGGCCATGCCTGGTTCTGGTGGCTGTGCTTTAGGAAGGGCAGAAAGAAAGAAGAGATGAAGGGTGGAGAAACTTGCAGATGCGAAGGGTGAGGATTCTTCAGCGTGGACAGTTAGTAGCTGGGGGAGGTCAGGATTGAAGTCTGCAAAAGCACGAACATGGAATTATTTTCATTATTATTATCAAGTGCTATCGAGTTGTTTCCGATTCATAGCGACTCCACGGGTACACTTTCTCCACAACATCCTGTCCTCTCCCACGATCTGCAACATTTCTAATGGTTCTTCTGTTATCGTTGTTATGGTCTCTATCATTCATTAATTCAATCATATTTATTGAGCGCTTACTGTGTGCAGAGCACTGTACTAAGTGCTTGCATCTAGCTGCTGGTCTGCCTCTTCCTCGTTTTCCCTGAACTTTTCCTTGCATGTGTGTGTTTTCTCCAGAGAATTAGTCCTCATGATTATGTGCCCCAAATATGCTAATATTTGCTAATGCTAATATATGCTAATATGCTAAGTCGAGTCATTTGGCCTTCTAAAGACCACTTTGGGCTAATTTGCCCGAAGATCCATTTGTTTGTCTTGCCTCGAGAAGTCCACGGTAATCACAAATGCCTTCTCCAACACCACATTTCAAAAGCACCGATGTTCTTTCTCTCCTGTTTTTTCACCATCCGGCTTTCAGATCCACACATTGTCCCTGAAAACGCCATATCATTGGCCATGCGTATTGCAAATTGCGTGGAATGGCTGTGCTCCAAATCGCAAAGCCTGAGGAGGGCTGGTTGAGGACAATAATAATAATAATGGCGTTTATTAAGCGCTTATTATGTGCAAAGCCATATTATTGGCCATGCGTATTGCAAATTGCGTGGAATGGCTGTGCTCCAAATCGCAAAGCCTGAGGAGGGCTGGTTCAGGACAATAATAATAATAATGGCGTTTATTAAGCGCTTACTAGGTGCAAAGCCATATTATTGGCCATGCGTATTGCAAATTGCATTGAATGGCTGTGCTCCACATCGCAAAGCCTGAGGAGGGCTGGTTGAGGACAATAATGATAATAATGGTGTTTATGAAGCACTTACTAGGTGCAAAGCCGTATTATTGGCCATGCGCATTGCAAATTGCGTGGAATGGCTGTGCTCCACATCGCAAAGCCTGAGGAGGGGCTGGTTTAGGACAATAATAATAACAATGGCGTTTATTAAGTGCTTACTATGTGCAAAGCCGTGTTATTGGCCATGCGTATTGCAAATTGCATGGAATGGCTGTGCTCCAAATCGCAAAGCCTGAGGAGGGCTGGTTCGGGACAATAATAATAATAATAATAGTGTTTATTAAGCGCTTACTGTGTGCAAAGCTGTATTATTGGCCATGCATATTGCAAATTGTGTGGAATGGCTGTGCTCCAAATCGCAAAGTCTGAGGAGGGCTGGTTCGGGACAACAATAATAATAATAATAATGGTGTTTATTAAGCGCTTACTATGTGCAAAGCCGTGTTATTGGCCATGCGTATTGCAAATTGCGTGGAATGGCTGTGCTCCACAACGCAAAGCCTGAGGAGGGCTGGTTGAGGATAATAATAATAATAATAATAATAATAATAATAATGCGTTTATTAAGCGCTTACTAGGTGCAAAGCCGTATTATTGGCCATGCGTATTGCAAATTGCATGGAATGGCTGTGCTCCACATCGCAAAGCCTGAGGAGGGCTGGTTGAGGACAATAATAATAATAATGGCGTTTACTAAGCACTTACTATGTGCAAAGCAGTATTATTGGCCATGCGTATTGCAAATTGCGTGGAATGGCTGTGCTCCACATCGCAAAGCCTGAGGAGGGCTGGTTGAGGACAATAATAATAATAATGGCGCTTATTAAGCGCTTACTATGTGCAAAGCTGTATTATTGGCCATGTGTATTGCAAATTGCATGGAATAGCTGCGCTCCAAATCGCAAAGCCTGAGGAGGGCTGGTTTGGGACAATAATAATAATAATAATAATAATAATGGTGTTTATTAAGCGCTTACTATGTGCAAAGCCGTGTTATTGGCCATGGATATTGCAAATTGCGTGGAATGGCTGTGCTCCACATCGCAAAGCCCGAGGAGGGTTGGTTGAGGACAATAATAATAATAATGGCATTTACTAAGCACTTACTTTGTGCAAAGCCGTATTATTGGCCATGCGTATTGCAAATTGCGTGGAATGGCTGTGCTCCACAATGCAAAGCCTGAGGAGGGCTGGTTGAGGACAACAACAATAATAATAATGGCATTTATTAAGGGCTTACTATGTGCAAAGCCGTGCTTATTGGCCATGCGTATTGCAAATTGCATGGAATGGCTGTGCTCCACAATGCAAAGCCTGAGGAGGGCTGGTTGAGGACAACAATAATAATAATAATAATAATGGCGTTTATCATCATCAATCGTATTTATTGAGCGCTTACTGTGTGCAGAGCACTGTACTAAGCGCTTGGGAAGCACAAGTTGGCAACATACAGAGACAGTCCCTACCCAACAGTGGGCTCACAGTCTAAAAGGGTGTGTGCGATAGCGGCTCCCTCTACCCACCAAATCAGAGTCCGGGGCAGGATCAGAAAGAGTCTTTATTCTTTCTCATGAGAAAGGGCACTACCCCCGTCGCTCAAACAGCATCAGCCGGGGAGTGCGCTTGTTGATTGTACGAAGCCGATTTTTATAGCCCTAACGCATCCTCTTCCTCCCACCGACTATCCCCTTTCTCCATTGTCTGGATACTTAGGGCGTACAATTTAATCGCGGCAGCTAGCACCCAACACGCGCTCACGTACAAGGCTGACAGTGGCCTTGCGGTTTAACCTGCATCCTGTTTTTCGGTTAGCCGCGTCCTGTTTTTTTGTAAACAGGTCCTGCAATGTGGCTGTTTTATTTTCCCTTTATCTCCTTCCGGTTTGTCGTATCTGGTGTAACCCGGCCTGGCCCGGGGAGATAGCTTCTGCCTTCCCTCCTGGGGTCTCATGAGGAAACTTCACTGGGTTCCATCCCTCACAGGGGGGGAGACAGAGAACAAAACCAAACATACTAACAAAATAAAATAGAATAGATATGTACAAGTAAAATAAATAAATAAATAAATAGAGTAATAAATATGTACAAACATATATACATATATACAGGTGCTGTGGGGAAGGGAAGGAGGTAAGGTGGGGGGTTTATTAAGCGCTTATTATGTGCAAAGCTGTATTATTGGCCATGCGTATTGCAGATTGCGTGCAATGGCTGTGCTCCACATCGCAAAGCCTGAGGAGGGCTGGTTGAGGACAATAATAATAATAATGGCGTTTACTAAGCGCTTACTAGGTGCAAAGCCGTATTATTGGCCATGCGTATTGCAAATTGCGTGGAATGGCTGTGCTCCACATCGCAAAGCCTGAGGAGGGCTGGTTGAGGACAATAATAATAATAATGGCGTTTATGAAGCGCTTACTAGGTGCAAAGCACTGACAAACGCGAGGACATATCTTTTCTCTCCTCCCTTGAGGGGGCGAGGATATGAAATCCGCTGTCAGCAGAGTCCCATGCGGTTTGGGTGGAGGGTGGGGCCAGACTGCCCTTTGGCCGGGGGGCGGGACGAAGAAGGGGCGGGGAAGGAGCCGGGAGGGGAGGTCGCCATCCGTCCTGCAGCCCTGGCCCCCTCGGGGCTCCCGGCCCGCTGCTGGGCCCTGGTAGCCCGGGGGCGACGGGGCTTGGCAGAGGGGGTGGCCCATGCCACCTGCCCGGAGACCCCCACGGCCCAGTCTGCAGGCCGGGCCCACTCCAGCGCCACCCTCTACGTGCACGTGAGTGGGTGGGGGGCCCTCCCTGCCCTGCAAATTGGGGTGCAAATCCCCAAGACACCGGGCCGGACTTCCAGGGGGGTGGAGGGCAACTGCGTTTAGGGAAGGGGTGTGGTTTAATCAATCAATCAATCATCAATCGTATTTATTGAGCGCTTACTGTGGGAAGTCCAAGTTGGCAACATATAGAGGCAGTCCCTACCCAACGGCGGACTCACAGTCTAAAAGGGGGAATAAGCACGCGTTTGGCAGTCAGAGGTCGTGGGTTCTAGGCCCGACTCCGCCCCTTGTCAGCTGTGTGACTTGGGGCGACTCAGTTCGCTTCTCTGGGCCTCAGCTTCCTCATCTGCCAAATGGGGATTGAGACTGGGAGCCCCACGTGGGACAGTATCCCACGCCTCTCCTCACAGCCCCTGTATATAATAATAATAATAATGACATTTGTTAAGCGCTTACTATGTGCAAAGCACTGTTCTAAGCGCTGGGGGGATACAAGGTGATCAGGTTGTCCCATGTGGGGCTCACAGTCTTAATCCTCATTTTACAGATGAGGGAACTGAGGCTCAGAGAAGTTAAGTGACTTGCCCAATGTCACACAGCAGACATGCAGCGGAGCCGGGATTCAAACCCAGAACCTCTGACTCCAAAGCCCGTGCTCTTTCCACTGAGCCACGTTTGTCCGGATTTATTACTCTATTTTATTTGTACAAATTTATTTTATTTATTTTCTTTTGTTAATATGTTTTGTTCTGTCTGCCTCCCCCTTCTAGACTGTGAGCCTGCTGTTGGGTAGGGACCGTCTCTAGGTGTTGCCAACTTGGACTTCCCAAGCGCTTAGTCCAGTGCTCTGCACACAGTAAGCGCTCAATGAATACGATTGAATGAATGAATGAATGAATGGGTTCTAATCCCAGCTCCCCCACATGTCTGCTTGTGTGACCTTGGGCAAGTCACTTAACTTCTCTGAGCCTCAGTTACCTAACCTGTAAAATGGGGATTAAGACTGTGGACCCCACGTGGGACAACGTGATCACCTTGTAACCCCCCCAGTGCTTAGAACAGTGCTTTGCACATAGTAAGCGCTTAACAAATGCCATGTTATTATTATTATTACCCCAGTCCTTAGAACAATGCTTGGCACATAGTGAGCGCTTAAATACCATCATTATTATTATTGTATCTACCCCAGTGCTTAGAACAGTGCTTGGCACATAATAAGAGCTTAACAAATACCATTATTATTATTATTCGATCCCCGTCTTTAACATCTCACTGGGGTGTTTGGGAAGGAGAGACCTCTGGGCTGGGTGGGAAAGGCGGGGGCCCAAGCCGGCCCTGGTTGGAGAAAAGGGGTCTTGACGCTTAGTACAGTGCTCTGCACGCAGTAAGGGCTCAATAAATACAATTGAATGAATGACACTTCACGAGCTGTGTCCCTTCGGGACCTGCCCCTTCGTCTCCAGTGGCCGTTTTGCGAGAAGCGCTGCAGTTACTGCAACTTCAACAAGTACATCCCGCGGGGTGTGGATGAGGCGGCCATGAGGGGCTGTCTGGTCAGGGAGGCCCAGACCCTACTCCGCCTCAGCCAGGTCAAGAGGTACGTGGGGAGTCACGGAGGCTGGGCTGGTTGGGGGGACTTCCGGGAGGTCTAGTCTACCTTCCTAACAGCCAGGCACACCGTAAGGTCCAGGGTGGGCCGTCGGCTCATTGAGGTAGTCCAGCCCCGACCCACGTGTCCCCGGTCTGTCTCCCGACCGGCAGGGTCACCTCGGTGTTCTTCGGAGGGGGCACCCCCAGTCTGGCCAGTCCACACACTGTGTCCGCCGTCCTGGAAGCGGTGTCCCGGGCCGCTCACGTGCCGGCCGACGCAGAGGTCACTCTGGAAGCGAACCCCACCTCCGCCGCAGCCTCGCGACTGGAGGCCTTCCGGGCCTCGGGGGTGAACCGGCTGTCTGTTGGCGTCCAGGTCAGTAGACTTTTCCTCCTCTTTGCCCTTATCTCCACTCCCATCTTCTCTTCCCGGGCCTCATCTCTGCTGCCTGCAGGCCAGCCTTTCCTCAGCCACTCCACACCTTCTCCATCCTCTCGCCCCAACCCTGCCCTCCTTCATGCTGCTTCTCCCCACCCCTGCCACTGCCTCTCCCTACCCCCTTACCCTCACCCTGCCTCTCCCCGGCCTCCCACTACGTCTCCCTTGTCTGTCAGTCGTTGGACGACGCCGAGCTGCGGCTCCTGGGGAGGACCCACACGGCCGCCGAAGCCCTGCAGACCCTGGAGGAGGCCCGGAGGCTGTTCCCCGGCCGCACATCGCTGGACTTGATGTTCGGACTTCCAGAACAGACAGTGGTGGCCTGGCAGCGGCAGCTGACACACCTGCTCCAGTGCTGTGATGACCACCTCTCCCTCTACCAGCTCTCCCTGGAGCGGGGCACTGCCCTTTTCCGCCAGGTGCAGCGAGGTGACCTGCCGGCCCCAGCCCCCGAAGTCAGCGCCGAGATGTACCAGACAGCCCGGGAGGCCCTACAGGAGGCGAAATTCCGCCAGTATGAAGTCTCCAATTTTGCCAGGAATGTGAGTTGGGCAGAGAGCAAATGTGGGAATCTGGCAGGGAGACCTGGAGACCTGGGCAGGTGGCGGTGGGTAGGGCAGAGAGAAAAGAAGAGGTATTGCCCCAGAAAGAACAGGTGTGTTGTGGTGGGGGCGGGTGTGTGGGGGGGGGTGTCACAGCTGCTGGGCTTTTTCTTTTCTTTTTTTTTAATGGTATTAAGTGCTTTCTTTGTGTTCTGAGGGCTGGGATAGCTGCAAACTAATCAATTTGGACACAGTCCATGTCCCACCTGGGTCTCACAGTCTTAATCCCTATTTTACAGATGAGATAATTGAGGCATAGAGAAGTTAAGGGATATGCCCAAGGTCATAGCAGACAAGTGGAGGAACTGAGATTGGAAGCCAGGTCCTTCTGACTCCCAGTCCCATGTGCTAGCCATTATTAGGTCATGGCTGTACCAGCCCAGCAGCCCACAACTGCCAGGTACTTCAGTGACCCCTTCTCTCACCACCCCCAATCCCCTCTCCACAGTGGTCGAGGTCCAGGCCCTCTGAACTACCCTATTTATTTCCTTATTCTCCCCTCAAGAGCTACCTCCTCCTCTGGCTGGTCCTTGGTTCCTTCTCATGTTTTCATCAGCATTTATTGAGCGCCTGCTGTAAGCAGAGTGCTGTACTGGGCACTGCCTGAATGCAGGGCACTGTATTGGGTGCAGTAATAATAGAAGACTAGGTTGCTGTCCTTGAGAAGTTTATAATCTGATGGGGCAGACAGTAGGCATGGCAACAAGGGAAAGATTCAATTGGTGGTAATAAAAATAAACAAATAATGCATAAATAAATGAATGATTGCTAAATAAATCAGACAAGCGCTCAGTGCGGCTAATGGGCTGACCCAATCATGGTGGAGATGGCTTTTGAAGAGGCTCCCTCCCTCTTCAACTCCATCCCTCCCTTCCTCCCTCACAGGGTGCTCTGAGTAGTCACAATTGGGCCTACTGGCAGGGTGGTCAGTACATCGGAGTCGGTCCGGGTGAGTCTTCTGGCCAGGGTTTCAGAAGTGGGGGGCAGGGGTGAGACTGGCGGGGCCAGAGGGTGTTTCGGTGCTACCCAGTTGCTCTGTCCTAGGGGCCCACGGCCGGTTTGTTCCTCAGGGGGCGGGGCGGGACCGCAGGGAGGCTCGGATCCAGACCCTGGAGCCCGACAACTGGATGAGAGAGGTGCTGGCGTTTGGTCATGGCACCCGGAAACGTGTGCCCCTCAGCAAGTTGGAGCTGTGAGTGTCCCCTCACCCCCGACCCGGGAGCATGGGCTGGGGGGGGCTCTGGGGTGGGGTGAGGCCCTTCAGGCTGGTGACTGGGCTTCCAGCTCAGGGATTCAGCCTAGGCTTCTCTGGGGCAATTTATCGGGCTCTCTGTTTCAGGTTGGAGGAAGTTTTGTTTTTGGGGCTGCGCACAGATGTGGGACTCACTCACCAGGTAAGGATGAGTTTGTCAACCCCTTTGGGGTCCTTGGCTGTCCTGGGTCAGATCCAAGCCAAGCCCGTATCCACTGTGGTCTAGGGGCCAGTGTCATTGGTCATGCAGCAGTGTCATTGTCTTTTAGACTGTGAGCCCACTGTTGGGTAGGGACTGTCTCTATATGTTGCCAATTTGTACTTCCCAAGTGCTTAGTACAGTGCTCTGCACATAGTAAGCGCTCAATAAATACGATTGATGATGATGATTGGTGGGAGCCCCGCAGCCCATTTCACCTGATCTCGTCCTCCTAGATGCCTGGCCACTGTTGAGCCTCTTCTGTCTGCTGCCTCCTCCAGCTGTGATTCCTGAGCCAGGACCAGGTTTGGCCTGGAGCCCTGGACCTTTATGGCTAGACTTGGAGGAGGCCACAGCTGTGGTGGCAGTTACAGAGGATGTTGCGTGACTCCTAAGAGGTTCCCCGGTTCTTCCGTGCCCTCGGCCTGAATGGACATGTCAGCCGTGGGCTGGGCCAAAATGGTTGTGTGCCAGCACTCGGCACAACATTCAGCGGGTACCAGAGCACCCGTCTCACCCGGGACTTCCGTGGTGGGGATCAGAACCCCATCTTGGGGTACACTTGAGGGATCTAAGTTTCCTGCCATTTGTTCACAACTGACCCTGTTAATAACACTTAGGCCACCTCCTGTGGAATTTGAATGTAGGATGGTGAAGCCTCCTCCTTCCCTCCCTCCCAGGACTATGCCAGATTACTCTGGTTGACATGGTTTTCTTGCATTGTTAGTTTTGTTTCCCACAGTCATTGTTCTATATGGTTTTTTTCCACCAGTTACACTGGGGGCACCTTCCCATTGTTCCTGTGGGAAACTAGATTTTGTTTAACTCCATGGTACTAATTAAGAGCACAAAGCGGGTAGCATCATTCCAATGGGATTGGCTGGTGGTATTAGGCTTAGGGGAATGGAGCGAGCCAACAGTATTCAGGGCTCAGTCTGCCTGCTCCTCCCGCGTAGAGCTAAGTCTGCTCTGTTCCCCCAACTCTAGACTCAGCTTCCCAGTGTAGCCGGGCACTGTGCCATAGCAGCGCACACAGCACTCTACGCAAAACCCATGCAACAGTAAACCCTGCCATGAATGTGGGTGGCTCTGACCCGCGACTCAAGCCGACTTCTTCTTCCCCTCCCTAGCACTGGCTGCGCTTTGATCCCCAGTTAACCCTATGGGATGCTTTTGGAGCTTGCGAAGAAGTGAAACAGATGCAGGCCCAGGGGCTGCTGATCCTGGATGAAAGGTATGGGGGTCGGGGATGTTGGGAAGGTCAGGATGATGGTGGAGGTTGGGGTTTGGAGGGGGGAATCTTGAGAGCATCAGTGGAGGCTTGGTGGGCATTGGGTGTGGGAGGGCTGGTGGGTGGGTGGGGGCATTGGGTGTGGGAGGGCTGGTGGGTGGGTGGTCTTCATGCTATGCCTTTGTTTCCTCCCCAGGGGGTTGAGGTGTTCCTGGGAAGGCCTGGCTGTGCTGGATTCTCTGCTGCTGCCTCTCCTCGATCAGCTCCAGCAATCCTGGGGCCAGGGCCCAGACCACCCCAGTGTGGGGCTCAAGAGTGAGGCATAGCCTTCCGAAATTCAATTCCCTCTGGGGAGGGGCCTGGCTGTTTATGCCACGTCTCTTCAGAAGCAGGGTGGTGGTGAGAGTGAGAGAAGATGCTGAGGGCTCTCCTCCCCGAGGCCTAAGGCCTGTGCTTTGGGGGCAATCCCAGCCCGGAGCGAGTCGGGCCCATGCATTGTTTGGAGGGCCTGAGTGGGCATGGCTGGCCAAACTTGTAGCAACACAGGCCAATGCAGCTGTGTGTTTAATGCTCCAGTGATGCCACAAGGCATGGGCATTGTCTGTTTTCTGTTCCTGGGCCCTGCCGTTTGGCTGGAGGCTTGTGGTGGTCTGCAACTCAGCAGGGACGGCTGAGGGCATTGCTACTCCAGGCCAAAGTGCGGGCTTCGGAGAGGCCCAACTGAACCAGTTTGATTATTGGCACCATCAGAAATGGCAGTGAAAATCCAAACCTCTTTGGCTGCCAGGGAAGAGTGGGAACAAGTAGAATCTACCAGTGGATTTGCCTTGTGGGCGGCAGGGTCTTTTTTCCATTCTGCCTGCACCGAGAGATTGATCCATGAGAAGAGTGGTGGATTCTATATCCTGCTCAGCCTGGGGTTTCTCCTGCTTCTCGGCATTTTGTTTAATGAGTTGGGTGCCCCTAAGCGTCGAGCCACCCCTCTCCACTTTCATGGGGTGTCATCAGACAAACTCATCCCTGCTCCCCCTCTCCCCATCCCAGGTCTTGTGCATCCATTGTTATGTCCATTCCCTGGCTTCTGGGATCCTGGCCAGAACCAAGAGATATTCATCTCCCCAGCTCACCTGCGTGCAAGGGGGTGTTTGCTTCTGGGCTGAGTATTAGCCCTGGGGGCCCTCGGGCCTCTTGGCGGGTGGTCTCGGGGGCCTGGGCAGGCCTGGGACTTGGGAGGGTGGGAGTAGGGCTGGTGGAGCGACATGTGTTTTGTTGAAAGGGGGTTGTTTGGTGTCTGGAAAGTGTAACGCCTCTGCCATCCGCTGTCCCTGGCCGCTGTTGGGGGTAAATAAAGATGTTGAGCAATAATTTATGTCGGTGTCCTCAGAACACCCCAGCTGCTGCCTCTGACCGTTCTGTGGGTGTGGCCTGCTGTGTCCCGGCTGGAGATGGGTTCCATGTGGGCTTGCTAGCAGCCGCCAGTGGCTTTAGCCGCAGGAGGCTGGAGGTCCATTCCCCGCCCCGCAAGACGAGAAGAGCTGGAGGGTGACAATGCTGGAAGGATTTTAGAAGCCCCTGTGTGGGTGGGCTTGGGGCTGAGGGAGAGGTGGCCTGGGGCAGAACTCCAGATTGTGCCCCTGATGGGTCGGGAATATTCCCGGAATGAGGAACCGGATGACCTCGGTGATAGGTGGCATGTGGAGCACGGGGTTTTGCTGGCGCGGGCCCTGCCCAGGTTTTGGTCCTTGCAAGGCTTGGTGCAGTAGGGCTGGCTGCATCCTACGGGCTCTCTGGGTAATGGTGGTGAGCGGTTGGTAATAATAATGATGATGATGGCATTTATTAAGCGCTTACTATGTGCAAAGCACCGTTCTAAGAGCTGGGGAGGTTACAAGGTGGTACTCTCCAGGTGGCGGCCCAGTGCCTACAGGGGACGGTGCCCTCCGTCCTGACACCCTGTGATGACCTATGGCTCGGTCATTACCAGCGAGGCGGTGGGTATTAAGTGACCTCGAGGATGATGTCACACAAAGTCACCTCCTAAAGCTCTCCATCACCTCACCCACTCCTACCTCACCTCCTTTCTCTCCTTCTCCAGCCCAGCCCGCACCCTCCCCTCCTCTGCCGCCGCTAACCTCCTCTCCGTGCCTCGTTCTCACCTGTCGACCCCCGGCCCACGTCCTTCCCCTGGCCTGGAACGCCCTCCCGCCACACATCCGCCAAACTAGCTCCCTTCCTCCCTTCAAAGCCTTACTGAGAGCTCCCCTCCTCCAGGAGGCCTTCCCCGACTGAGCCCCCCTTTTCCTCTCCTCCTCCCCATCCCCCCCCGGCCCTACCTCCTTCCCTCCCCACAGCACTTTCAGATTTATTACTCTATTTTATTTGTACATATTTACTACTCTATTAATGATGTGCATATAGCTATAATTCTATTTATTCTGACGGTTGTGACACCTGCCTCCATGTTTTGTTTTGCTGTCTGTCTCCCCCTTCTAGACTGTGAGCCCGTTGTCGGGTAGGGACCAGCTCCATCTGTGGCCGACTTGTCCTTCCCAAGCACTTGGTCCAGTGCTCTGCCCACAGTAAGCGCTCAATACAGGCGATTGAGTGAATGAATGAACTGGTGACGACATCCCCCCCAGGTTGCAAGCCTTTCCCGGCTGTGGCGACCTCAACCGCCGCTGTGGAAGTTTGGCCTGCTGGCCAGTTGCTATGGTGACGGCCTCTGCCGGGCACCGCCTGCGAGGCCTTCTTGGGGTGGAGTAGCAGCCATAGCCGGGGCACCATGAAGCTGATCAAAAGGGACTCCCGAACCAAAACCCCCCCGGGTAAGCACGGCCCTTAGCTCTGAGGAGAATCCCCGAGGACAGCCCCTGAAGGGGCCTCCATCTCGCCTGTCTCACCGCTGACCCCAGCCTCTGTCCCTCCTCCAATCCACCAGACAGTGACTCTTCCCCCCGACCACCTTCAAAGCCATCCTGAAGGTCCATCTCCTCCAAGAGGCCTTCCCAGACTAAGCCCCACTTGTCCTCATCTCCCACTCCCATCCGCGTCACCCTGACTCGCTCGCTTTGCTCTCCCAGCCCCGCAGCACTCACATGTATATATCTAATAATAATGATGGTATTTGTTAAGCACTTACTGTGTTCCAGGCACTGCACTAAATAATAATAATAATAATGGCATTTATTAAGCACTTACTATGTGCTAAGCACTGTTCTAAACGCTGGGTAGATTACAAGGTGATCAGGTTGTCCCACGGGGGGCACACCGTCTTAATCCCCATTTTGCAGATGAGGGAACTGAGGCCCCAAGAAGTTAAATGATTTGCCCAAAGTCACACAGCTGGCAATTGGCGGAGCCGGGATTTGAATCCATGACCTCTGACTCCAAAGCCAGGGCTCTTTCCACTGAGCCACACTGCTTCTAATAGTAATAATAATGATGGTATTTGTTAAGCGCTTACTATGTGACACGCACTATTCTAAGTGCTGGGGTAAATACAGAGTCATCAGATTGTCCCACGTGGGGCTCACAGTCTTAATCCCCATTTTACAGATAAGATAACTGAGGCACAGAGAAGTTAATAGACTTGCCCAAAGTCACACAGCTGAAAAGTGGCAGAGCCGGGATTAGAGACTTCTAGACTGAGAGCCCGCTGTTGGGTAGGGACCGCCTTTATATGTTGCCGATTTGTACTTCCCAAGCGCTTAGTAAAGTGCTCTGCGCACAGTAAGAGCTCAATAAATTCGATTGAATGAATGAGTCCACGACCTCTGACTTCAAAGCCTGTGCTCTTTCCACTAAGCTGCTTCTCACGTGATGATGATAAAATGATAAATCTGATAAATGATAATAAGATCTGTCATTTTATTTATTTAGATTGATGTTTGTTTACTTGTATTGATGTTTATCTCCCCCCCCCCCCCCCACCTTTAGACTGTGAGCTTGTTGTGGGCAGGGATTGTCTCTCTTTATTACTGAATTGTACTTTCCCAAGTGCTCAGTACAGTGCTCTGCACACAAGTAAGCGCTCAATCAATACGATTGAGTGAATGAATGACTGGGGCGGCTGGGGAAGGGAGAGGGGAGCCTCTAGGAGGATCTGGAGGGGGAAGGGGAGATCCTGGGGGATGTGGGGTTCGGGGGGGGGGGGGTCCCCCGAAGGCCCTAGAGAAGGAGTGTCCCGAGAGGACCTGGGGGTCAGTAGAACAAGGTGTCCCGAGGTGATCCATGGTGCAGAGAACCTCTAAGGAAACTCAAATTTGGAGACGAGGCATGGCGAGTCATAGGAGCTCAAGATGTTGGGGAAGGGCATTGGGTGTGGGGTGTCTTGTGTGGGTCCACATTGAGGATCTAGGGGAACCCCCCGCAAACCTGCCCCCATGGAATTGATAGTCTCTGGCCATTTGGGGTCAACTGACTAGGTGTTCTACTGACTCACTTCATCTGAAGGAGTTTGTACAAGACCCCAGCACCTTAACTGTTCCCCAAACCAACCCAGGACCATGGGGGCAAGCCTGGGGAAAGCTTAGGGGGAGGTTGGGGTGCGGGGCTTTCCAGTGGATGAGGTTGGGGGAAGGATGAGAGGCAGAGACATACAGGGTCTGGAAGATGTGCAAATGAATGTGTGTGTATATGTGTGTAAATATATATATTTCCAGGTGACACCAGAAGGCCCCATTTTTCCCCAAAGACAAGGCCAGGAGAGAGCCATTGCCTGGAGCTCTTTGCTGCTCTAGCTTCCAGCCATCCTCCATTTTACAATGAGATGTGGGGGATCAGACCACGGGCCCAAATTTGGGGGGACAATGTCTCACCTCATTCCCCCTTCATTCTTACCCCATCATGGCATTGGCCCTTCTGCAGTGCCACAGTTCTTTTGGCCTGTCTGTGACCAAGCAGGAGGCCAAGGTCAACTGATCTAGCTCTGTGCTCTGTATCTGGAAGCAGTGAATTTAGGAGTTGCCTGTCTAGTTTCTCAGGCTACTTTTTTTTCTTTG
Organism: Tachyglossus aculeatus; assembly: GCF_015852505.1. Lineage (NCBI taxonomy): Eukaryota > Metazoa > Chordata > Mammalia > Monotremata > Tachyglossidae > Tachyglossus > Tachyglossus aculeatus. The sequence goes on from NC_052080.1 coordinate 26,768,318, forward strand.
CCATTTCTAAGTCAAATTATCTGGTAAATGGGCCCTTTAAAGGCTTCTGGATCTAAAACCGGGCACAGGACCCTGTGAGACCCTTCCCAATTTAAGTTTTGGGAAATTGAACTGTGAATAAATTAGTACAGATTTTTGTTTTCACACAGGGAAAAATTAGATTACTCAAATGGTGTTTGAGTCACGAGCACTTTTCTTGAAGTGCTGAGAATAGGGTTCCTTTAAAGATCTAATAATAATAATTGTATTTGTTGAGCGCTTATTATGTGTCAAGTGCTGTTCTAAGCACTGGGGTAGATGCAAGGTAATCAGGTTGGACAGAGTCCCCTGTACCTCATGGGGCTCACAGTCTTCATCCCCATTTTACAGACGAGGTAACTGAGCCCAAGGTCACACAGTAGATGTGGCAGAGCTGGGGTTAGAATCCACATCCTCTGACTCCTGAGCCCATGCTCTTTCCACTACTAACAGTTTAATGGAGATGTTCTTTACAGCTTTCATTGTTTTTATCACAGGCCATCAGTTCTGCTTCTATTTGGTTTTTAAGGGATGGGACGTCTATGAATGGCCACCCGTACCTGGGAGTTAGAGATTACCTCCAACCTTGTGTGGGATCAGCTACTAACAAGCCCCCTTGTAACGGAGACTGCTTCTCAGATCCGTTAAGTCCGAGGCCTAGATCAAAGCTGCAGGCCTTGCTGGTTTGCTACCACATCATTAATTAGAAAGCAGCAGAAAGGTACTCTGGGCAGGGAGGTGATACTGGCCTGTGGAGAGAACACAGACAAAGCCAGAGAAAGCGCAGGCGAGTTGAAGGAGCTAAATGATGTTAGAAAGACAGCGTCGCACCCAGTCTCTCTTGGGCAGTGGTTTCTTTGAGTGAAAGAAAGAGATCAGCAGTCGGAATAAAATGAAACTTTGAAGAATTTGTTTGCTGTACTCGAACCCCCGCCTTCCCCAGGCGGGTTGCCTGGGTGTCGACTTTGTCCGCCCGAGCCGTACCTGCTCCCCAGGGGGTGGGACCGGATCTCCCTTGATGATTCTGTCTGGTGTCTGCAAAGCTCTCAGCAGCAGGCAAGGACACAGCATGTTTTCTTGTGTTTCAGAGAAGAAGCGGACCAAGGTGTCCGAGCTGCCCACACCGCCCATCCCAGAAGTACCTGAGCCCATCAGCAACATCCTGCAAGGAGATGAAATCGAGGCGCTGGCCATTAAAGAGGAGGACTTGAAAAAGGTGGGTGAAAAACTGGGCAGCATGCCCCATGGCTGGGCCTTGCCCCCCAGCTCATTGTAGGCAGGGCTGGCATTTTTCTTCCATGCCTAGTTCATTTGGACCAGAATAGTTTTTCTTTGACTTTGCAAAGGTAAGGTATATGCTCAGTGGCATCTTTCAAATTTAGAGGATGATTCTTTAAGCGTTTTTACGCATTCATTCCTTCTCCCGCTAGCCTAGTGAAGAGATAAAGAGGCAGACATTCGCTCCGTTTTCCCAATGAGGAAGCAGTTGCTTGAAATCATGCAGAGACTAAGGGGTTTTAAGAACTGTTTTCAGGCTATTAGGATCTCTAATTCCCAGATCCCCATCCTCCCTGATGAGCTCTTGCTGCTGCCACTACTGTCCCCACTGCCGCTGCTTCCCCGGGTGGGTAGGGGGCACCAGGCTTTCCACCTGCATATTGTCCAAGGCTTGCTTTTCTTCCCTCTCTGAGCTTCCCTGAAGCCCAGCTCTTGTGTCCCGCATTGCCTGGGAGGGTCAGAAGGACAGATTTGAGGCAGTGTCCTCTCTGGCCTCAGGAGGTTCCAGAGGGAATCCTACAGGAGGGGATCTGACCGGAGGAGCGGAGTCCCGTCAATTTGGGCCTCAGCCGGAGTTTTTATTGCATTTCCCCAGCTGCACGCTCCACGCCCTTGTGCAGGGGAGGAGAAAGCTCCTGTCACTCGCCAAGTTCTCATCCGGAAGCCCCGACCCCAAGAGGCTGGAAGGAAGACCCACTACTTAGTGGCTTATCCTACTGCTTTGGATGCCTCCACCAAGCCTCCCGCTTATTCTGGCAAGTTCCAGCCTGACCTCTCCTTCCCGGTTCCTCATTCTTGAGCGTCGGCCTTGAGTCCGATGTCAGCAAGCCCGCTGGGGTCCGCATCCCTCAGCTGTCCCGGCCGTGGGTCCAGCGGGGTTGGGGCCAGCTCTCCTTTCTTTCAGGGCCAGAAGTTTCCAGTTTCAACAGCGGCAGCAGCAGCGGACAGATCCAGCCCCACAACATTTTGGGAAGTCTCCAGGACTTCAAGAGAATAGCATTGGCCAGAGGAAACACAAAGGTGTGTTGTGCGAGTTGTCACCCAAAGGGACCAATGCTGCTCTTCGATAACCTGCTGCGGAGGGCAACAAGTCAGGCTCAACTCCAGACACATCTGGCCTGCGGCCAGCTTGAGAAGTGCATTTTCCCATTGGCCTCTGAATCCTTTAGGGCAGGGACCCTCGGAAGGGAAGGAGGGAAGGCAGCAAGGGGGAGTCGCCCTAGATGGAATGGAGTCAGGCCTCCATATTTCACGCTCCACCAGAAACCAGCCAGAGCCCCACTCCGGGCTCAGCGGCTGACGGGAGAGAGTCAGTGTCTGGCAGTCCCTAGCCAAGTGTCATCCTTGAAGTGAGCTCAGCTAGCAAGCCCAGCCCCTCCCTCTGTTACATTTCCCAGCTGGCAGAAATGATCTCTGAGCCCCCATCATTGGGCAGCCTAATCCTGACCCCGGAGAAGATGAGCTCGAAAAGGGGGAAGAAGGCCGAGTTCCGGTCGCTCCCAACTCAACACAGGGCTCTGCAGAACTGGCAGCGCAACATGGCTTTGAGGAGGAAGCAGCAGGACGCCCTGTGTAGTACGTAAAATGGGAAGGGTTTCAGGCCCAAGCCGCGGTCTACTTCGGAGCCTCATTGCCCCCATCCTCTTGGGCTTCCCTCTCAATCCCTTGAGCTCTCCCAAAATCCCACTGCCCCACAGCTTCCCTCCCGAATCCCTGAGCCCAGGTTTGACCAAGCTGGTAATCTCCATCGCCGAGACCTGGCAGCTCTGGTGAGTTTGGCACGAGTTCTCAGGGTCATGTCAGCTTCAGGTTGCCGGTTTTCTGTCTTGCCTGGTTGTGAGGGGTGAGGGGAGCGAGAGTCTGAGGTGGAGGATGGGCGACTCTATTTTGTTAATCTCCAGAGCGCTTGGGAAAGCCAGCCAATGAGCTGTTGCTGACCATATCGGAGGATCACAGACGTGTCCAGGAAGAACGTGACTTGATTGACCGCTGCCTTCCTGCTCTGCATCCAGGAAAGGTGAGAAGCCCTTTCTGAATCTTTCACTCCCCATTCTCAGGTGGTCCAGCTGCTGGGCTGGGGCACCTTTAGCCACAAACGTGACTGGTGGCCCATGCCCATCTCTGCCACAAGATGACCTCTCAGCCTTTGGGGACCGCCTCTTGGCTTAACTCTGCAAGGATGTAGCTACTGGGGACTGGAGCAGTCAGCGGGGGGATACAACTGTGCATCGTCTTTATCCAGAGGATTGAGAGCCACCTAATGCTTCCAGGCTGGTGTGGAAAGTGAAGGCTTAGAACAGTGGAATATGAGAAGGGCACCATCTCTGACTGTAGGGCTCTAGGCCACCACTAGCACCACTCCAGACCAGAAACTGTGGGGTTTGGGGAAAACAAAGCCCACAGTGGGGTGGAGGCGTGTCCTGCTGAAAAAAGCCAGTCCTGTCATCCTGTTTCTTTCCAGGGATGCTGAATAACCAAACAGGGCACTCTCTGATCTCTGTCCTCCCAACTCCGGGGCAAATTGCAAAGGAAGGTGTAATTATCTGTCTTCTTTGCCAGGGCTACCGCGTGGGCAGTGAATTCTGGAACCAGCCTGAGTATATTGGCGATGAACTTACAGGCATGGTGATTACGCAGACTCAGAAGGAACGGGGTTACCCAGAGCCAGTCACTCATGTGGGGAAACCCCTGAGTATCCAGGCAGAGGCAGGTGAGAGAGACAGTCCTGAGGCAGACGGTCCTCGGTAAGTGTCTGTTTGCACGAGATGTCAGAGACCATCCGACAGCCACCCAGAAGCTTTAAACCACCAGTGAGGGAAAGGTCTTGGAGTCAGTTGACCCAGGTAGTGTCATGCATTCAGAGTCTTGGGGATCTTAGCCCCAATACTGTCCTACTGACTCTGAGGCTGCCTTCTTCCTCACTTAGAACAGTGTTTTGCACACAGTAAGCCCTTAACAAGTACCATCATCATCATGGCCTGTGCTCGTGCAGGTGTGAAGTGTGATGTGGGGAGAAATGGAGGCTTTGAAGGAGAGGCTGGCAGGGATGTAGGTAGAACTGGGTTTGGTTCGCAAGCCCTGAGGGCATGGCTTGCTCTCCAGGATCGCAGAATCTGCAGGAGCCTTCGTTCCGGTACTCGTGGGATAAGAGTCTCTTCTTGACCTACCGTCGCCAGGAGCTGCGACAGATCCTAGCAGAGCTCGATTTTCACCAGCCGGTAAGGCCCCAGAGCCCCTCGAGCCCTGGCCCTTCTCAGCACTGAGAAATGGATTTGTTAAGATTCTCCAGATAAGCTCATGTTTCCCTTCCTTGTCGTGAGTTAAGGACATCGATAGGCTGGAAGTGATTGGCAGAGGGCAGTCTTTCTCATCAGTTTCCACACAGTGCTTCTCAGAGTGTGAAAAAGACAATGGAGACGCCTGTGGAGGAGTGTGCTCGTAAGTGCTTTGATGGGAGTGGGTGGGTGTGGGGGGGAAGATATTCCCAGCGCAGACTTCCCCTGCTGCATTCAGCCTCATTCCAATCTTGCCAGCTGGCTCATCTTCCCTCCCGGCCCCTGCGTTGAGTCCATTCAGGACTCCTGCTTTGCACCCCACTGGTACTTTTCTGGCCATTCCAGGCCAAGTAAGATACCATTCCTATTTTTATCATCCATCCTATTGATGACCATACCGAGGGGACTTGGATATAGGATGAGTTTTCCATCGTTCGACCCTGAGAACCTCCCTCCAGAAACACTGGCTCGTGATGGGATCCGGTGGAGATCGGCTTGAGTCTTTTGGAGTCAGAGTGGGGCTGGCCACTTCCCCGCTCCCCATTTCCTAGAGGAGGAGTTGTGACATTGTAGCAGTCGTAGAAAGAACGTGATTGGTTTGCCTTTGCCTTCCAGAGACCCTGTGGAGTCCCACGAGGATGTGACTCCCGTGCCCGTGATTGGACCTTCCTTAAGGTTCTGTGGGAAGCCGGCCCGCTGGGTCAACAGCACCGCGGGCAAGGTGACTTGGGGTCCCTTGAAGAGGCGGTGGGCTGAGAAATGAGGCCATTGGCCTGGTCCCAGTGTGTGAGTCAGAAAGTCCTTCCTTAGAACCCGATTTGTCTCCGCTGCATTCCCTCTCGTCCCCTTGTCTTGTCCCGGGTGGCAGTTGAGCCCGCACGCAGCCAATTTCCAGCACACGGATCCACCCCCCAACACTCAATCCCTTGGAGGGCTGTCCTAGCAGCATCTCCCCCAGGACTGCCAGGCCATCTGAGGGTGGTGGCAAGAGCTTTCTCTTTGCCCCTTTAAGGGTCAGATTGGCATTGCTTCTCGGATCACCTTCGAGGCCCTGGCTGGTGAGAAAGTGACCTCTTCCCTGACGGTGAGTAACGATGGCACTGCGGCTGTGTGGTATGACTGGCTGCGGCTGTCCCAGCCCAACAGATTCGAGAACCTCAGGGACAGCGACCAGCAGCGGTTTTATTTCAACACCAGGGCTGGTAAGTCAGGTAGAGCTATGTGCGTCTTCTGGGCCAGACCCATGGGGAAAGCCGTGGTCTGGTTATCACCAGGCCTTGTGAAGGCAGGGGAGGAGGAATAGGCGGTATGCCCAGTGGAAGGAGCACAAGGCTGGAATCAGGAGACCCGAGTTCTAGTCCCGGGTCTGCCACCGGCATGCTGGAGGACCTTGGGCTAGTCACCTTCTTCACAGGTGTGTCAGTTAACTCATCAGTGACAATGGGAGGTTTCGGTCACTCCCTCCCTATAAGACCGTGAGCCCCTTGTAGGGCAGAGACTGCTTCTAATCTGATTATTTTGTATTTCCTTATCCCAGTATAGGCCACAGTGCTTGGCAAGTACTTCATGAATGTGATTATTATTATTATTAATAATAATAATAATAATGACATTTATTAAGTGCTTACTATGTGCAAAGCACTGTTCTAAGCATTTGGTGGCTACAGGGTGATCAGGTTGTCCCATGGGGGGCTCACAGTCCTAATCCCCATTTTACAGATGAGGTAACTGTGGCACAGAGAAGTTAACTGACTTGCCCAAAGTCACACAGCTGACAAGTGGCGGAGCTGGGATTTGAACCCATGACTTCTGACTCCAAAGATTATTATTAGTAGTTGTTGTAATAGGAGTAGTGGTATTTATTGAGTGTGCTTTGTACTTCGGGAAAGGTCAAAAGAAGCAAAAAGACACAGCCCCTGCCCACAAGGAGCTTCCACTTTAACGGGGGAAAGAGGCAATTTTCTTTCCCAAAGTCCATTAGTCTCTGCTGAACGAGAATGTGGTCTCCAAGCTCAGAGGGGTGGCAGCAGAGTGCCTGGAAGGAAGATGGATGGCATTTCTAGTGATTAGGCAAAGATTGGGGATTGAGGAGCACTGGCTTTGGCCAAGGAACTAATTATGGGCCCAGTGTCCCTGGACTCTGCCTATCTCTCCCTTTCAGGGGTTATTCTGCCCGGAGAAACCAAGGACTTCCTCTTCCTCTTCAAGTCTCCGAATGCCGGCATTTTCCAGGAGTCTTGGGAGTTTAGGACCCACCCCACTCTGTTGGGAGGTGCTGTACTGCAGGTCACTCTCTGGGGGATTGCTCTATACCAGGATCTTATGTTTGAGGCCCGAGAGATGCTGGAGGTGAGGGGACGGGAGCGGGCTCTGGAGTGCGGCACTGGGGGCATGATGGCCGGGAGTGGGCTGCCTGGGAGTGTGATGTCCAGGATTATGGTGCCCAGGAGAATAGTGGCCAGGAATGGAGCTCTAGGAACGGGACAAGACCGTGATGACTAGGAGCATGGCAACTGCCCTAACATTCTTCCTGACATCTGCTTCTCCCCGGCTCAGGGACAAGCTTGGATGTTCCAAGATGAGCCATCACCACTCCTGTTTGGCCAAAAGCTCCAATCGCCCTGCCCTGGGATAGTGCAGGGTGGGGATGGAATGAGGGGGAGGAGAATGGATGGAGAGTGGGGACAGGACGGGTACCTGGAAGTATGGCAATGTGGACCTGCTCCACCTGAACCTGAAAAAGAAATTGGACTGAATTTAAAGGAAACTAGATGAGAGAAAGGAAATGTTTGAATGAAAATGGAGAAGGCCCCTGCTGGGGCTAGAAGGAGGTGATGTTTCTCGTTAGGCAGCTGATGCTCCCACTAATGGCAGGGCACTGATGTGGATGGATGCCGGCTGAGGTTTGTGGGCTGAAAAACTTGTGTGAGCCCCAAGCCCCCCTCTCAACCTTGCCACACAGCTCTTGGCCACCCATCGGCCCAACCCGGGGGCTCTGGGGTTCACAGTGAGGCCTGGGCACTTTTTGGGTTACTGAGCAGAGATTCATTCATTCAGTCAATCGTATTTATTGAGCGCTTACTGTGTGCAGAGCACTCTACTAAGCGCTTGGGAAGTACAAGTTGGCAACATATAGAGACAGTCCCTACCCAACAGTGGGCTCACAGTCTAGAAGGGGGAGACAGACAACAAAACAAAACATATTAACAAAATAAAATAAGTAGAATAAATATGTACAAGTAAAATAAATAGAATAATAAATATATACAAACATATATACATATATACAGGTGCTTTGGGGAGGGGAAGGAGGTAAGACGGGGGGATGGGGAAGGGGAGGAGGGGGAAAGGAAGGAGGGGGCTCAGTCTGGGAAGGCCTCCTGGAGGAGGTGAGTTCTCAGTAGGGCTTTGAAGGGAGGAAGAGAGCTAGCTTGATGGATGTGTGGAGGGAGGGCATTCCAGGCCAGGGGGAGGACGTGGGCTGGGAGTCAACAGTGGGACAGGCGAGAACGAGGCACAGTGAGGAGGTTAGCGGCAGAGGAGCGGAGGATGCGGGCTGGGCTGGAGAAGGGATGACTTTTGGCCAGGTGGGCCCAGGTGCCAGAGGACTGTGCAGACTATGATGATGCTTTTTTGCCCAATCCAGGCCAAGCTGGCCACCCAGGAGGCCACCGTCATTGTGCAAGAGATGCTGAATGAACTGCTGGGGGGCATCTGGTCCCCTGAGCGAGCCCCATCCCCAGTGGATGCCTATCTCACTGAGGAAGATGTGTTCTGCTACAAGAACCCTCAGGTATTAGGGCCAACCAGGCATTCTCCCCTGTGGGTCAGGTGGTGAGGGGGTCAGTCTGGGGAGCAGGATGCTGGGAGGAGTCAAAACGCGGAAGGCACAGGTTTCGGGCAACATTGGTTGTTACTCCAACAACCGGGGCCTCGTCTCTGCATTTGCTTCCTTCTGCTCCTGCTCCCACAGTTGCACTATCAGTACCAGGTGGTGAGAGACCTCCATGAACTCTGGAACCAGTACATGGCACTACCCCTCAAGGAGGAGGAAGTGGTAGTGGAAGAGGAGCCCCCGGGCCAGGCAAGCTCTAAGGAAGAAGAGCTCTCCTTCCAGAAGAGCTCGTTCGGAGAAATCGTCCCCCAGAAGAGTCTGGAGGAAGAGATCGTGCAGCAGCAGAGGAGCTCTGTGGACAATATCCGCCTACAGAGGAGCTCCGTGGGCTTCACTGACTGGCAGAGGACCTCCTTGGGAGACGTCCACTGGCAGAGGAGCTCCTTGGCCGAAGTCCACTGGCAGAGGAGCTCCTTGGTTGATGCCCACTGGCAGAGGAACTCTGAGAGTATTGTCCACTGCCATAGGAGTTCCTTCATCGGGGAGGAGACAGTGGTGACAAAGAGCTTTTCAGAGGGAGAGATCCCAAAGAGCACAGGAGAGGAGGAGGAGCTCACCCATCTTAAGTGGAACCTGTGCTTTGAGGATTTCAAGCAGGTGCCAGTCTTCTGAGAATTTGGGGGTGGAGAGGGAAGCCACTGCTAATAATAATAATAATAATCATTATGGTATTTGTTAAGTGCTTACTATGTGCCAAGCAGTGTTTTAAGCACTGAGATAGATACAGTTTATCAGCTTGGACTCAGTCCCTGTCCCATATGTGGCTCACACTCTTAATCCCCACTTTACAGATGAGGTAACTGAGGCCCAGAAAAGTTAAGTGACTTGCCCAAGATCACACAGCACGTGGCAGAGTCAGGATTAGAACCCAGGTCCTTCTGACTCCCAAGCCACGCTCTCTCCACCAAGCCATGGTGCCCGAGCCTCCCAGCTCCCTGCACGGAGGCCCCGAGAGTCCTAATTCCCTCCCCTCAACCACGTCCCCATCTGCAGGAGTGGTGCCACCTTGGGCCCCACTCCCCAGCAGCTGCCAGGGAACGAACCTATGGTCCAAAATCAATCTTGCTGGAGTAGATTAGGCTCCTGGGTGGTTTAGGAATCCTATGTGGCAGGGGTCAGCCCATTGCTCTTGGCCACAGGTTGCCAGAGGGAGGCTGCCAGGCCCTGCTGCGGCTCCTGGCTGATTATGTAGCTCAGGGAGTGAGCTCCTACTTCTTCAGGAGCCTCCCCCAGTCCGTTCCAAGCTTGGCAGGTAGCCGCCTCAGCGAGGGGCAGTTTAGCCACCCTGGTCTGCCGGCCCCGCAAGCTGTTCTGCCGGCTTGTTCCTCCGTGCATCTGCACTCCCGCCGGGGCATCGGCACTCATGGTGGTTCTGTGTACATCAGGCGATAATGGGACTGTCCTCCGAGGATCAGCGCGAGGATGCCCTGAAGAGGCTCAACAAGGGAGCCCTAGAGCTGTGCTTGGAGCAGAAGCCGGCACAGTGGGACCTGCTGCACCAGATGTGGTATGACCCCCCGACCTGCCCAGAGGAGACACAGAGATAGAGCCCTGACCCTTCTCCCCAAGCCCCACTCAGGCCCAAGACTCCCTGGGTCTCTCCCTTGCTACAGGCTATGACAGTGCTTGTTTCAGGAAGGGGCCTGCTGGGCTGCCCCTCTGCCCCTGCAACTGTCACCTGCCGGGGCCCCGCTGACCCCTTTGGAGGGGTCCCTTCAGGCGGCCCTGGAGCCTTTTCCCCTTCGGCTCTTTCGAGCAGTGGAGGAGTGACAACGTAGGGTAATTAGAGGGGCCAAAGCAGAAAGACCCTACTGCAGGGCACAGATGGGGCCAGTGGCCAGGCTCCAGGCTCAGGAGATGGAAGGAGGCAAGAATATCTACTGCACCCACTCTGGCCCGCACTCACTGAGGATGTGGTGTTTCCCTCCAGTCTCCAGCTTTGGCGGGAGGTGATAGACGGTCTGGTGAGCCGGGACCTCTGGCTGAGGTCATTGCTGGGCATGCCGGAGAAGGACACTTTCATGGCAGAGTTGGCAGTGCCAGAGGAACCAGGTCAGATGCCTTCCAACACACCTACCTCATGCCCGGCCTTTCCTCTCCCTCCCTCCCAGCTTTTCCCAAGGGGATTCCCTGTGGAGCCGCTTTTGGCTGGTGGAGCTGGCTGCACCCATTTGGCCAACCCTATCACTTTAGGCCTCGGCCACTTTCCAGGACCAAGACCTCCCTGCTCCTGCACACGACGGCCTCCAGGCTTGGCTTCTGCTGCCTGACTCTTCCTTGAATCAGTCCATCTTGCCCAAAGGGGCAAGACCAGTCAGTGCTGGTCCTAACATGTCACCTCCCTGCTTTAGAGAAAATCCCGAAGCTGGGCTCGGCCCCAGTTCTCTCTCCTGGCCCCTTCCCTCTCCACAGTTGCTGATGCCATCCCCCTCAGCCTCATTTGCTCACTGTGTCCCCCCAATAAGTGCTTTCCACCCTGCATTTTGGCTTATGCTCCACCCCAACCTGGCATGCTCTACCACCTCTTCTTCACCAAACCTCCCACCATTCTTCAGAATTTGGTCAAGGATCCTGGTCCACATTTTCCATGAATCCTTCCCAGCAATACATAAATGCGTATGGGTACATCTGTCCTGGAACTTTATTCTGCTCGTCTCCTATTTCCTCTGCATCCCGTCTATAATGTAGGGGTTTTCTTTCCCCAGTTCTGTGTTTGAGGTCATCCTTTGTCTCCTATTAGACTAAAAGCTCCTTAAGGTCAGGGACCATACTTTCCTTTGGCTTTTATTGTTTTCCATAGTTCCTAGTACAGTTGTAGGCATCCAGTGGCCCTTCAGTAAGTACTAAGGAATAAATGAATGAACATATGAATGAATGCTAAGTTCATGCATAACTCTACTGTTTCTCCAAGTGCAAATGTAATATCAAAATGGGATGGCAAAAGGAGGATACGGGGTCCTTAGATGAAGATGTTGAGAGTAGGTTTCTGAGTAAGCAGCTTTAGATTTCCTTCCTCCCCAGGGTCATATGTGAGAGAGAGAAAGCGAGAGAGAGAGAGTGTGTGCGTGTGAGTGATGGGGCTGGGCTCTTTCCTTTGTGATCGATCCCTTTTGAGCCCAAGGACAGCTGTGCCATCCTGACGTAGAAAGTGGCTTCTCTCTCTTCAGCACGCAATGCAGGTTCAGAGACATTTCTTATCAAATGAACGGACAACCTCAGCTGCACTGGAGAGAAGATCCCCTGCCGAGATCTGGGTCAGACCTGGTCCAGAACTGGTCCAGAACTGACCCTCTGCTTTTCAACAAGAGCTAGTCCAGAGCTGGTCCAGAGCTGATGCTGTGCTCTCCAGCAAAGCAGCCCTGGGGGCTTGGGGTCACCGGGTCGCTTTCTCCTCTAGTTGACTCAAAGGCATCAGGGAAAGGTGGCAAAGAGGAGCGGAAAGCTGGGACTCCAGAGAAGAGAACCCCCACTGGCAAGGACAAAGAGGACAGAAAGGGAACGGCAAAACCAGGGAAAGAGGTATGCGATGGGATGAGAGCAGAGCTGAGGAGATCTCAGCTGTATAGGGTGTGAGGGGTGTCAGGTACCACTGCTTTGGGGGGAAGTGGGGATGGGGGTTGCTGAAGCCCCTGGCTTGGATGACTCTATTAGACCGTCCATGCTGAGTTCTGTTCTTTCTCGGGGGCCTGGGAGCCTCTCCCCATCTATCTGAGCAGGAGCGAGCAAACAGCAAGAAGCTTAAAGCAAAGGAAGAAAAAAGGTATACCAGATCCCTAAGCCGGGAGTTAAAGGAGAAAATGCCTGTGGAGGAAAGGGTCATCACCCCGGAGCACGTGAGCTCACCCCTGGAGCCAGTGGACCCTCTGGTGCAAAAGAAATACCAACAGAGGCTTTACATGGAGGTAAAGCCGGAAGGCAGGGTGGGCTTCCTACTGCCACCAAGGGCTTCTCCGTTCTCCTTGTCTCCTTCTGCTTGTCCTCCCCTCCTCTCTCCCTCCCTCTGCCCAGGGCCTTCCCATCCCTCTGCTGGACTTGTCTTCTCCCGGTGAGCCAGGCAAATTGTCTTCTGGCAAGGAAGGTTGGAAAGCAAATCTAGGGTGGGCAGGCTAAGTAAGGTCAGGGAGTGGTCTAGCTTGAGAGGGGGCATCTCAGCCAAGAAAATCCTCAGCGAGTGCTGGCACCACTTCAGAGGGTTGGTCCACACTGGAGTGAATTAAGGGAGAGGGTGGCTGAGCTGTCTCTCCTTTCCCGTTGATCTGGAATGAGTTAGGAGTGGGCCTGCTGGGGGCCGAGGTTTGCAGAAGTATCTTCCGATTCAACTGTTCTGAGGCATTCAGGGAACCCCTCCTCCTGTGGTTGGAAAAGGGGTCTTTTCCCCTTTGCATCCCCGGAGTGAAGTGGTGGGACTGAGAAGCCAAGTAGTCCAGGCTGCTGCCCAGCCTTTTATCCTCTCCATGCTTCCCTTTGCCCTCCCAAGTCTCCGCCTGCCTGGGCCGAGGTCCAAAGGGATCAGGGAGAAGTGAGCATTTCGTCTTTGCAGAGCAATTCTTTGGAAGTTCTAGGTGGTCTGGGCTGCAGCCCTTACCCAGGAGCACAGTGGAGTGTCTCTGGCTGGCAGCAGCCCTGCTAATTCCCCTCGTACCCAGGCCATATCGGTTGTCCGTCTTTGATGTGGCCATTTTCTCTTCTCTTCTCAGGTCTACGGGCTGGTGGAGTCCCTGGTGAATAACTTGGTGCTCCTGGCTGAAGAGATCAGGAGGAAAGCGGCCAGGCAGCAGTAGCTGCTGCCACCCTCTCTCTGCCTGCCTGCCAGTCTACCTGCCCTCTGACTCTGAGTAGACCTTTTTAAAGAAATAAACTTGCGGCTTCTACTGTGCATACTGCACTTCTCCCTCCTTTTCTCCCCTCCTTTTCCCTCTTCCTTTTCCTCCCCCCTTTCCCATTCCCCCTTTCCCTCCTTCCTTTCCCTCCTTTCTTTCTTTGCCCTTTCCCTCCCATTCCCTTCCCCCTCGCTCCCTTTTCCTCCCTCCTCCTTCCTCCCTCTCTCCTCCCCCTTTCCCTCCCCCCCCACCATCTTCCCCCATCTCTCCCCATTATCTTTCTCTCTATCCCACCTCCTTTTTTCTTTCTCTCTGCAGTCAGGTTCCTGGTGGGATCCTCCCATCTTCCACAACCCTCTCTGAGCTCATGAGGTCCACCAGCAGTCCCTCCTCCTCCATGCATAAACAGGGGGACGAAGAGGCCTCTGGGGGAATGATGTCAGGGATGACAAGCAGAAAAACTCGTTTATAGAAAGATTGCTGGGTGGGTGAGAGATTGAAAAGGGTGACTCGAGAAGGAGTCACTCAGTATTCTCTTACCTGGCCCCTTCCTCCAGTCTTCCCAGCCCGATATAATTAAGGCCAGGGCTGTGGGACTTCCTGTTTTCATTTTGCGATTGAGAATGCTCAGTTTCCCAGTACAGCGCTATGCTCCCCGAGTACTCATTATGGTGCTCTACATTTAATAGGCAATCCAGTACAGTGCTCTACATGCAGTTGACACTAAGCCCAGCACTCTGCATGTGTAGATTAGAATTGTTCTGCGAGGCGTCCAGCATAGTACCCCACATAGTAGGCAGTTACCAAATAATGATGAAGATGAAGGATCAATGCCCACGGCTTCAGAAATTACATCGAGTGTGTGAAGAAGGATTTTGAGCCTGAACAACTTGAGGCGAGTGCCTTCCATTCCCTTCCTCTCCACTCCACTCTATTCTAGAGTCTGTGACTTGTTGTCCAGTACACACAGACTAATAACGCTGCCAGGGTTTCAGGGCTCTCAACTAACTCAGTCTGTATTTCCCAAAACAGCAAGGCGACAGGCAACTCTACATCTTCCTCCCGGCCCCATTACCCTGGTCTTTTGAGAGTGCTGCCCCATTCTCCTCCACCTCCCCCATCAGCTCTGTCCGGCCCAGTGGGCTGGGCCAAGTCATCTCCCTGTTTTGGGCCTCAGTTCCTGGCCTGTGCTCCTCTCTCTTCCCCCCTTTCTCCCTCCTTCCCTCCTTCATGCAACCACTGTGGAATGAAATGATGTCTGGGAAAAGCCTTGAGTTCATGGGAAGAAAGTTGCCATGTAATTTCTAGGTGTGATTATTATCAACATTATTATTATAATATTGCTGGCATCACTGTTAATAATAATAATAAACAGCAGTTTTCAGGGCCTCCTCAAGGTGTGAGAACAGGAGTCCTAGGTTGGGGGTGGGACCTCTGGGTAGGACTCGGAGACTTTGCAATCGTGAAACGAGAGGTCCCAGGTAGGAATCGCTCTCCTCAGGCCACCGGCCCTGGAGACTTTCTGAATGCTCCTGGGCCTCCCCAAGCCCTGGGTTCCTGTCCTCATCTAGTTCTGGCTTTCTAGCAGTATGTTTGCCTGGAGGTTTCTTCTTTCAGCCTTTATGAAAGGCCATGAAAAGGTGTCAAGCCACCCCCACATCCACCCTCCCCACAGTTTTACAGCCAGAAAACTGAAGTTCAGAAAGGGTGGGAGGCCCTGTCCCAGACCAGATAACTATTTTGGAATAAAATCCAGCAGGCTTGACCCCCAGATCTGGATCCTTTCCCTCTCCCTGCCTAACTGCCCTCTCCCTGGCTCTTCCCCTTGGAGCTGAAGCAGGGACTGGGCTCAGGGAGGACTCGCTAAAAGCAGTCGGAAAGAAACCATGATGAGGCTGAAAGTCAAAGGCTCAAGCCTGCACCACTTGGCTTCCAAATTAAGCAACTCCTGCCTTTCAAACCAGGCACCAGGCCCCAGCCTGCCTCAATTGCCAGCTAGTGAATGTCTTTAGGAATGGCCTCCCTTAAGAAAGGAAGTGGAGTACTCCAACTTTCTCCCAGCTAGCCAGAGAATCCAAGACCAAGAGACAGGAGACCCTAGCCAAAAGGAACAGAGCTGAAATACTAAACTATTACCATCATCCTCCCCCACCATAACAATTACTTGGTTTTCTGTCCCAAGGATCAAGTGGCCTGCAGAGTGGGGATGAGTAGGTAATTAGCGCTCCCCACCAAATTCTTTAAGTGAAGGGGGAGACGAGGAGACACTCACTGTTGCTGGCAGGAAGTGGGAGAAGGTAAGAGGCAGGTAGGGCCGATTGGGTGGCAGGGAAGGAATAGCAAGGCCTAATGGAAAGAGCGCAGGATTGAAAGTCAGAGGACCTGGTTCTTATCCCTGTTCTGCCACTTGCCTGCTGTGTGGCCTTGGGTAAGACACTTATCTTCTCTGTGCCTCAGTTTCCTCATTTGTAAAATGTTCTGCCTCCCAAGTGGCTTGATGGTTAGAGAACGGGCTTGGAAGTCAGAAGGATCTGCATTCTAATCCCAGCTCTGACACTGGTCAGCTGTGTGGCCTTGGGCATGTCACTTCACTTCTCTGTGCCTCAGACTGTGAGCCATGTGGGACATGGACTGTGTCCAACCTGATTTGCTTGTTATCTGTCTCAGTGCTTTGCACAGTGCCTGGCCCATAATAAGCACTAAGCAAATACCACTTAGATAGTGAGCCCCATGTGGAATAAGGACTATGCCTGTCCTGATCATCTTGTAACTACCCCAGCTCTTAATACAGTGCTTGGCACAGAGTAAGCGCTTCACAAATACCATAATTATTTTGGTTATCACTATTATGAGGGAGGGAGGCAGGGAAGGAGACAGTCTGTGCCGCTGTTGGGACAACAGGCATCAAAAATCAAAGGTTTTCAACAGCCCGCCGGGCAGGAACGGGTTAACGAGCCTGGCCGATTCCTCCTGTGTCCTATTACTGAGCTGCTGCTGCTGCTGCTGCTGCCAAGGCAGACCTGCCTAGCCAGCTGAGCAACTTTACCCACCGGTGCGGTGCGGCGCGCCGGTGCGGGTGCCCGATGCCCGGGGCTGCTGCTGCTGCTGCTGCTGTTGCTGTTCCTGTTCCTGCCGCCGCCCACCCAATCTCAGGACTCCCGGGAGCCAGTTCCTTCTCCTCTCCTGCCCCCAACCATGATGCGGGATCCAGGAGGGTCTGCCCCGGAGGGACCGAGGAAGCCGTAACGCAGCCGGAGTTGGGCCTGGAGCAGAGCCTCACGCTGCGGGCCCAGAGGAAAGAGAGGTAAGATGCGTCACCTCCCACAGGGGCACGGGGGTCGGGGTGGGGATCCCCCAAACTAGCTCTCCCTCCCTCCCCAAGCAGAAAGGTGAGAGGCAGGGGTGCGAGGATGGGCAGGAGGGGCCCAGGATGGGACGGAGGGAAGGACAGGAGGTCAGAGCATCTCTGGCCAGGTAGCCGAGGCAGCGCTTCCCTCCAGCATGGAAGGACGGCCACTTGGGGCCCAGGCCAAGGGTCACCCACTCTGTGGTGGTTGGTTCCTGTGCCCCTTCCCCTTGCAAGGCGCAGGTACTGGTTGGGAGCTGGGGGCCTCTGCCCCCTTCTTTGCTCCCTGCCTCCATTGCTTCCCACCCAAGCAAGGGTCCCTCGGGTAAGGCTGGATGCCAGCTTGCCCCTTCTCTCCCCTCTCTCCCTCCCTCTCTCTCAGCACAGGCTCCATCTTCGTTAGACCCTATCCAGTGGTCTCCACTGGACAAACTGGGGGGTTTCTGGCAAAGGAGAAGGAGGCCCTTTCTCGGGTCAGGGAGAGGGGAATTTAGCAGAGAGTGGGGGTTCAGGAGGGGTCTGGATGGATGCTTCTAGGTAAGCAAGAGCACAGGACCGCACTGGGCCTGACTGGCTTCTCCCGGCCCCTCCTGACCTTGGCAGCTCAAGGGGAGGGAGTGGGTCTGGACTATGCCTCTCATGGGCATCCAGAGGTCTTGAGTCCCCACGCCTGATGTTCAGCCTCTATCTCCCTCAGTTCCCAGGCCTTTGTAGGGGTCACTGTGAGGAATGCTCCTTTGCCCCCTGCTCCCCCACACTTCCCCATCTTTCTCCCCCTTGGGCCTCCAGCCTCGCTCACTTTCCTCGATTCTCTTCCATTCTGGACTTTGCACTGCCCTGTCCAGTTATCTATTCCTTTTCCTCCCCTTCCTATCTTTCCTACTCCCACCCCACTTTTCACCACCTCTCTCTACCCCCAAGGAGCCCAAGCCCCAGCTTCCCTGTGCCCTTCTCCTCGCCTGACAGCTCGGTCTCAAGGTCACTGCAGTAATTCCATACCAAGCTGTCTAGTGCGGCCGCTGCTGCCTTATCCATTGCCCGGTTTCTGTTTCCCTCCTCTTTATTCCCGGGGATATTGTGTTCGATAAAAAAAACCTCTTTGCTTTTAAAACCACTGGCAGTACTCCCAGATGACTCCCTTCCTCCATCCCTCAGCTCTCTCTCTGTCACCTCTCTTCCAGCCTCTCTCCTTCCTGTTCACTTTTCTCTCCACATCTCTCTCTCTCTCTCTCTCTCTCTCTCTCTCTCTCTCTCTCTCTCTCTCTTTATTTTTTCCTAGAGTTGTTCAGGGGCTTTGAGGAGCCCTCTGATCTACTTTTACCTCTTGCGTGGGGGCACAAGTCTGGGGGAAGAGTGGGAGGGTCCCCTGCCATTGACTGTGCCCACCCTCTCCCGTCTGGCTGCCATAGACTTAGAGGCTTAGGGAGAGGAATCACAGAGCATATTAGCCACTCAGCCTGGGATCAAACCCCTCGTTTGGCAAGGGCCGGTGGAGTGGCCTGGTGGTATGGACCGATGGCTTGGGCCTGTGGTGAAGGGGAGATTGAAGGGGGAAAAGACGGGGAAGGGTGTCCCCATTCGGGGTTGGGCTGCTCCCAGATTTGTGTTTATGGTGCCCGACTGGTTTTGCTGGTTTGAATGCAAGGTGCTGGGGGTTGAGTGTGTTTGGGGGCGGGCTGGATGTGAAATTCTCTCCCATCCGGATTCCTCCATCCGCCCTCCCGGCCATCCGGTTGGGAGTCCAGGGCAGGCCACCTCTGAGTCACCTTCGAGGGAAGGAGGAAAAGGAACAGAGGGATCCACCCGTCCCAGAACCTCCGATCTGGCCACCAGTCTGCAGACAGCTTCATCTGGGCTGTTTGGAACTCCCTCCCCCGGACCCGGGCCCCAAGGGCACTCAGGCTGCCTCACCTACGAGCCCTCTGGCAACTGGAGCCTGGGGACGAGAGGCTCGCCCAGGTGCCTGGCAGGGCCACAGAGACGAGTGGAGAGCAAGGTTCCCGCAGAGATTCCCTAGGAGTGGTGAGGAGAACTGGGTATGGGGCTAAGTGGGGTGGAAAGGTGAGGAGGAAGGAAGACACTGTTGATGCTGAAGGGCTGACCCCTGCCCTGCCCTGCCCTGCCTGTCCAGCTTCCTCCAGCTTCTCTGCCCCAACTTCTGAGGAGAAGCAGGCAGCAACTGGTGACAGGTTGGCAGCAGCTGGTGACAGGCTGGCATCAGTGTGGAGCAAAGAGGGGTCATGGTGGTGGGAAAGAGGTTGGGTGGCGGGCAGAAAGGAACTTGCCAGGCTGGCATTGGCTGTGCCCTCCTAGCATTTTAGACCTCCCATTTGTTGTTGGGGGGAGGGAGAAGAAGAAGTTTGAGGATCGGGGGGCATTGTGGCCAGGGTTGATCAGCCAGTTGGCTAGCACGGTCGATTAAGGATGTTTTCTCCCCCCTGGGACACAGGCCTCCCACCCTGAGGCAACCCCAGGCCTGGTGCTATGGGAGATTGGTGGGTTGGATCCCAGCTGGCTGGTCGGGGTCATCAGAGGGTGGGAATCAAGCCTGGGATCCACTCTCTCCCGCAGACTCGCCTGGAGGGCGAAGTGGTGCGTGGGTCCGCTGTGACCCTCAGCCCAGGCCCCCTGTAACCAACGGATTTTCGTCTCTGTCAGGGGCCATGACGACCACCTCGGCGCTGCGGCGCCAGGTGAAGAATCTTGTGCACAATTACTCTGAGGCGGAGATCAAGGTGCGGGAAGCCACCAGCAATGACCCCTGGGGTCCACCCAGCTCCCTCATGTCGGAAATTGCTGATTTGACTTTTAACACGGTGGCCTTTGCCGAGGTCATGGGCATGATCTGGCGCCGGCTGAATGACAGCGGCAAGAACTGGCGGCACGTATACAAGGCCCTGACGCTACTGGACTATCTCCTCAAGACGGGCTCGGACAAGGTGGCCCACCAGAGCCGCGAGAACCTGTTCACCATCCAGACGCTCAAGGACTTCCAGTACGTGGACCGTGACGGCAAAGACCAGGGCGTCAACGTGCGCGAGAAGGTCAGGCAGGTGGTGGGACTCCTCAAGGACGAGGAGCGGCTGAAGCGAGAGCGGACCCACGCCCTCAAGACCAAGGAGCGCCTCGCCCTGGAAGGAGCCGCCATCGGCAGCTCTCAGCTGGGCACTGGCCGCCGGCCCTCCCGTTACGGGGATGAGTTCGGCAGGCTCCGGGGGTCCCCGTCCTCCTACAACTGTGAGTTGGGGTCTTGGCATGGTGGGAGGTGGGAAGGTGCTCAGGGAAGGGGGAGACTGGGGGGACTCGAGGGGGGATGCCGAGACCTTTTACTCCCCTCATCTGTCCAATTCAGTCCAGTGAGGGGGCATGGTCTGAAGCTACTGAGTTGAGGCCCGAATGGAGGGGAACAAGGAGCGGGCCCTTGCTGCCTAGAGACCTCGCCGCTCATACACACAAACAAACTTAAGTGACTTTCCTCTCCCTTTCGTTTCTCTGGCTGAGAGGGGAATCCCCTTCAGCCCCTGCCCTCTCCCATCTCCCACGGTACCACAAGCCCCCCGCACCCTGCAACTAGGCATTTCATCCCTTCCCCCATCGTGTTCCAGCCACATCTTCGTCCCCGCGCTTGACCTCTGACCTGGAGCAAGCCAGACCCCAGACTACCGGAGAGGAGGAGCTGCAGCTGCAGTTGGCCTTGGCCATGAGCAGGGAGGAGGCTGAGAAGGTATTGGGGTCAGTCGTGAGGGTGGGGCCGGTCTCCAGGAGGGGTGGGGCCCCAGGGCAGGGGCTACTGGGCCATGCTGGGCACTGGCCCAGAGGCTACCTGCCTGAACTTAATCAGGGACCCGGCCTAGGTCTGTGTCACGGGTCTTGAATCCCCGACTGCACCTTGGGCTCACCCATCACCCTTGGGCTCGGACCACTGGCTATTTGGTCTTGCCTGAGAGGGAAAGACACCCCGAGCCCCCAGAGCAGCCCCGGCAGGCTGAGGCTGGACTCCCTCCCTGCTTCCAGGCTCTTGGGCAACTGGCGTGTCAGCTGTCCTTGGGCTGCCCCACAGCTTCCTGAGGGCCACCACCGTGTTTGCTCCTGTTAGGAATCCCCTCCTCCTCCTGAAACCCAGGCAGAGTGCCGGGGAGCCCGGAAAGGCTTCAGAACCAGTGGAAACCCTCTACGAGTAAGGGATAAAAGTGGATCCCTTAACCATTAGACTATGGGGGCTCCCAGGCTTCTCACCCTCATTCCACCTGCTTTTCCCCTCCTCCAGCCCCCAAGGCCCTTCCCTACCTAGAGGAGTCCTGTCTGCCGGAGATTCTCTGGGACAGGAGAAACTGGGCCTTTGGGTCCTCACCACTGCTGCACACCAGCTCTGTGGGAGCCGCAGTACACACCAGCCCAAGGATCCCTCTTTAAAACCCGAGCATCATCTCCCCAGCCCGGGTGGCAGCGGGCCCACGGTGCTGTCATTTCCGGTTTACAGACTACCCTGGAGCCCTATGCCCCCCATCCCCACCCCAACTTAAGGCCCTTGCCCTGCTCCTTCTCTCCTGCAGACCAGGCTGGTCCCAATCAGGCAGAACCTAGTGAGGCATTTCCCCAGGTTAGGTCTGCCCAACCCCTCCTATGCCCTCAGCAGGCAACTTGAGTGCAGGCCTTGGGCTGCCTTGGACAGCCAGGGGCTGGGGGGTTCATAGGGCAAAATACCTCTGAGCTAGAATCCCTGCCAGACCAGTAAGATGCCCTGGAGAGTAGTGGGGGGGTGGGCAGGGAGAGATACGCTTAGATCACTATCCCAATGAGTTTGGGGCTGCCTTAGAGTGCTTGCTGGGGGACTGGAAATGCCCCCGAGCTAGAATCCCCACCAGACCTAGGCCGGGGCCCGGAAGCCCCTCCGTCACCCACTTTTCCTCCACCGGGAGCAGCCGGTCCCTCCAGCCTCCAGCAGGGATGAGGATTTGCAGCTGCAGCTGGCACTGCGCCTCAGCCAGCGGGAGCACGAGAAGGTACTGGAGCACCGAAACAGAGCGTGGGCTTGGGCTGGGACGCTGGCTTCAGCTGCTGCTTCTGGAGGTGCCCAAGGGTTCTTCTGCTGTCTGCTTTCCTCGGTGTCTCCGCTGGCTCCTCTCATCGCTGCAGCGGGCCCCCAGCCTCTCGTCCCGACTGCAGGCCCTGGCGGGGCCTGACTCCCCAGTCCGCCCCAGCAGGGGCTTAGTTCAGTCCCCCTCCCGCCTCCTGAGGTGGCTCTGACTTCTAGGCTGGCTTCTTTCCCCTCACAACCCTCACCCTCCCTCCCTGCCCCCTTGGATGCAGGAAGTGAGGGCCTGGCAAGATGAGGACTCCCCTTTCCCAAATGGTGCCAGCCGGGGATGCCGGGACCAGGAGGAGGAGGAGGAGGAGGAGGAGGAGCTGAAGATCAACCAGGTGGGCGACGGTGGGCGTCCGGGAGCTGGGGGCCAGGGGAAGAGGCTGGGGACAGCTGAACACCATGACAGAATGACCCTGATCCCACCTCCCGGGGGGGAATCTCCTCATCTCCCACCTCCCAAATTGGCATGCTAATCCTCTTCTTTGTCCCCTGCAGTCCTCCATCCTGGACCTGGTGGACGTCTTTGGTCCACCACCAGCCCCGCCCTCCACGCACACCTCGGCTGACCCCTGGGACATCCCAGGTAGGTCCCACCGCATTCCCAGCCCAGGCTTCACCTCACTCGGCCTGCTCCCTGGCTTGATGGATAGAGTCCGGGCCTGGGAGTCGGAAGGACCTGGATTCTAATCCTGCCTCTGCCACTTATCTGCTTTGTGACCCTGGGCAAGTCACTTCACTTCTCTGGGCCTCCATTATCTCATCTGTTAAATGGGGATTAAGACTCTGAGCCCCATGAGGGACAGGGACTCTGTCCAACCTGATTTTCTCATATCCACCCCGGAGCTTAATACAGTTCTGGCCCATAGTAAGAGCTTAACAAATACCATTATTATTATTATTATTATTATTATCATTATTCTCCAGCCCCCCGGCTCTGCTGCCAGTGGGGAGTCCTTTCTACTGGGGTCCCCGGGTTGGGGGACTCTGGGACCCTGAGCCCTTATAACCTCTAGACACTAGATTTGTGGGAGTTACAGGGCAATGCCGTCCTGAGGGTGCCCCTCTTCCATGATCTGGGCATTTTTACCCCTTCTCCTTTGAGATCTGGGCACTTTGACCCCCCCCCCCCAAACTTCCGAGACCCTGGCGTCACACCCATGTTCCTGTCATTCCAGGTTTCAAGGCCACTCTGGAGCCCAGTGGCTGTTCCTGGGGCCCGACAACTGATCCCTGGGCTCCAGCCTCGGCCAGGGGCCCCCTGAACCACATGGCCCTGTCCGGCAGCCAGACCTCGGGGGAGCCCTGGGGCCTGGCCCCTGCCCTCTCCTCCTCGGAGCCCTGGAGCCGTCCCTGTGTCCTGCCCTCAGACCCTTGGGCCAAAGCCTCCCCTCTGCACAAGCCCTCAAGTACAAGAGCTGACCTCTGGGGTCCCGCGATGGACCCCTCCTCCCCACCTGGTAAGTTGTGGGTCCTGCCCCTGCCAGAACAAGGACAAAGCTCACCCCAATCAATTAATCAATCCATCCATCCTACTTACTGTGTGCAGAGCACTTGGGAGAGTACAGTTTAACAGAGTTGGTAGACATGTTCCCTACCCACAGTGCGCTTCCACTCTAGAGGGGGAGACAGACATTAAAATATAAACAATTTGGGATATTTATATACGTGTTGTGGGGCTGAGGGAGGGGAGAATAAAGGATGCAAATCAAAGTGCAAGGGTGACACAGATGGGAGTGGAATAAGAGGAAATGAGGGTTATTGTAGAGAGCATCACATTCCTTTCTGTCTCACAAGCCTGTAACCTCCGCGTTATCCTCAACCCATCTCTCTCATTCAACCCACACATTCAACCTCCACAACATCCCAAATCGTACTGGTTCAACCTTCACAATATTGCTAAAATTCACCCTTTTCTCTCCATCCAAATTGCTGCCACGTTAATCCAAGCACGTGTCCTATCCCATCTTGATTATTCTATCGGTCTCCTTGCTGACCTCCCTGCCTCCTGTCTCGCCCTACTCCAGTCCACACTACACTCTGCTGCCCCAATCATCTTTCTATGAAAACGATATGGAAACATTACCTCACTCCTCAAGAACCTCCAGTGGTTGCCCATCCACCTCCGCATCAAACAGAAACTCCTTGCCATTGGCTTTAAAGCACTCAATCACCTCACCACCCCTCCTCCTACCTTACCTCACTGTTCTACTAAAAACCAGCCCACACACTTCACTACTCTAATGCCAATCTACTCACCTCACCTCGATCTTGTCTGTGATACTGCTGACCTCTCGCCTATATCCTGCCTTTAGCCTGAAACACCCTCCCTCTTCATGTCCACCCTCTGTGCGCTACGGAAGGCACATCTCCTCCAAGAGGCCTTCCCTGACTAAACCCTCGTTTCCTCCTCTCCCACTCCTTTCTGTGTCATCCTGACTTGCTCCTTTTATTCACCACTCATCACCCCCTCCAGCCCCACAGCACTGATGTACATATCTGTAATTTTTGTATTTATATTAGTCTGTCTCCCGCTCTGACTGTAAACTCGTTGTAGGCAGGGAATGTGTCTCTTATACTGTTGTGTTGTATTCTCCCAAGCACTTAGTGTAGTGCCCTGAACACAGTAAATATGATTGATTGATTGATATCTCACAGACAGTTACTCTCCCCATCTTCAAAGCCTTATCAAAGGCACAACTCCTCCAAGAGGGCTTCCCTGACTAATCCCTCATTTCTCCTTCTCCCACTCCCTTCTAAGTTGACCTTGCCACCTGTATTTGCTCCCTTCATTCACCTCTCCCTCAGCCCCACAGCGCTTTTGTACATATGAGTAATTTATTTATTTACATTAATGTCTGTCTGCCCCTCTAGACTGTAAGCTAGTTGTGGACAGGGAACGTGCCTCCACGTTATAGTGTAACGTTGTAGTCTCCCAAGCACTTACTACACATAGTGAGCTCTCTCAATAAATATGATTGATCGATTGGTCTAGTTGGGGATGACTTCTGGAAGGAACTGTGCTTTTAACAAGGATTTGAAGGTGGGAAAAGTGACTATCTGTGGAAAACGAAGAGAGAGGGTATTCCAGAGCAGAGGCAGGATGTGGGTGAGAGGTTGGTGCTGGGAGAAATGAGATAGAGGTAGAGTGAGTAGATTAGCATTAGAGGAGCAAACTGTGCAGGCTGGATCAGAGTAGGAAATCAGGAAAGTAAGGTAGGAGGAGGCAAGGTGATAGAGTGCTTTAAAGCCTATGGTAAAGAGTTTCTCTCTAATGAGGTGTATTTTCTTTATGGTATTTGTCTAGTGCTTATGATATCCCAGGCACTGTAATAAGTGCTGGGGTAGATATAAGGTAATCAGGTTGGACACAGCCCCTGTCCCACATGGGGCTCACAGTCTTAATCCCCACTTTATAGATGAAGTAACTGAGGCCCAAAGACGTGAAGTGACTTGCCCAAGGTCAGACACCAGACATGTGGTGGCGTTAGGATTAGAACCCAGGTCCTTCCGATTTCCAGGCCTGGACTTTATCCACTAGACCATGCTGCTTCTCAGCCCCTTCTCCGGTGGCTGGGCAACTGCTGGAGGTTTATGAGGAGTTGGGAAGTGTGGACTGAATCGTTTTGTAGAAAAACGATCCAGGCAGCAGTGAGAAGTATGGACTGGAGTGCGGAGAGGCAGGAGGCAGAGAGATCAGTGAGGAGGCTGATGGAAACATGTCTATCAACTCTGTTATACCGTACTCACTCAAATGCTTAGTGCAGTGCTCACTGTAAGTGCTCAATAAATATGACTGATTCAGTAATCAAGGTGGACAGGCTAAGTGCTTGGATTAACATGGTAGCAGCTTGGATGGAGCGGAAAGTGTGGGGGAAATCCCAGTTCTGGTCACCTGTCCTGTGGGGACAGGGGGAGATCACCCCCCTGCTTGGGATAGGAGTAGGGTGGGTGGCTCGTTTTCCCGCTTCCCCTCTTTCTGTCTTTCCTCTTCCCCACCTCAACTGCACCCCCCCCCCCATTTCTTCCCTGGCTCCCCCCCATCTCCCACCTGCCTACCTGCTCCAATCACCTCTTTCCTCTCTTAACCCCCTTGGCCCGGTCTCTCTGCTCCCCCTGCTTCCCTTCTCTCCCACCCCTCAGGTGGCACTGACTTATTTACCAAACTTCCCGACCTGACAGAGCTCGGGGAGAGGCCGGAAAGCACGGGGCGTCCTGGTAGTCCTGTGGGTAAGCTTGAGCGCGGTATACCGAGGGGTCTGCCCTGCGGAGCCAATGTCCTGGCCAGCAGCCAACAGCTGCAGTCCTTGGGCATCTCCTTTTTTGGGGAGGCCCAGGGCATGGTGCACTGGAGCCCGTACCTCGACCCCGGGCCTCCTGCTGACCCTGAAGCTCCCCCGGCAGAGGAGCTGAATGTGCCCCCGACCCAACTCACTCCCCTTCCTCCGTCCCCCTGCTCCCGGGTGGGTTGGAAGGACTAGAAATCAGACTGACTTAACCCATCCAGGTCCTCACCTCCGGGTTCGGATGCTAATTCCAGTCCGAACCCACGGGATTTGGGTGGGAATGTGTCATTCATTTTTCATTCATTCAATCTTATCTATTATTAGTATTAATAATAATCATAACGATGACGGCATTTGTTAAGTGCTTACTATTCATTCAATCGTATTTATTGAGCACTTACGGTGTGCAGAGCACACAGTCCTATGTGCCAAGCACTGTTCTAAGTGCTGGAGTAGATGCACGTTGTCCCATAAGGGGCTCACAGTCTTAATCCTCATTTTACAGATGAGGTAACTGAGGCACAGAGAAGTTAAGTGATTTACCCAAGGCCACAAAGCAGATAAGTGGCAGAGCTGAGATCAGAACTCACATCCTCTGACTCCCAAGCCTGTGATCTTTCCACTAAGCCACACTGCTTCTTCAGCACCTACTGTACCGTGCACAGCACTGTACGAAGTGCTTGGAAAGTACAATACAGCAACAAAGAGAGACAATCCCTGCCCACAGTGGGCTTCCAGTCTACCCCCTCGCCCCCCACACTAACGGTGGTGACCGGCTAATCCGGCCCCGGAAACAGGCCCGCTGGGGACTGAGAATCGGGTGGCAGAAGCCCAGGTTCACAGAGAGAGGGACAACGAGCCAAGGGGAGGAGGGACTGGGGAGTGTCGGGATCTGAACCCCGGCACCTGCCCTGCCCGGCCTGTGACACCCCCTCTCCCCCACCCCCTCCGGCCCTCTCCCTGCCTCAGATCTGGACCTGTTCGGGGACCTAGTTCCTGGTCCCAAGCAGAACGGCCGGGAGGAGCCCGGGGCCTTTGACGTAGCGGGTCTGGCCAGCGCCCTGGCCCAGCCAGGCAGCGGCCCCCAATCGGGCCGGACACCGGAGTCTTTCCTGGGATCCTCGGCTTCCTCCCTGGTCAACCTGGACTCACTTGTGGTGGCTCTGCAAACCCCGAAGACCCGAAACCCATTTCTGTCCGGTAAGGGGGCCGCCAGTCTCCAGGGTCCCAGGCCACCCAGTCCCCATCTCCCGCCCACCCCCGTGCCCCTTCCCCATCTCCGCGCCCCCGAGTCCCAGCTCTCTCCATCCAGTCGCGCCCCTGCGCCCCCGTTCTATTGCTCGTCTGGCCACAGGCCCGGGGCTTCACCCTCCATCAACGCTCCTCTTCCTTCCCCAACAGGGCCCAGCATGCCGGCTCCCACCAACCCTTTCAGCTTGGGCGAGCCGGGCAGGCCTACCCTGAACCAACTGCGGACGGGGTCCCCCGGCCCCAGCCTGGCCCCTGGGGACCCCGCCGGCTCCATGACTTACAGCACCTCGCTCCCTCTCCCGCTCAGCAGCGTCCCTCTCCAGGGCGCCCTCCCGGCTTCCACAGGCGTCTTCCCTTCTCTGGTCCAGGCCTTGCCCCAGCCCCTGCTCCCCACCGCCGGACCCGGGGCCCCACCTCCCCCGGCGCCCCAGACAGGCCTGAACCCTTTCCTCTGAGAGCCCCTCTCCCCACGGCCTAGCCCACCACCCCGGCTCAAGGGCATCTTGTCTATCGCCCTTCTCCACGCTGCCACAGGCCCTCCCCCGGGCAGCGGGCCCTCCACCAGGGCAGCCACTGCCCTCTGGGCCTACCGTGGGGTTTGGGGAAGGAAGAGGACTCCTGCCCTTGGGCTGAATCCCGGCATACTCAACCCCAGGTGAGGGAGAGGCGGCCGGGACCTCGTGCTGGACACTGCCTGGGCAGCCCGGCTCTGGCTCCGTATGGGCCAGAGGAGAACCAAGGCTGCGATACCCGCAAGGGGAAGGCTCAAAACTCCCCAGCGCCTCGCCCCGGGGCTCAGCCCGCTCCCGTTCACTGGACACCTGGCTCATCCCCTCCTCCGCAGGGGTTGAACGTCCTCTCGGGGTCACCGGAGGCCCCCGGCTGCTTCGGAGCAGACCAGAATCCCTCCTGGCTACAACCTCTCTGCCCTCAGTCGCCCAGCTGGGTCCCGCGGACAAGGCTTCCCACTGGGGAAGGCGGTTCTGGCGGCGGGGGTGGCCACAGAGGAGCCTGAAGACGAAACTGACTGACAGGCCTATAATAAACAGTGCTCCGCGAGGATAGCTGTGCCTTTCTTACCGGACAGCTGCCTCCCTCACACCCCCACCGAAGGGGACAGGGCGGACGCCCACTGCCACGTTACGCCTCAGCCCTTTGACATGAAAAGCCCACGGGACGGGCTGACTCACATTCATCAACTGTGAAACTGATTCAGCGTTTACTGTGTGCCTAGCACTGTGCTCAGCGCTGGGGTAGCTGCTATGTTCTGGACGCTTACTGTGGGCCCAGCGCGATACTAGAGGCCTACCAAGGGCAGAGCGCTGTACGAAGAGCTACATTAAGAGTTAACAGGCAGAGAAGTTCACCTACTACTACTAATAATAATGTTGGTATTAAGCGCTTACTAAGTGCCAAGCACTGTTCTAAGCGCTGGGGTAGATACAAGGCAATTAGGTTGTCCCACATGGCAGATGCACGGTGTGTTTCTAGCGCGGGAGCAGGAGGGAAAACATCACCAGGAATCAAGTCGGGAGAGTCAGTGGTGCACAAGGTGAACTGGAATGGGAGGTTAGTCAGGAAAATTCTTTATTGAGCTCTACCCTGACCCCACGAGCTATGTGGTGCTCTCCTTTCCAGGTGCCCGTGCCCCCCTAAAGACCCCCCGCCGCGCCCCACTCCCCCCCGTCTGCACTCCCAGTCGTCGCCACGGGAGGGCGCTCGGAGACCGGCGATCAACCCTCTTTCAACCAGGCCCGCGTCTACACCACCGGCTTGGGCCGAGTGTCTAGACAAAGGCTAATAATAATAATAATAATAATTTGGGTATTTGTTAAGCGCTTACTATGTGCCAAGCACTGTTCTAAGCGCTGGGGGAGCTACAAGCTAATCAGGTGGTCCCACATGGGGCTCATAGTCTTAATCAGCATGGCTCAGTGGAAAGGGCACGGGCTTTGGAGTGAGAGGTCATGGGTTCAAATCCTAGCTCTGCCAATTGTCAGCTGCGTGACTTTGGGCAAGTCTCTGTGCCTCAGTTCCCTCAGCTGGAAAAGGGGGATTAAGACTGTGAGCCCCCCCCGTGGGACAACCTGTTCACCTTGTAACTTCCTCAGCGCTTAGAACAGTAAGTGCTTAAATGCCATCATTATTATTATTAATCCCCATTTTCCAGATGAGGTACATGTTAAGTGACTTGCCCAAAGTCACACAGCTGACAATGGGCGGAGCCAGGATTTGAACCCATGACTTCTGACTCCAAAGCCCATGCTCTTTCCACTGAGCCACGCTGCTTCTCCTCCAGAGGACCCCCGCCTCCGATCCCTGTACTCATGGGACGGGGGTCGCTCCGTCCCCTTTTCCCGCATGACTCTCTCTGTAGACGGCGGTGCCGTCCCGAGGCTTCGAAGTAAGTCACTAGTCAGTGAGGACCGGCGTCCTGGGAGAATAGGTCAGGACACAGCCGAGCCTTCACATGGACGAAGCAGGGACAGGCCTGGGGTGCAGCCCGCCCACTGTAGTGTGTCCATTCATTCATTCAATAGTATTTATTGAGCACTTACTGCGTGCAGAGTACTGTACTAAGCGCTTGGGAAGTACAAATCGGCAACATATAGAGACGGACCCTACCCAACAATGGGCTCACAGTCTAGAACAACAGCCACCGACAGCGTTCTGGTCGGGCTCCGCCAAACTCCTCCGCAAAATAGGGTAGGGGGAAAGCAGGGGGAGACTTGCCCTGCCATATCCCCTTCACTTCTCCTCCTTAAAGAAGCAGCGTGGCTCAGTGGAAAGAGCACGGGCTTTGGAGTCAGGGGTCATGGGTTCGAATTCCGACTCTGCCAATTAGCTGTGTGACTTTGGGCAAGTCACTTAACTTCTCTGTGCCTCAGTTCCCTCTTCTGGAAAATGGGGATTAAGACTGTGAGCCCCCCGTGGGACAACCTGATCTAATTGTAACCTCCCCAGCGCTTAGAACAGTGCTTTGCACATAGTAAGCACTTAATAAATGCCATCATTATAATTATTGGCCTCGTCCCCAAGTGACTTGCCCAAAGTCACACAGCTGACAATGAGAAGACTCGCCGCCCCGCCCATCCCCTTCTTCTCTGTTGGGTTCTGTCTTCTGTCTTCCCATTTTTCTGGGTCTGTCCACTCCTTTGGATGTGTCTGGATTTCTGCTTTCTCCGCGCCAGCCCACCGCTATACACACACACGACCCCGGGGTCACTCAATTCTCTCCTTGTCCTGGACAGCATCACTGTATGTGTCGCCTGCCCCCTTCTCATCCATACGTCCGAATCCCACTCTGGTTAGACCATGGAGTGCCCCCCTTCCCTCTGCCTTCCAGGAGGAAGGCCCCCCACCAACCCGCCTCACCCTCCACTTCATTCGGGGTGCGGGGGGCCTGAGGGGTAGCTGTGCTCAGGGAGAATAGGGGCCAGGGCACGTTCCATCCATTGTGAGGCGGCTCCACATCACAATCTCACTCCCCTTCCCCACCTCCCGAGCTGGACAAGAGGCTGGGGATCCGGAGAGAAGGCCAAGGGGACCAGATGCCGGAGCCTCAGTGGGGGGCTGAGGAAGGTGAGTGCTCTCCCAGTTTTAGTGGGAGTCAGGAGAGTGGACCGGCCAATGGTTTGGGAGGAGGTCTTGCTGGATTTGGGATCAAGGAGGATGGCAGGGTGGTCTCAGGGGGAGGGGGCATGAACATGGAAGTTAGAGGAGCTGGGTTCTCATCCCAACTCTGCCACGTGTCTGCTGGGTGACCTTGGGCAAGTCGCTTAACTTCTCTTCACCCTTCAACTTCACGCTGAGAAGTAGCGCGGCTCAGTGGAAACAGCCCGCGCTTTGGAGTCAGAGGTCATGGGTTCAAATCCCAGCTCCGCCACTTGTCAGTTGTGTGACTTTGGGCAAGTCACTTCACTTCTCTGTGCCTCAGTTACCTCATCTGTAAAATGGGGATTAAGACTGCGAGCCCCCTGTGGGACAACCTGATCACCTTGTAACCTACCCGGCGCTTGGAACAGTGCTTTGCGCATAGTAAGCGCTTAATAAATGCTATCATTATTATTCTCTGGGCTTTGGTTACCTCATCTGTAAAATGGGGATTAAGACTGTAAACCCCACATGGGACAGCCTGATTACCTTGTATCTATCCCAACACTTAGAACAGTGCTTGGCATATAGTAAGCACTTAAGAAATACCATAATTATTATTATTAGTATTAAAATGGGGATTAAGACTGTAAACCCCACATGGGACAGCCTGATTACCTTGTATCTATCCCAGCACTTAGAACAGTGCTTGGCATATAGTAAGCACTTAACAAATACCATAATAATAATTATTATTATTAAAATGGGGATTAAGACTGTAAACCCCACGTGGGACAACCTGATTACCTTGTATCTATCCCAGCACTTAGAACAGTGCTTGGCATATAGTAAGCACTTAACAAATACCATAATTATTATTATTACTAAAATGGGGATTAAGACTGTAAACCCCACGTGGGACAACCTGATTACCTTGTATCTATCCCAGCACTTAGAACAGTGCTTGGCATATAGTAAACACTTAACAAATACCATAATTATTATTATTATTATTAAAATGGGGATTAAGACTGTAAACCCCACGTGGGACAACCTGATTACCTTGTATCTATCTCAGCACTTAGAACAGTGCTTGGCATATAGTAAACACTTAACGAATACCATAATTATTATTATTATTATTAAAATGGGGATTAAGACTGTAAACCCCACGTGGGACAACCTGATTACCTTGTATCTATCCCAGCACTTAGAACAGTGCTTGGCATATAGTAAACACTTAACAAATACCATAATTATTATTATTATTAAAATGGGGATTAAATCCTTTTCCTTTCTAGTTAGACTGTGAGCCCTCTGTGGGAGATTAACCTGATTAAGTTGTATGTACCCCAGCACTTAGAACAGTGCTTGGTTCAGAGTAGGCGCTTAAGAATTACTATTTTTAAAAAAAGAGGGCTGGGGTAGTGGAATGGAGAAGCTATAGAGTAATAGGGAAGGGAGCTGATGGGTGGGGGGGGCTAGGATAAAGAGGGAGGGGCCTGGGAGATAGAAGGAGGAAATTGTGGAGAAGGAGAGGGGATTGGGAAGGGATCTGAGGAGGAGGGGCTGCATCGTTTCCCACCACCTGGCATCCGAAGCTCGACAGCGGACACGCACATGGGCACACGAGCATCCCCACCGGCTCTCAATTGATTCCGACAGAGACCCTGAGGGGTTGACCGGTCCTTGTTTCTCATTCCCGTCTCTCTCAGGAGCGTATATCTGAAGGAGCGGTCCTTCCACCATGGCCACCAAAGGGAGCGGTCAGTCGCCCAGAGGCCCCCGCCCCCCCAACCGCCTGGGCCGCGAGAAGTCACCTTTCCTGTTGCAGCTTGCCTACAGTCTGGTGGACTGGTGAGCGGCTGGCTGGGCCCTCCGTGGGCTCCCGTAGCCCTCCTCTCGCCCCCCTGTAGCCCCCCTGTAGCCCGGATTTCCCCAACCGCTGGGCCAACGGCCCTCCCCACCCCAGCCCGAGGCCTTCGGGCCTGGGTGGGTCAGCCCCCAGGAGTCTTCTCTGTCCCAGGTTCCCGTGGGGTCAGGAGGCCTTTGACAAGGCGAAGAAAGAAAACAAGGTGATCTTCCTCTCAGGTAAATCGAGGCCTCCTTCCCCACCCTGCTGCCGTCGCCGCCTCCTCAGATGGGAGGTCTGGGGTCTCTCTTCCATGCGTCCACCAATCCCTGGGGGTCGGGGAGAAGAGGTTGGCGGGCCTGGGGTTTCCCTGCGGTCAGCCGCCGCCTGTCCCCCACTTCTCCCCGGCCGCGCAGTCGGCTACTCCTCCTGCCACTGGTGCCACGTGATGGAGGAAGAGTGTTTCCGGTGCCCGGCGATCGGCCGCATCCTCAGCGACCACTTCGTCAGCATCAAAGTGGACCGGGAGGAGCGCCCAGATGTGGACAAGGTGTACATGGCCTTTGTGCAGGTCAGAGCGGCGGTGGCAGCCCGGGAAACAGGGACTGGGAGTCACCGCTGGTCAAGAGGGTGGTGGCCAAGCTCGTATAGATGAGGCAGCTGTGTGGTGGGAGGCCAGGGGTATGGAGAGAAATAGGGCCACCCTCTTCCCCCTTTTCCCTTTCCCTCCTCCCCTCCATCTCCCTCCTGCCCATCTTCCTCTTAATAATAATAATGATGGCATTTGTTAAGCGCTTACTATGTGCCAAGCACTGTTCTAAGCACTGAACACTGTTCTAAGCTCTTCCCTCCCCTCCAGACCACCAGCAACGGGGGGGGCTGGCCCATGAGTGTGTGGCTGACCCCCAGCCTCCAGCCCTTTTTGGGAGGCACATACTTCCCCCCCGAAGATGGCGTGTCCCACATAGGCTTCCGAACCATCCTGCTGCGTGTCTTGGAGCAGGTGGGTAAGGGGACCTGGGAGAGGCCGGGATCCGGGCGGACCCCAGGGAAGGGCTGGAGGGTCCCAGGCATCCCGGCCCGGGACTCAGGTCCCCTGGCTGTCGTCCCCCAGTGGAAGCACAATCGGACGTCGCTCTTGGAGAACGCCCAGCATCTCACAGAGGCCCTTCAGGCTAGGTTGAAAATGGCAGCCGGGGCCAGAGGGGAGCCGCCCCCGGCCGAAGAGGTGTCTGACCACTGCTTCCGCCAGCTGGCCGATGCCTACGACGAGGAGTACGGGGGTTTTGGGAACGCCCCCAAGTTCCCCAGCCCAGGTCAGTGATCCGGCAGCTCGGACTGCCGGCCCGTCCCGCTCGGGTGCACCCCCCTCGCTGGGCCGGGCCCCGACCCTCCGACCCCTTCCCACAGTGAACATCACCTTCCTCCTGAGCTACTGGGCCCAGCGCCGCGGCTTGTCCGAGGGGTCCCAGGCCCTGCACATGGCCCTGCACACTCTCAAGATGGTGGCCCACGGCGGGATCCGGGACCACATCGGACAGGTGGGGCCCGGGGAAAGTGGTGGATGGAGAGGAGACCTGTGGCCATTCTCTCGGGGGTGGCTTGGGGCTGGGGGGTGGGTGATGGACAGTGACCTGGCCTGGGGCCTTGACCCACAGGGCTTCCACCACTACTCCACCGACCAAGGCTGGAACGTGCCCCACTTTGAGAAGATGCTGTCCGACCAGGGACAGCTTGCCGTGGTCTACGCCAAGGCTTTCCAGGTACCATGACCCTTGACCCCTGACCCCCAGCTCCAGGCCCTTGGTCCCCAAAGCCCTGCAACTCCAGAACACCGAGGCCCTGATGCGTCCCCTTGCTTCACCCCCGTCCCAGGTCTCCGGTGACCAGTTCTTCGCAGATGTCGCCCAAGGCATCCTGCTCTATGTCTCCAGGGATCTAAGCCACAAGGTGAGCATAGTGGAGGTCAGCCATGGGGGCTGGGGACTCCAAGCCATCCATGAAAAGTGTAGGGGGTTCTGTCTATCATGCTGACCCCTGGCTCTCCTGGCCCCCAACCCAAGCAGCTGTGCAGCTGTCCTGAACTCTTCCATGCTGCCCACCTCGCGTACACCCTCTCTCTCTCTATCTCTCTCTCTCCTCGAGTCTGACCGGTGCCCCCTCGCCCCTCTCTCCTCCGCAGTCTGGAGGCTTCTTTAGCGCAGAGGACGCCGATTCGTTCCCGGATGCAGGGAGCTCGCAGCGTAAGGAAGGGGCCTTCTATGTGTGGTCAGCGGCCGAGATCCAGCGGCTGCTGCCGGAGCCCGTAGGGGATGCCACCGAGCCCCTGACTCTGGGCCAGATCATTGGTCACCACTATGGAGTGAAGGAAGCGGGAAATGTTAGCCCTACTCAGGTGAAGACCCTACTGAGAGCTCACCTCCTCCAGGAGGCCTTCCCAGACTGAGCCCCCTCCTTCCTCTCCCCTTCGTCCCCCTCTCCATCCCCCCGTCTTCCCTCCTTCCCTTCCCCACAGCACCTATATATATATTTGTATACATTTATTACTCTATTTATTCATTTATTTTACTTGTACATATCTATTCTATTTATTTTATTTTGTTAATACGTTTGGTTTTGTTCTCTGTCTCCCCCTTCTAGACTGTGAGCCCACTGTTGGGTAGGGACCATCTCTATATGTTGCCAACTTGTACTTCCCAAGCGCTTAGTACAGTGCTCTGCACACAGTAAGCGCTCAATAAATACGATTGATTGATTGACTGATTGTAAAGGTGGGGAGCCAAGCTAGCTCTCTTCCTCCCTTCAAGGCCCTGCTGAGAGCTCACCTCCTCCAGGAGGCCTTCCCAGACTGAGCCCGCTCCTTCCTCTCCCCCTCGTCCCCCCTCCATCCCCCCATCTTACCTCCTTCCCTTCCCCACAGCACCTGTATATATGGATATATGTTTGTACATATTTGCTACTCTATTTATTTATTTATTTTACTTGTACATATCTATTCTATTTATTTTATTTTGTTAATACGTTTGGTTTTGTTCTCTGTCTCCCCCTTTTCGACTGTGAGCCCACTGTTGGGTAGGGACTGTCTCTATACGTTGCCAACTTGGACTTCCCAAGCGCTTAGTCCAGTGCTCTGCACACAGTAAGCGCTCAGTAAATACGATTGATTGATTGATTGATTGAAGGGCGAGGGCGGGCCAGGAGGGAGGGGGAGTTTGCAAGGGGTGGGCCGGTCTGGAGCTGAAACCCAATTCTGTCTCAGGATCTTAACGGGGAGCTGCAGGGGCAGAACGTGCTGACTGCTCATTACTCCCTGGAGCTGACCGCCGCCCGCTTCGGCCTGGCCGTGGAGCCCCTCCAGGCCTTGCTGGCCACGGGGCAGAAGTGCCTGTTTGAAGTCCGGAGCCAGCGGCCACGGCCTCGTCTGGACACCAAGATGCTGGCCGCCTGGAACGGTCAGTAATAACAACGATGGTATTTGTTAAGCGCTTACAACATGCAAAGCACTGTTCTAAGCTCCGGGGAGGTTACAAGGTGATCAGGTTGTCCCACGGGGGGTTCACAGTTTTAATCCCCATTTAATAGATGAGGTAACTGAGGCACAGAGAAGTTAAAGTCACTTAACTAGACTGTGAGCCCACTGTTGGGTAGGGACTGTCCCTATATGTTGCCAACTTGTACTTCCCAAGCTGCTTAGTACAGTGCTCTGCACACAGTAAGCGCTCAATAAATACGATTGATTGATTGATTAACTTTGGGCAAGTCAGCTGACAGTTGGTGGAGCCGGGATTTGAACCCATGACCTCGCTCCATGACCCATGGACCCCCTCTCCATCCCCCCATCTTACCTCCTTCCCTTCCCCACAGCACCTGTATATATGTATATATGTTTGTACATATTTATTACTCTATTTATTTTACTTGTACATATCTATTTTATTTATTTTATTTTGTTAGTATGTTTGGTTTTGTTCTCTGTCTCCCCCTTTTAGACTGTGAGCCCACTGCTGGGTAGGGACTGTCTCTATACTAATGGCATTTGTTAAGTGCTTACTATGTGCAAAGCACTACTTCCCAAGCTCTTAGTACAGTGCACTGCACACAGTAAGCGCTCAATAAATACGATTGATGATGATGATGATGATGATGATGACCTCTGACTCCAAAGCCCGTGTTCTGTCCACTGAGCCACGCTGCTTCTCAGCGTGGAAGCTAAGGAAGCTTCCAGCGTGGAAGCTTCTCAGTAAGGAGCGGGGAGCCACGCCCCCCCCATACCCAAATCCAAGGTCAGAGGGCAGCGGGGCTACTCAGGAGTCAGGGGGCAAGGGATCAGAGAAGTGTGCGGGGGTGGGACCCGAGTTGGAGGCTGGCTGGCTGGATGGGGCCGTGACCCAGCTGATCGGACCCCCGCCTTCTCTCTCCCCCGCTCCCCGGCAGGACTCATGATCTCTGGCTTTGCGCAGGCGGGGGCCATTCTGGGCCAGGAGGACCTGGTTCAGCGGGCCATCAATGGCGCCACTTTCCTGCAGCGACACCTCTCAGACCCCGCCAGCGGCCGGCTGCTGCGCTGCTGCTACGTGGGCCACGACCAGGCCGTAGAGGCAAGGTGGGTGGGCTCCCCGGGACCCCTCGGCTGCTCCTGGGCTTGGCTCAGAGCCCATTGCGGGGCCTGGGCTCCTGCCGGCCCTCCTGTCTAAGCTGAAGACCAGCAGGGCAAATGAAGCCCTCCTCAAAACTCTCCAGTGGCTACCAATCAATCTGCACATCAGACAGAAACTCCTCACCCTGGGCTTCAAGGCTGTCCATCACCTCACCCCCTCCTACCTCACCTCCCTTCTCTCCTTCTACAGCCCACCCCACACCCTCCGCTCCTCTGCTGCTAATCTCCTCACCGTACCTCATTCTCGCCTGTCCCGCCATCGACCCCCGGCCCACGTCATCCCCCGGGCCTGGAATGCCCTCCCTCTGCCCATCCGCCAAGCTAGCTCTCTTCCTCCCTTCAAGGCCCTACTGAGAGCTCACCTCCTCCAGGAGGCCTTCCCAGACTGAGCCCCTTCCTTCCTCTCCCCCTCGTCCCCCTCTCCATCCCCCATCTTACCTCCTTCCCTTCCCCACAGCACCTGTATATATGTATATATGTTTGTACATATTTATTACTCTATTTATTTATTTTACTTGTACATATCTATTCTATTTATTTTATTTTGTTAGTATGTTTGATTTTGTCTCCCCCTTTTAGACTGTGAGCCCACTGTTGGGTAGGGACTCTCTCTAATGTTGCCAATTTGTACTTCCCAAGTGCTTAGTACAGTGCTCTGCACACAGTAAGCGCTCAATAAATACGATTGATGATGATGATGATGATGAAGCCCCCTTGGCCTTCCAAACTCTGGGGATCCGGAACAGCCTGGGGACCAGCCTTCCCCTCTCTCTTTCCTTTCTCCTCTCCCCACTCCTCCTCTCTTCTCCCTGGGGGACTCCAGGGGGGAGGATCCTGGGGGTGTTCCTCCGTCAGCGGACCCCCTGTCTGGTCCCACAGCTCCCAGCCCATCTGGGGCTTCCCGGAGGATTACGCGTGCGTGATCCAGGCGCTGCTGGATGTGTACGAGGCCTCGGGGGACATAGCATGGCTGGAGTGGGCCCTGCAGCTGCAGAGCACACAGGACCGGCTCTTCTGGGACCCGCAGAGTGGAGGCTACTTCTGCAGTGACCCCGAGGACCCCTACCTGCCCCTGTGCTTCAAGGATGGTCAGCCAGGAGGCCGGGGGCCTGCGGGTGGTACCGGGGAGGGAGTTGTGGTAGTGAGAAGATCCAGAGGGGATGGTTCAGAGGGGCCCTCCACCCGCCACGGGTGTCCCAACTTTCCCTTTAATGACTGAGAGGACAGGGGATGGCGCGGGATGGCAGGGGCAGCTCTGGGAAGAAAGAAGTCAAAGGGTAGAAGGAGGAGACCCAGAGACACCCATGCCCCCTCCCCGGTGGGCTGATCAGAAGGGGTGAGGCCTCAACCTGAGGGTCCGGGGCTTCCCCTCTCCTCCCTCCCCGCAGACCAGGATGGGGCGGAACCCAGCACCAACTCGGTGTCCGCCAGCAACCTTCTGCGGCTAGTGGGCTTCTCGGATCATAGAGACTGGAAGGACAAGTGTGCCCAGTTGCTGGCGGCTTTTTCGGGCCGGCTCCTCCGGGCCCCCGTGGCGCTGCCCGAGATGGTCCGGGTCCTGGCTGCCTACCAACAGTCACTCAAGCAGGTGGGCAGAGGTGGGTGCTGGGTGGTGAGAAATGGGAAGAAGCTGGGGCAGAGAGGGGGTCTCCACTGTGGCAGCCTCAAGGAGGGAGCTGATCAACCCCCCCTCCCCCCGCTCTCCCCTAATTCCCACCAGGTGGTCATCTGTGGGGACCCACGGGCTCAGGATACCCAGGCTCTTCTCCGCACCGTCCACTCTGTATTTGTGCCCAATCAGGTGAGTCTGGAGCCCCCTGCCCCCTCTCCCTCCCCGGCCCCAGACCCCCCATCGTCCCCATCCCTCACTCTGGTGGGCCGAGAGCTTCGTTATCCGGTAGCGCGCTGTGCTCCCGGCCCCAGACCCGACCGCAGGGAGAGCAATGACTAATGAAGCTGCGATCCGACCTGAATGGGCAATTAATCACTCGGCATTAATGCAGGGCTAAGGGGGCAGGAGGGGAGGGCTGGAGAGGGAAAGTGCCACCCCTCCATCCTGTGCTCCATCTGCCACCTCCATCTCCCTGACCTGACCTGACTCCTCAGACCACTGCCCATTCCCCAATGCTCTCCGGATCTGAGGACCCCTCCTCACTGACCCCCTCCAGCTCTCCCCCACACTAACCCCCACTCTCTCTGTCTCCCCGGTCGCCCAGGTGCTGATCCAGGCCAACAGCAAATCCTCCGGTTTTCTGTTCCGCCAGCTTCCCTTCCTGACGTCGCTTAGCCAGTGGGAAGGAGAGGCCACGGCCTACATCTGGGAAAACAACGCCTGCTCGCTGCCCATCACTTCCCCACGGGTCCTCCGCAAGTTCCTACAGAAGTGACTTTCCCGGCCCTATAACCTTGGCTCGGCAGGGAGATTTGAATAAAATCCCTGAGGTCCCCGCGACATGGATCTTTTCAGGGTTGGGGCTGCCCAATCCCTGACCTGTGGCCCTTGGCTTTCCCTTTACTCCCTTCTCCTCCTCCTGCCAGCCCCACTCTCCCCTCTAATCTCTGCCCACAGCTTCTGGAAGAAAGTTGATGCAGGGGCTCAGATCAGCTACCTCTGGCCACCTGGTTCCAAACGTCAGGTTGGGTTTCCAGCTGCTGG
This sequence comes from Tachyglossus aculeatus, assembly GCF_015852505.1. Classification (NCBI taxonomy): domain Eukaryota; kingdom Metazoa; phylum Chordata; class Mammalia; order Monotremata; family Tachyglossidae; genus Tachyglossus; species Tachyglossus aculeatus. The sequence continues at coordinate 26,808,329 of NC_052080.1, forward strand.
GGAAGGCCCTTAGCTCTGTAATACAGCCACAGTATGTAATGAGCATCTTCTGTGAGCAGCTGGTTTTGGGGAGGAGTGTGAGAGGCTCCCTGTGGGACAGAGTTGGTGATAAGTGGGGATTGCAGGGAGGGCTTACAGCTCTGGAGGAGTCAGATAGGCAGGCTCGGGCCCACTCCAGCCCCTGGCTAAGGAGAAACAAACCCCCAGCTTCTCATTAGCTCATTAGAGAAGCACCATGGCATAGAACATAGAGCCCAGGTCTGGAAGTAAAAAGGTTAATGGGTTTGAATCCAGGCTCTGCCACTTATCTGCGCTGTGACCTTGGGCAAGTTACTTCACTTCTCTGGGCCTCAGTCATTTGTGAAATGGGGAGTGAGACTGTGAGTCCCACATGGGACAGGGACGGTGTCCAACCTGATTTGTTTGCATCTACCCTAGCGCTTAGTACAGCATCGGGCACATAGTAAGCGCTTAACGAATGCCACAGTTATTATATATTATAGCCCACTCCCCACCGTCCATCCCCCCGGGAGCAGGAGGTGGATAAGGGGACTGGGGTCACCCGTGCTCAGTGGGTGGTTTCCCTGAGCTGACACAGGGTAAAATCCAGGGCCTTGGGCACTGACTGTCCGCCCACTCCCTCTCCCCCACCCACCTAGGCCTGCCCTCGCTCATGCTGATTCTTCCTTTCATCTTGGCATTGATGTCCTCATCAATGGGGCTGGCACTTTGAGCGGCCCTGGTGGAGGAGGGGAGGGGCTGGGAAGAGAGCAGGAGCAGCTGGAAGCGCGTGGGGGGAAGATTTTCCAGGTGGGGGAGGTGCAGCCACCCCCCTCCTCCCTCAGTCGGCTGCTTTCTACTGGTTCTGCGTGGGGGCCAGGCGAGGTTTCTCCCCGACTTTCCTTTCCCGGGTGGGGGATAAGCCGAGCCATTTGCATACCCCCTGAGGCATTTTTTTGGGGGGTGGGGGCTGCCAAAGCCCTTCCCAATCGGGGGCATTAGCCAGCCTGACCCTTGGCCAGTCCAGTGAGGTCATCTGGTCCATTCCTCTGCCGTCAAACCGAATCCAGGTACTGCCCTCGTTGCCCCTCACCGGTCCGGTTTTCATTTTTACTGAATCGTGGCACAGTGGAAAGAGCCCGGGCTTTGGAGTCAGAGGTCGTGGGTTCAAACCCCGGCTCTGCCACTTGTCAGCTGTGTGACTCTGGGCAAGTCACTTCTCTGGGCCTCAGTTCCCTCATCCGTAAAATGGGGATGAAGACTGCGAGTCCCCTATGGGACAACCTGATCACCTTGTAACCTCCCCAGTGCTGAGAACAGTGCATTGCACATAGTAAGTGCTTAATAAATGCTCTCTCTCTCTCTCTCTCTCTCTCTATGCATATATGTATATATGTGTGTATATATAAAGCTTCATCTGACCCTCTAGCTCTCTCTTTGGTCTGCGCCCTTAAGAAATCCCTGTCCTCTGCTCCCACCCCTCCCGGGATCGGCTGAGCATCAGGAGCCCTTGGGCAGCCTGATCTCCCACCCGTTTGTTGGGGCAAGGGAGCACCCTGGAGCCTTGGGGACAGCCTGGGCCTCCTCTGCCTGTCTAATCTATGATTACTGCATGGCCTAGTGAAAGGAACCTGGGGCTGGGACTAGAGGACTAGAGCTCTCATCCTATCCCGTCTGGACTACTGCACCAGCCTTCTCTCTGATCTCCCATCCTCGTGTCTCTCTCCACTTCAATCCATACTTCATGCCGCTGCCCGGATTATCTTTGTCCAGAAACGCTCTGGGCATATCACTCCCCTCCTCAAAAATCTCCAGTGGCTACCAATCAATCTGCGCATCAGGCAGAAACTCCTCACCCTGGGCTTCAAGGCTGTCCATCCCCTCGCCCCCTCCTCCCTCACCTCCCTTCTCTCCTTCTCCAGCCCAGCCCGCACCCTCCGCTCCTCTGCCGCTAATCTCCTCACCGTTAGGCCTCGTTCTCGCCTGCCCCACCATCGACCCCCGGCCCACGTCATCCCCCGGGCCTGGAATGCCCTCCCTCTGCCCATCCGCCAAGCTAGCTCTCTTCCTCCCTTCAAGGCCCTGCTGAGAGATCACCTCCTCCAGGAGGCCTTCCCAGACTGAGCCCCTTCCTTCCTCTCCCCCTCGTCCCCCTCTCCATCCCCCCATCTTACCTCCTTCCCTTCCCCACAGCACCTGTATATATGTATATATGGTTGTACATATTTATTACTCTATTTATTTATTTATTTATTTTACTTGTACATTTCTATCCTATTTATTTTATTTTGTTGGTATGTTTGGTTCTGTTCTCTGTCTCCCCCTTTTAGACTGTGAGCCCACTGTTGGGTAGGGACTGTCTCTATGTGTTGCAAATTTGTACTTCCCAAGCGCTTAGTACAGTGCTCTGCACATAGTAAGCGCTCAATAAATACGACTGATTGATTGATTGATTCTAATCCTGACTCGGCCACTTACCTGCTGCATTACCTTGGCCAAGCCACTTACCTTCTCTCTGTTTCACTTCCCTCATCTGCAAAATGGTGATTCAATACTGACACTCTGAGCCCCTTGTGGGACCTGATTAGAACAATGTTTGGCACATAGGGCATAACAAATACCGCAATTATTATCGTTATCTACGGCTGTTCCTCACTCCCCAGAGAGGAACAATAGGTGTTTCTAGGCCCTAGGAGGAGGATCCCGTTGCTGTGCGGAGGAGAAGGCAGGATCAAGTTTGGACTGCAGTTCCACCCGATTGTTGGGCATCGCGGTCCACGTTGCTACTGAGAATTGAATTAGTTCTGGGCTTCACCTCCCGTTGGGAAGGGGAGAGGGACTCGGCACAGCCGGGTTGGCTGACAGGTGGCAGAACGGGGAAGTGGGTCTGTTGATGAGTGTGGGATCACTGCCTCGCTTCCTGCTGTCTTCTTAGAAAGTCAATGCTCTTCCCTTCTTTTCTCCAGGGCTGGGCACATGGACTGAGGGGGCTGACCACTTGACCAGGCTGCCTCTCCCGACGGCCACCCCAGGAATTTGAGGGGGGGAGCAGGGCCAGAGGGCCCAGCCATTTTTTGGGGAGGATGAGGAGCGAGTGAGACAGAAGACTGGTTTCCGCCTTAACGGGTGGTCCATTGGGCTCCCAACTGTTGGGAGATGCCACTACGGCTGGTGAGACTCTGTCCACCGGTCCATGCCGACAGGGACAGGCCTGTTCCCACCCTCCCCATGACCTCCAGGCACTGTTTGGTACTCGGTTGGATTTGTTCCCCATGGTGTCTGGGTTAGCTTTCGATCAGCTCTTGGTTCTTCAGAAAAAGCAGCCCTTATTCCTGACTGCCGCAAGCCAGGCTGGTCCGACTGCTGCCACTGTCTCTCAGCAGTCCTCGACCTCTGAAGACCTCTGAAGCCCTCCTGAAGGCCACAGGCCAGATTAGTGTTCTGCAGGGCGTTGGCAGTGCAGGCGGGGGAAAGGGAGTTAGTGCTGGGTAAGAGGAAGGGACAGGACAGGGACAGTGCTGGGTCCCTTCTGTGTCATCTGCACTTGTGATCTGTATTCATCTCACCCCACCCTCAACCCCACAACACTCATGAACATATCTGTAATTCATTCACTTATATTAATGTCTGTCTCTCACTCTCCCTGTCTCTCTCTCTCTTTGTCTCTCCCGACCGTAAGCTAGTTATGGGCCAAGAATTGATCTTCCAACTCTGTTGTAATGGACTCTCCCAAGCGATTAGAACAGTGTTCTGCCCACTGGAAGCACTCACTAACTCAAGTGACGGGGGAGGGAAAGCCGGACGGGGACAATGAGGGAGGGGCGAAGGGACAAGACGGTGGCAGGGTTGGGGTCAGCGCCATCAGGTTTCCAATTAGTACTGAGGTCTCAGCAGGTGCCTCTTCTTCTTTCCGGTCCAACGACTCCCTAGGTGGTTCACATCCTCCCCTTTCCCCTCTTCTGCCTCCATTTCTCTTTCCCTTCCCATCCTGGCCATTCCCCGGCTCCACTCGGTTCTCCCTTGGATCGTCGGGGCGGCTCTCGGCCCCTTTCCTGGTTGCCAAACTTGGGAAGGGAAAGGGGGTGACTTGGTGGGAAAGGGGATCGAGAAGGTGTGTATGTATGGGGGACAGGGATGAGGGGGTCCCAGAGCTGGAGAGGGGGTGCGCCTGTGATCGAGGGCCTGGGCTGCAGCGGTCAACCGAGGGCCTGGCTCTGCCTCTTTAAAAGGAAAGGTGTCAGACTGTGGGAAACCGTAAATAATCGGCCCCAGAAAGGCCAAGGCCGAGGCCGCCTCCGCCGCGGGGCCGCTGGGGATGGGGACAGCTGCGATCCGCTGAAGGGAGCCGGACGGCCGTCTCATTAGTATTAAACTTAAATGAACTTCGTTTGCATTTTCAGTAGTGCTCTTCTCTGCAAAGAAGCAGTGGAGGGGGAGCCCCGCATCTGGCCGGCCGGGGGAGGGGAGAGGCTCAGACTTCCTCCCCCCAACTCGGGCCCCACGCGTCCCTCCACCCCACGGACCCGCGGTAATAATAATAATAATAATAATGGTATTTGTTAAGTGCTTACTATGTGCCAAGCACTGTTCTAAGCGCTGGGGCAATAATAACAATAATAATGGTAGTATTTGTTAAGCACTTACTATGGGCCAAGCACTGTTCTAAGCGCTGGGGTAATAATAATAATAATAATGATGGTATTTGTTAAGGGCTTACTATGGGCCAAGCGCTGTTCTAAGCGCTGGGGTAATAATAATAATAATGATGGTATTTGTTAAGCGCTTACTATGTGCCAAGCACTGTTCCAAGCGCTGGGGTAATAATAATAATAATAATGGTATTTGTTAAGCGCTTACTATGTGCCAAGCACTGTTCTAAGGGCTGGGGTAATAATAATAATAATGATGGTATTTGTTAAGCGCTTACTATGTGCCAAGCACTGTTCTAAGGGCTGGGGTAATAATAATGATGATGATGGTATTTGTTAAGTGTTTACTATGTGCCAAGCACTGTTCTAAGGGCTGGAGTAATAATAATAATGATGGTATTTGTTAAGCATTTACTATGTGCCAAGCACTGTTCTAAGCGCTAGGGTAGTAATAATAATAATAATGGTGTTTGTTAAGCACATACTATGTGCCAAGCACTGTTTTAAGCGCTGGGGTAGTAATAATAATAATAATGATGGTATTTGTTAAGCGCTTACTATGTGTCAAGCACTGTTCTAAGGGCTGGGGTAGTAATAATAATAATAATGATGGTATTTGTTAAGCGTTTACTATGTGCCAAGCGCTGTTCTAAGGGCTGGGGTAATAATAATAATGATGGTATTTGTTAAGCGTTTACTATGTGCCAAGCATTGTTCTAAGCGCTGGGGTAATAATAATAATAATAATAATAATAATAATAATGGTGTTTGTTAAGCACTTATTATATGCCAAGCACTGTTCTAAGCGCTGGGGTAATAATAATAATAATAATAATAATGATGGTATTTGTTAAGCGCTTACTATGTGCCAAGCACTGTTCTAAGTGCTGGGGTAATAATAATTATGGTATTTGTTAAGCGCGTACTATGTGCAAAGCACTGTTTTAATCGCTGGGAAGGCTACAAGGTGATCAGGTTGTCCCACAGGGGGCTCACAGTTTTAATCCCCATTTTACAGATGAGGTAACTGAGGCCCAGAGAAGTTAAGTGACTTGCCCAAAGTCACACAGCTGACAGTTGGAAGAGCCAGGATTTGAACCCATGACCTCTGACACCAAAGCCCGGGGTCTTTCCACTGAGCCATGCTGCTTCTCGGGTAGGTACAAGGTCATCAGGTTGTCCCACGTGGGGCTCATAGTCTTCATCCCCATTTTACAGATGAGGTCACTGAGGCACAGTGAAGTGACTTGCCCAAAGTCACACAGCTGACAATTGGCGGAGCTGGGATTTGAACCCATGACCTCTGACTCTCGAGCACCGGCTCTTCCCACTGAGCCACGCTGCTTCTCTACAGCGAGCCTCTGGACAAATGGGGGTTGACCTGCCTTTCCTGAGCTCTTCAGAGGTGAAAGATGATGATGATGATAATAACTTTGGTATGTTAAGCGTTTACTATGTACCAGGCACTGTATTAAACACTAGGGTGGATGCAAGCAAATAATAATAATAATGATGGCATTTGTGAAGCGCTTACTATGTGCAAAGCACTGTTCTAAGCGCTGGGGAGGTTACAAGGTAATCAGGTTGTCCCACGGGGGACTCACAGTTTTAATCCCCATTTTACAGATGAGGTAACTGAGGCCCAGAGAAGTTAAGTGACTTGCCCAAAGTCACACAGCTGACAGTTGGCAGAGTGAGGATTTGAACCCATGACCTCTGACTCCAAAGCCCAGGCTCTTTCCACTGAGCCACGCAAATGGGGTTGGACAACGTCCCTGTCCCACGTGGGGCCCGCAGTCTCAATCCCCATTGTACAGATGAGGTCACTAAGGCCCCGAGAAGTCAAGTAACTTGCCCAAGGTCACACAGCAGATAAGTGGCAGAGCCAGGATTCCAACTCCTTGGCCTTGCGACTCCAGGGCTGGACTCTATCCACCAGGGCTTAGAACAGTGCCCAGCGCTTAGAACACGTAGTAAGCGCTTAACAAATACCATTATTATTATTATTATTATTATTATTATTATTATTATTATTATTATTATTAAGCCATGCTGCTGGCCCCAGACCAGCTTGTTGCCCCGCCCCACGCCCCCTTTCCTGAGTTTTATCGGCCCAGCAGTATCAAAACAGCTTTCCTTGGGCTAACCGCGATCCTTTTTTTTTTAAAAAAAAATGGCATTTATTAACCTCTTACTATGTAGCGATTAAAAACAACAATAATAGCGTTTCTCAAGCGCTTACTGCGTGCCAAGCCTTGGGCTAGAAACGGGATAATGAGATCGGACACAGTCCCTGACTCACAGTCTGAGGGAGGGAGAGCAGCGTGGCTTACTGGTAAGAGCCCGGGCTTTGGAATCAGAATTCATGGGTTCCAATCCCGGCTCCGCCACTTAGCTGTGTGACTTTGGGCAAGTCGCTTCACTTCTCTGGGCCTCAGTTCCCTCATCTGTAAAATGGGAGTTCAAAGCCCTACTGAGAGTTCACCTCCTCCAGGAGGCCTTCCCAGGCTGAGTCCCCGCCTTACCTCCTTCCCCTCCCCACGGCACCTGTATATATGTTTGTACATATTTATTACTCTATTTTATTTGTACATATTTATTCTGTTTTGTTAATACGTTTTGTTTTGGTCTCTGTCTCCCCCTTCTAGCCTGTGAGCCCGCTGTTGGGTAGGGACCGTCTCCATACGTTGCCAACTTGGACTTCCCAAGCGCTTAGTCCAGTGCTCTGCACACAGTAAGCGCTCAGTAAATACAGATTGAAAGAAGTAAGCGCTCAATAAATACGATTGAACGAATGAATAAGACTGGGAGCCCCCCGTGGGCCAACCTGATCGCCTTGTAACCTCCCCAGCGCTTAGAACAGTGCTTTGCGCATCGTCAGCGCTTAATAAATGCCATTATTATTTTTTGGCGCCCAGTTTACGGAGGAGGAAACCGAGGCACGGAGACGTCCCCGAGTGACTCGCCCAAGGTCACCCACAGCCTCGGGCCCCCTGACCTCCACGACTGTGCTCGAAGTTATTTCCCTCCGAGGAACAAGCCAGAGGGATGGGGAAGGAGGGGAGAGGGGTTGCCTCCCCCTGCCCCGTCCTCTGTCCTCGGTCCTGGAGTCGCCAAAAAGGGGGGTGGGGTCTAAATAATAATGTTGGTATTTATTAAGCGCTTACTATGTGCCAAGCACCGGGGGTAGATACAAGGTCATCAGATGGTCCCACGTGGGGCTCACAGTCTTCATCCCCATTTTATATGTTGCCACCTGGTACTTCCCAAGCGCTTAGTACAGTGCTGTGCACGCAGTAAGCGCTCAATCAATCCGATTGAATGAATGAGTTTTACAGATGAGGAAACTGAGGCCCAGGGGAGTTAAGTGACTTGCCCAAAGTCACACAGGGCTCTTCCCGGCCCCCCCAGGCTCGGGGGACAACGGCTGGGGAAGGCCCCGGAACCCAGGAGCCCCCTCCCCTCCCAGCCCAGGGACCCTTGGGGAAGGGGGCTTGCCCTTTAGGGACCCCCCCCAAATTTGGGGAACACCCTTTGGAGGTCGCGGGGGGGAGAGCACCGCGGCACGAACGCGCGACTCCAGTGTAACGATAATAATAACGGTACTAAGCGCTTAGTATGTGCCAAGCACTGTTCTAAGCGCTGGCGTACTAATAATAATGACGGTATTTGTTAAGCGTTTACTATGTGCAAAGCACTGTTCTAAACGCTGGAGTAGGTACCAGGTCATCAGGTTGTCCCACGTGGGGCTCACAGTCGTAATCCCCATTTTACAGATGAGGTCATTGAGGCACAGAGAATAATAATGATGATAACAATGATGGTAGTTGTTAAGCGCTTACTATGTGCAAAGCACTGTTCTAAACGCTGGAGTAGGTACCAGGTCATCGGGTTGTCCCACGTGGGGCTCACAGTCGTAATCCCCATTTTACAGATGAGGTCATTGAGACACAGAGAATAATAATGATGATAACAGTGATGGTAGTTGTTAAGCACTTACTATGTGCAAAGCACTGCTCTAAACGCTGGCGTACTAATAATAATGATGGTATTTGTTAAGCGCTTACTATGTGCAAAGCAGTGTTCTAAACGCTGGAGTAGGTACCAGGTCATCAGGTTGTCCCACGTGGGGCTCACAGTCGTAATCCCCATTTTACAGATGAGGTCATTGAGGCACAGAGAATAATAATGATAACAATGATGGTAGTTGTTAAGCGCTTACTATGTGCTAAGCACTGTTCTAAACGCTGGAGTAGGTACCAGGTCATCGGGTTGTCCCACGTGGGGTTCACAGTCGTAATCCCCATTTTACAGATGAGGTCATTGAGGCATAGAGAATAATAATGATGATAACAATGATGGTAGTTGTTAAGCGCTTACTATGTGCAAAGCACTGTTCTAAACGCTGGAGTAGGTACAAGGTCATCAGGTTGTCCCACGTGGGGCTGGCTCACAGTCTTAATCCCCATTTTACAGATGAAGTAATTGAGGCACAAAGAATTATAATGATAACAATGATGGTAGTTATTAAGTGCTTACTATGTGCCAAGCACTTTTCTAAGTGCTGGAGTAGGTACAAGGTCATCAGGTTGTCCCACGTGGGGCTCACAGTCTTAATCCCCATTTTACAGATGAAGTAACTGAGGCACAGAGAATAATAATGATAACAATGATGGTAGTTGTTAAGCGCTTGCTATGTACCAAGCACTGTTCTAAGCGCTGGAGTACTTTCATTCATTCAATCGTATTTATTGAGCGCTTACTGTGTGCAGAGCACTGTACTAAGCGCTTGGGAAGTCCAAGTTGGCAACATATAGAGACGGTCCCTACCCAACAGAGGGCTCACAGTCTAGAAGACAAGGTGATCAGGTTGTCCCACGTGGGGCTCACGGTCTTCATCCCCATTTTACAGATGAGGGAACTGATTCATAGAGAAGGGAAACGACTAGTCCAAAGTCACCCAGCCGACAAGTGGCAGAGCAGGGATACCTCTCCCTGCCTCCGGGCACCCCGGACCCCAGGTCAACGGGGGAGACCCCTTCCCCTCATCCTCAGGCCTCTGTCCTAGGCCAGATCCCCTTGTCCTCGTCCCCTCCCCAGCCTCAACTCCCGACCTCCACGGCAGCCTCCCCCCCGCGTCCTCCTCCTGGCTCCAAGATAATAATAATAACGATAGTACTTGTTAAGCGCTTACTATGTGCAAAGCACTGTTCTAAGCACTGGGGGGCTACAAGGTGATCAGGTTGTCCCACTGGGGGCTCACAGTCTGCATCCCCATTTTCCAGATGAGGGAACTGAGGCCCAGAGAAGTGAAGTGACTTGCCCAAAGTCACACAGCTAAGTCACACAGCTGCACACAGTAAGCGCTCAATAAATGCGATTGAATGAATGAATGAATGAATGAATGAATGAATGAAGTGGCGGAGCCGGGCTGTGGCCCTCACTCTGTGGACAGGGCCTCCCTACCTAAGCAGCGTGGCTCAGTGGAAAGAGCCCGGGCTTTGGAGTCAGAGGTCAGGGGTTCAAATCCCGGCTCCGCCAATTGTCAGCTGGGTGACTTTGGGCAAGTCACTTCACTTAAGACTGTGAGCCCTCCAATGGGGCAACCTGATCACCTTGTAACCTCCTCGGCGCTTAGAACAGTGCTTTGCACATAGTAAGCACTTAATAAATGCCATTATTAATTAATTAATTAAACTGGGAGCCAACCACCCCCTCCGCCCTTTCCCAGTCACCTCTGGGCCTCGCCAAGGTGGCTCGGGGCCTCCCCGTGGCATCCCGCCCTCCTTCCCCTCTTCTCCTCGGGCAGAGGCCCGGCTGTGTGTATCCCTTCCATGGTGTTAGTCCAACACTGAGATGAGCAAACCCCCTTTCCCCGGCCCTTCCCTGCCCCTCCGTCCCTGGTGGTCGGTCCCTCGCCTGTCCGCAGCCCCCGGCCTCCACCCCATCGAGCCTCCAACCCCGGTCCACAGGCTCCCCCTCCTCTTCTCAATGACACCCCGCTCTTCGGCCCCATCCCCTCCAATCCCCAACTTTGGTCCCCATGGTGGCCCTCGGCCCTCCCCTTCCCAAGCCCCAGTCCTCCATCCCCTCCACCCAGCCTCCTTCTCACCTCCGCCACCCTAACTTGGAGAGCGGTGAGCTGGGGGCACCCAGTGCCCAAATCCCTCTTCGTGCCCCACCCCGCGCTGCTCCCTAACCCGCTTCCAAGCCCCCTGTCCACCGGGCCCCTTCCCCCTTTGATCCCGGTCACCTCATCCAGGAGGCCTTCCCAGACTGAGCCCCTTCCTTCCTCTCCCCCTCGTCCCCCTCTCCATCCCCCCATCTTCCCTCCTTCCCTTCCCCGCAGCACCTGTATATATGTATATATGTTTGTACATATTTATTACTCTTTATTTAACTTGTACATATCTATTCTATTTATTTCATTTTGTTAGTATGTTTGGTTTTGTTCTCTGTCTCCCCCTTCTAGACTGTGAGCCCACTGTTGGGTAGGGACTGTCTCTAGGTGTTGCCAATTTGTACTTCCCAAGCGCTTAGTACAGTGGTCTGCACACAGTAAGCGCTCAATAAATGTGATTAATTGATTGATTGATTGACAAGGCCCCTAGAAGCAGGCCCGGGAGTCAGAAGGTCGTGGGTTCATTCATTCATTCGTATTTATTGAGCGCTTACTGTGTGCAGGCACTGTACTAAGCGCTTGGGAAGTACAAGTTGGGAGAGTAAGACTGTGAGGCCCAAGGGGAGGCAGAGTCCCTGTCCAACCCAATATCTTGTATCTACCCTGTTCCAATCCCGGCGGTGCCACTTGTCTGCTGTGTGACCTTGGCACAAGTCAGTTCACTTCTAATAATAATAATAATGGCATTTATTAAAGCAAGTCACTTCACTTCTAATAATAATGGCGTTTATTAAATGCTTACTATGTGCAAAGCACTGTTCTAAGCACTGGGGAGGTTACAAGGTGATCAGGTTGTCCCTCGTGGGGCTCACAGTCTTCACCCCCATTTTACAGATGAGGTAACAGGCCAAGAGAAGTGAAGTGACTTGCCCAAAGTCACACAGCTGACAAGTGGCGGAGTGGGATTTGAACCCATGACCTCTGACTCCAAAGCCCGTGCTCTTTCCACTGAGCCACGCTGCTTCCCCAAGACTGTGAGCCCACTGTTGGGTAGGGACCGTCTCTATATGTTGCCAACTTGTACTTCCCAAGCGCTTAGTACAGTGCTCTGCACACAGTAAGCGCTCAATAAATACGATTGATTCCGTGGGCCTCAGGGACCTCATCTGTAAAATGGGGATTGAGCCTGTGAGCCCCAAGTGGGACAGGGACTGCATCCAACTCATTTGCTTGTACCTGCCCCGGCGCTTAGTACAGTGCCTGGCATGTAGTAAGTGCTTAACAAATACCATTATTAGTGTTAAAAGCAGGGTGGCTCGGTGGAAAGAGCCCGGGCTTGGGAGTCAGAGGTCAAGGGTTCAAATCACTGCTCCGCCACTTGTCAGCTGTGTGGTTTTGGGCAAGTCGCTTCCCTTCTCTGGGCCTCAATTACCTCACCAGTAAAATGGGGATTAAAATTGTGCGAGCCCCCCGTGGGACAACCTGATCACCTTGTAACCTCCCCAGCGCTTAGACAGTGCTTTGCACATAGTAAGTTCTTAATAAATGCCATTATTATTATCATCATTCTCTGGGCCTCAGTGACCTCATCTGTAAAATAATGATGGCATTTGTTAAGCACTTACTATGTGGAAAGCGCTGTTCTAAGCGCTGTGGAGGATACAAGGTGATTAGGTTGTCCCACGGGGGGCTCACAGTCTTCATCCCCATTTTACAGATGAGGGAACTGAGGCCCAGAGAAGTGAAGTGATTTGCCTAAAGCCACACAGCTGACAAACGGCAGAGGGGGGGATTTGAACCCATGACTTCTGACTCCCAAGCCCTTGCTCTTTCCACTCAGCCACGATTGTGAGTCCCACATGGGACAACGTGATCACCTTGTATCCCCCCCAGTGCTTAGAACAGTGCTTTGCACATAGCGCTTAATAAATGCCATTATTATTATTATTATTATCTGGGCCTCAGTGACCTCATCTGTAAAATGGGGCTTGTGAGCCCCACGTGGGACAACTTGATCACCTTGTATCCCCCCAGTGCTTATAACAGTGCTTTGCACATAGTAAGCGCTTAATAAAATGCTATTATTATTCTTCTCTGGGCCTCAGTGACCGCATCTGTAAAATGGGGCGTCTGAGCCCCACGTGGGACAACTTGATCACCTTGTATCCCCCCAGCGCTTAGAACAGTGCTTTGCACATAGCAAGCGCTTAATAAATGCTATTATTATTCTTCTCTGGGCCTCAGTGACTGCATCTGTAAAATGGGGCTTGTGAGCCCCATGTGGGACAACCTGATTACCTTATATCAACCCCAGCACTTATAACAGTGCTTTGCATATAGTATGCACTTAATAAACGCTATTATTCTTCTTCTCCGGGCCTCAGTGACCTCCTGTAGAATGGGGCTTATGAGCCTCACGTGGGACAACCTGATCACCTTGTATCCCCCCAGCACTTATAACAGTGCTTTGCATATAGTAAGTGCTTAATAAACGCTATTATTCTTCTTCTCTGGGCCTCAGTAACCTCCTCGGTAAAATGGGGCTTGCGAGCCCCACGTGGGACAACTTGATCACCTTTTATCAACCCCAGCGCTTATAACAGTGCTTTGCATATAGTATGCACTTAATTAATGCTATTATTCTTATACTCCGGGCCTCAGTGACCTCCTATGTAGAATGGGGCTTATGAGCCCCACGTGGGACAACTTGATCACCTTGTATCTCCCCAGTGCTTATAACAGTGCTTTGCACATAGTAAGTGCTTAATAAACGCTATTCTTCTTCTTCTCCAGGCCTCAGTAACCTCCTCTGTAAAATGGGGCTTGCGAGCCCCACGTGGGACAACTTGATCACCTTTTATCAACCCCAGCGCTTATAACAGTGCTTTGCATATAGTATGTGCTTAATAAATGTTATTCTTCTTTTCCGGGCCTCAGTGACCTCCTCTGTAAAGTGGGGCTTGTGAGCCCCACGTGGGCCAACCTTGTGTTCCCCCCCAGCACTTAGAACAGTGTGAGCCCGCTGTTGGGTAGGGACCGTCTCTATATGTTGCCAAGTTGTCCTTTCCAAGCGCTTAGTCCAGTGCTCTGCACACAGTAAGTGCTCAGTAAATACGATTGAATGACTGAATAAATGCTATTCTTCTTCTTCTCCGGGCCTCAGTGACCTCCTCTGTAAAATGGGGCTGGTGAGGCCCACGTGGGGCAACCTGATCACCTTGTATCCCCCCAGCGCTTATTACTAGTGCTCTGCACACAGTAAGCGCTCAATAAATACGATTGAATGACTGAATACATGCTATTCTTCTTCTTCTCCGGGCCTCAGTGACCTCCTCTGTAAAATGGGGCTTATGAGCCCCACGTGGGACAACCTGATCACCTTGTATCCCCCCAGCGCTTCTAACAGTGCTCTGCACACAGTAAGCGCTCAATAAATACGATTGAATGACTAAATAAATGCTATTCTTCTTCTTCTCCGGGCCTCAGTGACCTCCTCTGTAAAATGGGGCTGGTGAGCCGCACGTGGGGCAACCTGATCACCTTGTATTCCCCCAGGGCTTATAACAGTGCTCTGCACACAGTAAGTGCTCAGTAAATACGATTGAATGACTGAATAAATGCTATTCTTCTTCTTCTCCGGGCCTCAGTGACCTCCTCTGTAAAATGGGGCTGGTGAGGCCCACGTGGGGCAACCTGATCACCTTGTATCCCCCCAGCGCTTATAACAGTGCTCTGCACACAGTAAGCGCTCAATAAATATGACTGAATAGATGCTATTCTCCTTCTTCTCCGGGCCTCAGTGACCTCCTCTGTAAAATGGGGCTGGTGAGCCGCACGTGGGGCAACCTGATCACCTTGTATTCCCCCAGGCCTTATAACAGTGCTCTGCACACAGTAAGTGCTCAGTAAATACGATTGAATGACTGAATAAATGCTATTCTTCTTCTTCTCTGGGCCTCAGTGACCTCCTCTGTAAAATGGGGCTGGTGAGGCCCACGTGGGGCAACCTGATCACCTTGTATCCCCCCAGCGCTTATAACAGTGCTCTGCTCACAGTAAGTGCTCAGTAAATACGATTGAATGACTGAATAAATGCTATTCTTCTTCTTCTCCGGGCCTCAGTGACCTCCTCTGTAAAATGGGGCTGGTGAGGCCCACGTGGGGCAACCTGATCACCTTGTATCCCCCCAGCGCTTATAACAGTGCTCTGCACACAGTAAGCGCTCAATAAATATGACTGAATAGATGCTATTCTCCTTCTTCTCCGGGCCTCAGTGACCTCCTCTGTAAAATGGGGCTGGTGAGCCGCACGTGGGGCAACCTGATCACCTTGTATTCCCCCAGGCCTTATAACAGTGCTCTGCACACAGTAAGTGCTCAGTAAATACGATTGAATGACTGAATAAATGCTATTCTTCTTCTTCTCCGGGCCTCAGTGACCTCCTCTGTAAAATGGGGCTGGTGAGGCCCACGTGGGGCAACCTGATCACCTTGTATCCCCCCAGCGCTTATAACAGTGCTCTGCTCACAGTAAGTGCTCAGTAAATACGATTGAATGACTGAATAAATGCTATTCTTCTTCTTCTCCGGGCCTCAGTGACCTCCTCTGTAAAATGGGGCTTATGAGCCCCACGTGGGACAACCTGATCACCTTGTATCCCCCCAGCTTTTCTAACAGTGCTCTGCACACAGTAAGTGCTCAATAAATACGATTGAATGACTGAATAAATGCTATTCTCCTTCTTCTCCGGGACTCAGTGACCTCCTCTGTAAAATGGGGCTGGTGAGCCCCACGTGGGCCAACCTGATCACCTTGTATCCCCCCAGCGCTTATAACAGTGCTCTGCACACAGTAAGCGCTCAATAAATATGACTGAATAGATGCTATTCTCCTTCTTCTCCGGGCCTCAGTGACCTCCTCTGTAAAATGGGGCTGGTGAGCCCCACGTGGGGCAACCTGATCACCTTGTATCCCCCCAGCGCTTATTACTGGTGCTCTGCACACAGTAAGCGCTCAATAAATACGACTGAATGACCGAATACATGCTATTCTTCTTCTTCTCCAGGCCTCAGTGACCTCCTCTGTAAAATGGGGCTGGTGAGCCCCACGTGGGCCAACCTGATTACCTTTTCTCAACCCCAGAGGCTAGAACGGTGCTTGGCACCTAGTGAACGCCTAACCCATACCGTTATTTAGGATTCGGATTAGTTCTGGATGATGATTCCTCCCCGCCACCCCCCGCTGCCCCTTGGGCTGGGCCGCCAATGGGAAGGGGGGGGGATTGGCTTCCCGGGCCCGGGATTCCAGCTGGGGAGCTCCTCGGGGCCCCGCCCGCCCTCCCCGCCGCGGCGGCCGGCCAATGGGGAGGCGGAGGGGGGCCGGAGGGGCGCTCTGATTGGCTGAAGGGAGGGAGGGAGGGAGGGAAGGAGGGCAGGAGGGCGGGAAGGAGGGAAAGAGGGGCGGGGCCCGGCGCTTGAAGTTGGAGTGAAGGATCCAGCTGTGCGCGCTCTCCCTCCCGGCTCCGGCCTCGACGCCCCCGCTCGCCCCTCCCGGCTCGCCGGCCCTGCGGGGGTCCGGAGGGGGGGAGGAGGAGGAGGAGGAAGAAGAAGAGGAGGAGGAAGGGTCCGCCCCCCCCCACCCAGGATAACCCTGCCCCCACCCCCCGCTAAGGCCAAGCCGGGGTGATGCTCCACTCTTAGACCGGGCTCCTGTCCTTCGGGGCGAGGGGAGGAAGGGGAGCCCCCCATTCCCATCCCTATTCCCATCCCCATTCCCACTCCCATCCTCCCGGGCCTCTGTGCGGGCAGCGCAGACGGGCCCCCGGCCCCAATTGAGGAGGAGCCGTCCGGCCCGGGCCAGCCGAGTCGGGGGCCGCAGCCCCGGGCGGGCAGCATGCCCCTCGAGGCGCGGGGGCCCCGGCTGACCCGGTCCGGACGCCGGGGACCCCGTCGGGCCCCCTCGGCCGCTTGAGCCGCCCCCCCCCCCCCGCCCCACCCCGGGGATGGCGGAGAAGGATGGGGCCGAGGGGCCCGCGCAGGGTCGCACCTTCGTCCGGCTCAACGACCTGTCCGGGGCCGGGGGCCGGCCGGGCCCGGGCGACAGGGACGCGGGCAGCGCGGGCTCGGACGCCGAGGGGCTGCCCTATCCGGCCTTGGCGCCGGTGGTCTTCTTCTACCTGACCCAGGAGAGCCGCCCCAGGAGCTGGTGCCTTCGCATGGTCTGTAGCCCATATCCTTGCGGGGGGGCGGGGGGGCGCAGGGGACACTCAGGGCGGGTCACTTAGGGTGACAGGGGGACCGGGGGACACGGGAGGGGACAGGGGCGCCACCCCCATCCGCCTCGGGATCGGAACGGGAAGAGAGGGAGGGGAGCCGGGAGCAGGGGGCTCATTGAGGGGCTGGAGGCCTCCAGATGTGGGGTGGGGGGTGGGCGTCGCAGCCGTCCAGATGTGGGGGTCTGTGGCAGGGCCAGCGTCGGGAGTAGTCGGGCCCCCTGGGCGGTGGGGAAGGCGGAGGGTGATTCCTGGAGGAGCGGGGGGCTGCCGGGGGATCGGAAACGAGTCTCCTGCCCCTCACCCCCCTCCCACCCCCCTGCAAAGTTTGCGCAGGACTCCGGGACTCCAGCGGGCCCCCCCCCCGTCCCCGTCCCCTCCGTCCGACCGGTCGGTGCTTCCCCATCGCGGGGCAGAGGTTGGGGGGGGTCCCGGGCTCCCGCTTCTCCCCCGCCCCCGCTCCCCCCCCCCCCCCCCGTCTCTTGGAGTCACAACAAGGAGATTCCGCCGGCAGAGTCCGAAAATGAGAACAAGATGGGGACGAGGAAAAGGGAGGGAGAGAGGGAGGGAGGGGACGCGGGGCGGGGGAAGGGAGGCGGGGGCGCCCCCAAAGCGGGAATGGAGCCGCGGACGGGTCTGGGGGCGCAGCCCGGGGGGCTCGGCCAGCCCCGGGAGGGGGGCGGGACCCCCGAGGCGCCAAGCCGGCCCGCGCCCGCCGACCTGGGGGGGGGGGGGAGGGGGGGAGCCTGCAGCGGCCCCGGCGGGAGGGGCACTGGGTTGATCCGAGCGAGGCGCCCCCCTCCCCACGTTATGCAAACCCAGGGCCCCCTCCCCCCTGCTCGGGATCCTCTGACCTCCTTTAAAAGCGCAGCGGCGACAAGGGGGTGGGGGCCTTGGCGGGACCCACACAGCGTAGGGAGCCAGGCTGGGGATGCCAAGGAGGGGGAGAGAGACAGACAGACAGAGAGTGTGTGTGAGTGTGAGTGTGCAGCCCCCCTCCCCTCCCTCGAGGTTGCCCCGGTATTTTCCGCTCCGAATGGGGGAGGGGGCCCTGCCCCGGGGGGGTCTTCGAGAGTGAAAGTGAATTACATCCTGTCGTTTCCCTCTCACGTCCCCCCCACCCACCCCGACCCCCCACCGGCTGAGGATCTACAGGGAAGTCCCGCCCCCCACCTCTCGTTCTAATTCCCATCCAAAGAGCTTCGGTATAACGTTTTTGGGAGTCGGGGGGGGGGGGGGGGGAGGTGTCAGGGAGGGCGGGGCTTCGCCCTTCCCCTCCCCCCTCGCTATCATCTTCCTCCTCCCCCTGGCATCCCCCTCCCTCCTCACCCCATCTTTCTGTCCGTCCCGAGTGTCCCCCAGCGACCTTTCTCTTTCGCCCAGGCAGGGAGGGCAACGAAATCAGGCTAAATTCCTTAGGACCCCCGGCTTGGGGATTCAGGACGCTGTAGATCTTCTCTCCCCCCACTCCAGCTCCACCTCTGCATCTGTCTGCTCAGACCCCAAAGCTTCCTCCTCCCGAGCGCAGGAGCGCCTGAGTTGTCCGGCATTCCGGGCCCCTCCCCTCTCTTCTCCGGGCCCTGCCCCGGCTAAAACCCCTCACTGTGGCTCCCTTTCCCCGGGTTGGGGTTGGGGGTGGCCCCGGAGGGATGAAGAGTCCTAGGTGGGTTTGGATGCGGCTTCGTTCTGGGCCGAATCCCTTCCTGGGCCTCAGTTTCCTCCCAGCGAGATGAGAGTGGACGGTCCCTGAATGGGGCGGGGAACGGGCTGCTAAGAAGACCCCCCTCTCATCCTCAACTAGGGGTCTAGAGGAACCGCGCCCCCCGCCGCCGGCCCCCTGGCTTGCCGAGCCGGACGTACAAAGGATGGGGCCCCACTGAGATGCCCCCCACCCCCCAAACTGTGGCCCACCTGCCCCTCGGCACTCCCACGCTCCGCCCTGGGGAGCAGGCCGGGCCCTGCCTGGGTGGATGGAGGGGGGGTGCGGTGACAGGGAGCGAAGTGGCCCGGGTCTTGGGGTGGGGGGCTGGGTCCCCCCCTTCTCCTCCTCCTCTTCCTCCTCTTGGCTTTAAAGGGAACGTCTTTCTATTTCCAACTGGCAGCGCTCTGGCTGCTCGGAGGCTGGGAATTTCATCCCGCACTTGGCAAGTCTCTCCCTCTTTCCCTTACTGTGCATCCCCGCTCGGCCCCCTTCCCTCTTCTCCCCACTCCTTCTCCCTCCTCCTCCTCCCATCCTGGCGTTCCTGGGCGGTCGCCCAGCTGCCCCACCCCGCGCCCCTCCCCTGCTTCAGGGCCTGGCAGACGGGGGCCGCGGCGGAGCGTTTCCCCGACCCTTGGCTCCCTTTCTTTCCGGGGGCGGGGGGGATCCCTCCGTCCGTCCGTCCCCCCCAGCCGGTGCGTGCGGCTGGGCGGCGATGCGGGCCGGGGGGCAGGTCAGGGGCAGCCAACTAATAGCCCTTCCCCCTCCGCCCCCTCCAGTCACTGCGCCTGGGGCTTCGCGGGTCCCCGCCGGCCGAAGGGCATCCTGAGCACTCCCTCTCCAGCCTGCTGGGTCCCATCTGGAAGTTTGTGTAGGAGTCTTTCCAAGAGCGGGAGCCCAGCACAGCTTTTCCTCATTTAAAAATCCCAGGCTGGCATTTGAGGTCCGGGGAAGGGGGAGCTGGGGGGGGGGGGGACGCAAGGGGGCCGGAGGAGGGGCGGGGGGGGATGGGGAGCGTGCCAGGATCGGCAAGAGCCCTAATGGCTTCCAGAAGTGTGTGTGTGAATGTGTGTGTGAGACTGTGTGCGTCATTGTGCGTGTCTGGGGGGCGGGGGTGGGGGGCTGTCTGCAGGGCGACCGGCCCCTGGAGAGGCCCTGGCTGTCTGCGACCCCCCTCAGCTGTGGAAGCAGCCCCCCAGCCCCATTTTGGCCCCGCAGGGGAAGGGAGCTCCTGGCCACCTTCGGGCCTGGACCTCTTCAAAAGGGACAGGCACCTCCCGCTCTCCCTCTCCTGCCCTGCCTTTCCTCCTTTTTCTATGTCACTACCCAGCCTTGTGGACACACACATCCGTGGACACACGTACACAGGTATTGTCTCACCCTTCGCACACACCCGCAAGCACAGTCACTCACTCTCAATGTTACAGTCCGGGAAACCGAAGGCCTTGAACTTGAATCCCCTGAGCCTTAGCCCTGTGCTCTTTCCACTAGCCCCCACATCTTTGTGTGGAGCCTCGCTCTCTACGTCTTGTGTTTGTGGTGTGGGTGTGTCTGGATGTGTGTCTGCTGGATCTCTGGGGCCTTGTCTCTATGTCTCTGCTGCGTCTCTCATGTCGCTGGCCTTTGCTGCATCCCCTTTTCAATTCAGCGGGTAATCTCATTTCAGCCTGCACCCACACACCACGGGGAGGGGGCGAATGAGGTTGGGTCCAGGCAGGGGCTTCCCCTCTGCCACCCCCTGCCACCTTTGAACTCTGCACAGAAGAGCTCTGCTCTTCCACACTCCTGTCCCAAATCCCGGCTGTCCGGATGTCTTTCTTTTGGTCAGTTGTGCCCTTCTCCCGTCCCGGTTGGGGGCTGTGGGGAAGAGTCAGGGCAGGAGGAGGAGGAGGAGGTTCTCCCGGGCCTTCAGTGTTAACGCTCGGTGAGGAGTAATTCCAATTCCGAATTCCAGGTCAGAAGCTAAGTCGGGAAGGGTTCTGCCCCCTCTTCCCCCAACCCCCTCAGCCATGCAGCTGGATCTGGGGAAGCGGGAGCTAATGATGTCCCCCAGGGAGATAGGAATTGGGGAGGGGACGGGGAACCGCTCCCCGTTCCTTCCTCTTACCCTCTCCTTCTTCTTGTAAGCGGGGGTTGGGGGATTCCCTCTCCCCCTCCCCCCAAGCACCCCCTAGCCCCCACAGTTTCAGATCCTCTGGGGCTCAGCCTGGACGGTCGCCATGGTAACAGTGGTCATGTGACCGCACAGGTCTCTCCTGGTTGCCATAGCGACCTATCCCCGCGCTCGCTTGCGAATCTTCCCCCCCCCCAACCCGGTTGCTATGGGAATGAATCACATGGTTCTGCCGCCCCCCCCCCCCAACTTGTAACCTGTAAGACCTCCCTGTCTCTACCGTACCCTAGCCTAGGGACAACCGCACAGGGTCTGGATTTGGGGGTGAAGGGTTTTTAATCACCTTGACCACAGAGCCACACCGCCTGGTGACACATCCGCCCATCGCCATAGCAACAGAGGAACATCGCGTAGTGACACGCTCCCCTCCTTGCCAAATCTCATGGAAACCAACCCAGGGAGGTGGGGGAAGGGGTGGGGGGATAAGGTGGGGCGTCTGGGGCTGGTTGGCACCCAGGGCCCGAGACCAGACCTGGGGAAGAGGGGTGAGGCGAGTTGAGTAGGTGTCCCAGGAGGAGGGGCAGAATAAACAGGGGCTCTTCTGGGGGGCAAGGGAGTTGGGACGGCCCCTGGGGGCTTGAGGGACAGGGGGGTGAGCAGACCTCAGTGTCCGCCGTGTTTCCCTTCCCCTTTCCTCTTCCCTGTCCCCTTTCCCGTCTCTCTTCCTCCCTCTCCTTTCCCTCCCTTTCCCCCTTCCTCCGCCCTTTCCTTCGGCCCGGCCAGCCCGGCGGCCTCCGTGACTCACGCCACACCCCTCGGGGTTTCATTCATGGAAACTGCCGGGGTCAATAAATGCCACCTGCAAGCGGCTTATTTTAGTTGCAGTTGGAGGGGGATGAGATGGAGGGAGGAGAGAGGGGGCGACTCACTTCTTTCCTGGCCCCCCTCACACCTGCCCGGCCCCGTTCATACCTGCTCACACCTATGGGTTCACAAGTGGGGTGCATAGGGAGATGCCAGGGCCACCTCCTCCCAGCCCCTCAGCAACTCCTCCTCCTTTGCCTTGTCAGGGCAATTTATTTATCCGACCCCCGCCCTGAGGATGGGTGGGGCGGGTAGCTGGGTGGGAGGTATTAGGGGGTTGGCACCCAGTTCCCAGTAGATGGGCTAGACTGCGATTGAGGATCTGGTTTCGTCAGGGAAGGGGGCTGGTGGGGGGAGGAAGCGATGTTGAGCAATGTGGTGGGGGGAAGGTCATTTAGGGGATTGGTGGGGGGTGGGCAGTCCCTTTAACTCCATGGAATGGGCTCCCACTCTTCCCCTTCATTCATTCGTATTAAGCATTTACTGTGTGCAGAGCACGGTACTATGCGCTTGGAAGCTCATTGTGGGCAGGGATTGTTACTCTTTATTGTTGCATTATACTTTCCCAAGTGCTTAGCACAGTGCTCTGAGCACAGTAAATGTTTAATAAATACGGTTGAATGAACGAACAAAAGTGCAATACAACAATAAACAGTGATGTTCCCTGCTACAGTGTACAGTGATCTCTTAGATGGTGAGCCCCTTGAGAACCAGGGATCTTTCATCCATATGCTTTTTCCCTAGGGCTAACCCTCTGAATAAATAAGACCATTACTACTGCTCTGACTGACCTGGGGCCAGGGATTCATTCCCCTGTGACCTCTCCACCCGGCCCTGGGTGGAGAAGCAGCTGCGGGTGGGCCTGGGTTGGCACTGGGGCCGGGCGAGGGAATGGGATCGATGGGTGATGAGTGTGGTGGGACGGCTGTCTCCGGGTTGGGAATTTTTATCATTATCATTATTATTATTATTAGGGTCTAAGACAACTTGTAAAAAGGAAGGCCCAGATGGGATCCAGCGCCGATCTCCCCCTTCCCCAAGCGTCACCATTCCTCCCACAGCTGGCCTCATGGTGAACCAAACTGTGTCCTCTGCCCAGAGGCAAAAGAAGTCTCTAAGTTTCTCCACATCGGAAATCTCTTTTAATGGGTCACCCACGCCACCTTCCCCAGCACGCTCGGAGCCAGGGACCGCCCCCCTGCCCGGCCCCTGGATCGGAGCCTCCCCGGTTCCATCAACATCTCCACATCATCATCGGTGCTCAGTGGGGATCTGATGTGTGCACTGCACTGAGTGCTTGTGTGTTCAAGGCGCTGGACCGGGCCTCTTCTGTGGGCCGAGTACTGTACTGGGTGTCTCCTGCACTCATGGTGCTGTATTGGGCATCTGCTATGGGCAGGGAGCTGAACAGGGTGCAGAGCTCTACGTTAGATGTCTACTGTGAGGGTGGAGTGCAGGCCTGGACACATGAAAGCATAGCTTTCAAGTAGAAAACCCCATCTGATCCTGCCCTCGGGGGCTTCTCTTTGGATCAGGGTAGGGCTTGGGTCCTGGGGGAGTGGGGAGTGGGGCCTCCTCCTCACCTCAACAATCTCTTGGGACCCCGGCTTTCATGCAGGAAATGGGAGGGATAGCGATAGCGGGGAGAGCAGAGGGTCTGAGGAGAGGGTTAAGGCGCAGAAGATTAGAGAATTTGGCTGGTTGAGCTAAGAGAAGAAATGGAAGGGGAAGAAGGGAGGCAGAGGGCCAGGGTGAGCACGACCTTGGGGAGAAAGAGAAGGGGCTGACTTTGCAGCAGGAGAGATTCGATACTTGCTATCAGGAAGAACTTCCTGGCCAGAAGCAGTGTGAAACTGGAATTGGGTGGTGTCTCAAACTCCCTGGCTGTGTAGGAGTATAATGTGGGAGGAGAACCGACCTCTCTCTGCCTCCTTGACTTTTCTCAGCACGAGGGAAACTAAGGAGGATGGTCGGTGGAGAGGTTAAAAGGGTGGCCAAGGACAGGAGATGGTCAGTAGGAGTCAGAAAGGGGACGGGGTGGTCAGTGGGAGGTCATGAGGGGTTAATGGGAGGTGAGGGGGATCAAGAAAGGGAGGCAGCGGTTAGGGATGAGGAGGGGTCAGCTTGGGTCACTGCAGTTGGTTTTCCTTGACCTCTCCCTCACCTGGTTTGAGCGGGTCAGCATGTTGGTCATCCTGCTGAACTGTGTGACCCTGGGCATGTTCCAGCCATGCGAGGACATCGCCTGTGACTCCCAGCGCTGCCGGATCCTGCAGGTTCCTTGTCTGGCCAGGGAAGGGGGTTGGGGAAGAGGGAGGTGTCCCGCCAGGTCCCCAGGGGATGATATCGGTCCCCTCCCCATCTCCCTCCTCCAGTGTTTCCATCTCCCCTCAATGCTCCTCGCCTCCAGCCCCCACACCCACCCTGAGACCGCTCCCATTTCCAGGCCCCAAACTCCCTCCCCACCTGCCCCTCCCACTTCCAGACCCCCAAACCCACCTGCCCTCTCCCAGGCCCCCAAACCCCTTCTCATCTGCTCCTCCCCCTTCCAGGCCTCAATCCCCTTCTCCCCTCCCCATCCTTCTCCCAGCCCCCCAGCCCCCTCCTCAGTCACTCCGTCCTCTTTCAGGCCCTCAAACCCCTTCCTCTCCAAGACCCCCCAGCCCCTCCTCCCACTGCTTCACGGCCCCCAAGCCCTCCCGCCCCCTCCCCTGAAGAATCAGTCCTGGATCCCCACTCTTCCAGGGCTTCGACGACTTTATCTTCGCTTTCTTCGCCGTGGAGATGATCGTGAAGATGGTCGCCCTGGGGATCTTCGGGAAGAAGTGTTACCTGGGCGATACCTGGAACCGACTGGACTTTTTCATCGTCATCGCAGGGTGCGGAGGGGTCGGGGGGTGGGCACGGGGAGGTGGAGAGGGGTGTCAAGGGGGCTGGGCAAGGAGCCCCTAATGGGAGTCGGGACTTTTCAGAAGGGCAAGAGCCAGGTTGATTCCCGCTCTCTGTCTACCCATGGCGACTCCGGCTTCGTCTCTGCCCCTTAAATTGAACTGCCATAGGGTCATAGCCAAATGTTACCCTTTTTTTCCCCTCTCTCCACCCGCCCTCCGTTCCCCTTCTCTCCCCCATTTCTCTTCCTCCTTCTCTTCTCTTTCCCACCCTCTCTCCGCCTTCCCCGCCCCCTATACTGAGGACTTGGCTGTCCTGGGCGCTCAGTCCCTATGTGTGTGTTTGTGTCCCCGCCTCCCCCCCACACACACACCCTCCTTACCCCTATCGTCGTCCTGCCATCTTCACTCTGCTTCTCGCTAAGTGATTTTTCCCTCTGCGTGGAGCCGGAGCGGTTCCCATCTGGGTCCCGTCACATTTGATTCGGATAATGTGGGGCAGGGGTGCTGCTGGAAGCAGCTTGGACTCGTAGCAGGAGCAAGCATTTGGGAGTCAGAGGACCTCGGTTCTGATCCCGGCGTCGTCACTTGTCTGTTATGTGACCCTGAGCAAATCATTTAATTTCTCTGTGCCTCAGTTATCTCATCTGGAGCATGGGGATTAATAATAATAATAATAGTAATTGTGGTATTTGTTAAGCACTGTGCTAAGCGGGTGGATACAAGTAACTCGAGTTGGACACAGTCCCAGTTCCCTGAGGAGCTCAGTCTCAATCCCCATTTTACACATGAGGTAACTGAAATACAGTAAAGTGACTTGCCCAAGCTCACGCAGCAGACAAGTGGCGGAGACGGGATTAAGACTGTGAGCCCCAAGTGGGACAGGGACTGATTAGCTGATTACCTTGTATCTTCCCCAGCGCTTAGAACAGTGCTTGGCCCATAGTAGGTGCTTGACAAATACCATAGTTTTTATGAGTAGTAGTAGACTGGGCCCCTTTGTAGCAAGAAAGCAGGAGCGGGGAAGGGGCAGAGAGAGTCAAGGCTGTGGTCGGGCGAGGCTCGCCAACAGGAAGGGAGGGGGTATTCGGACTCGAGAAGGCCAAGATCCCACCCGCTTCCGTTTCTTTAGAAGATTGTCGCATATGTGCTCCTAGCTTTCCTTATCTGTAGGCGGTAGGTGATGAGGCAGCTTGGCCGCATGCGGATCTGGGAGCTGGAGGACTTGGGGGTTCTCGTCCCCCTCCACTGGCCCGCTTTGTGACCTTGGGGAAGTCACTTCACCTTTCTGGGCCTCAAATTCCTCTTCTACGAAATGGGGGTAGAGGTCCCCGACTCTCTCCACCGCCGTGAGGATGGGATGCCGTCAACCGGGAGGCGCGCGGGTGGCAGACCCTAGGCGCGAGACTGGTGGCATCCTTAGGCGCCTTGTCCCCGTGCCCATCTCCGACGGCGGCAGTCCGCCCGGGCCCTCCGTGCCTCAGGCGAGGCCTGGCTCGCCGTTTGTGTCACAGCTCGGACTCCCCTCTGTCCCCATAGGATGCTGGAGTACTCACTGGACCTGCAGAATGTCAGCCTCTCCGCCGTGAGGACCGTCCGGGTGCTCCGGCCCCTCCGAGCCATCAACCGTGTGCCCAGTGAGACCCTCTCCCTCCCCAGCCCCTCCGCCTGGCTGGGAGACGGGATGCCCATGAGAGTCCCCTCCTTCCTCTCGGCTTCCCCCCCTGGGACTTGGAGGTCTCGTCCATCTCTCGTGGAGAGACCCGACTCCCCGTCTCTGCCCTGGAGGCCGAGGCTCCTCCGAGCAGTGCCCCTACCCCTAGCCTCCCGCCCGGCCTCGGTCTATCGTGGGGACACAGGGAGGTTAAACCTGGCCAGGTGGACCAGAGTGGAGCTGAGGAGGACAATTAGGAGTGGGCTAATCGCTGGGGCTTTGGGACTTAACTGATGGGTCCAGAGGGAGACCTCTCCCCACTTCACACGGGCTCGGGGCCCTCTCCCGCCCCCTCCCCTTTCGTTTTCCTGGTCCTGCGCGAGCTCTCGGGGTTTTTCCCAGATCTGGGGGGGCCTCCCGACCTCTAGTTATCCGCCCCGGGTCACCGCAGCTGCAGCCGCAGCTCCATTATCTAAATTAAACAGCCGCGGTGGCGGCGGCACCGGGCAAACACGGGCCAAAGCCACCTTGGCAGCCCCATTACCCCGCAGCCCCGACTGCAGGGTCTCTGCGCGTGTCTCTCCGTGTGTGTTTCTATAGAAATGTGGGTGAAGTGGGGGCTCGCGAACAGCATGTCTACCACTTTGTGCGTTCTTCAGTGTGGACCAGTGTCTGTGTACCCGTGTGTTTGGAAGCGTGTGCGCCTATGTGTTACAGTGGAGTATGTTACAGTAGTTCCCGTGTGTCATTTATAATACACCCCCCCCCCCTCGCTCCCCCGCTTTGTTGACGGATGGGTGACTGTATCCGCCGCTGTCTAACCGCGGGTGTAATTCCCTTAATGCGTTTGCAAATCTAGGATGATTGATCTGTGCTCGCACGCCGTCGCGGCCCCGGCAGGAGGGACACAGAGGGGGTTGGGGTTGGGGGGGTGAGGCCGATGGGCGAAGGCGGGGAGTCGGGCTGGATGGGTCAGGCCTTTGGAAGTGTCTTGTGCATGGGGAGGGGAAGCCGGAGCGGGACGAGAGACCTGCCGTGGGGTCAGGGCGGGTTCCATCCCAAAATAGCTGCAGCGAGTCTGGTCGGGTTATGGAAACAAAACGCAGACACGGCCAGCCCTGACCCGCGGGGGCCTGGCCCAGAGGGATGCGGGGGCGGCGAGCGCCAGGTGAAGCGGCTTTGACACGAGGAAGAATCGATCATTGCCAGATCCTGGGGTGGGGGGCTTCCGCTCTGACTGGGAGATGGAGGGGAGGCCGGCCAGGCTAAATGGAACATGCGAGAGGAGGACACAAGGTTACTGGAGAGGGCGGGGAGGGGTATCTGATGTTTTCTACCTCAGTTTCCCTAGTGCAGCAGCCCTCTCCCCCATCCCCTCGATTCCCCCGGCCCCCTCCCAAGGGACACCTCCCTCAGTACTACCCCCCGCAGGCATGAGGATCCTGGTCACCCTGCTGCTGGACACGCTGCCCATGCTGGGGAACGTCCTGCTTCTCTGCTTCTTTGTCTTCTTCATCTTCGGCATCGTGGGCGTCCAGCTGTGGGCCGGGCTGCTGCGGAACCGCTGTTTCCTGCCCGAAAACTTCAGCCTGTGAGTCCGGGGGTCTGGCCGGGGGTGGGGGGTGGTGGGGGCTTGGCTGCTGCTGCCTCCTCCCTGAAAACCTCAGGGTGAGGTGGGGAGGCAGGGTCGAAATCTTGGCTGGGAGACCAGCAGGCCGGGGTCCTTGGCCCAGGAGGAAGATGAAGGAGTCTGGAGGAGTTGTGCGCTCCGGTAGGCCTTGTGGTGAAGCCAACTGATCCTGGGGTTCAGATCAGGGTCGTGGCCTGGTCTCTTGGCCTCCTCCTCCTCCTCTTGTTCCTGGCTCCGTGATCCCCAGCCTGGCTTGCCGGGGCCGGATCGTTTTCCTCCTGACCCCCGCCCCTTTCCCAGGCCGCTGACCGTGGACCTCGAGCGGTACTACCAGACGGAGAACGAGGACGAGAGCCCCTTCATCTGCTCGCAGCCGCGGGAAAACGGCATGCGGTCGTGCCGCAGCGTCCCCCTGCTCCGCGAGGAGGGGCTCCCCTGCAGCCTGGACCTGGGAGCTTACAACAGGTCCACCAACACCACCTGCGTCAACTGGAACCAGTACTACACCAACTGCTCCGCGGGCGAGCACAATCCCTTCAAGGGCGCCATCAACTTCGACAACATCGGCTACGCCTGGATCGCCATCTTCCAGGTGCGGCGGGGTGATCCCGGGACTCGGGATCCTAGGCATCTAGGCCCCCCCAGTGCCTTAGCTCCACCGAGGCACCTAGGCTTCCGATTCCCCGGCCCCTCCCGGCCCTCCAGCCTCTTCGAACCTGGGCTCCCGGCTTCCCAAACCCCCTGATCTCCCGGGTGTAGGCAGGGAGGTGAGACCCTGGCTTGGCTGGGGCAGTCATTCATATTTATTGAGTGCTTACTGTGCAGAGCAAGGTACTGAGTGCCAGTCAGTCATATTTATTGAGCGCTTACTTTGTTCAGAGCATGGTATTGAGCGCTGGGGAGCCTACAGTACAGCAATATAATAGACACATTCCCTGCCCACGAAGAGTTTATCATGTAGAGGGACTCAGTTTACACCTCACCCCCGCCGTCGAGGACCCGGAGGATCGGTTTGCGTCGGAGGTTGGGAAGCGAGGACTGAACAACGAGGGTCAGGGAGAGGTTGAGTCGGCCTCTGCTTCCCGCAGGTCATCACCCTTGAAGGGTGGGTGGACATCATGTACTTCGTAATGGATGCTCACTCGTTCTACAACTTCATCTACTTCATCCTCCTCATCATCGTGAGTGGCTGACCTTTCGGGGGTAGGGTTGGGAAGGGGTCCCCGAGGGCTAGGGGTGTTTGAGGAGGAGGCCGTCCCCAACCTCTCCCGCCGCGTGGCCGAGGCGGGGGTTTGGCCGGTGGCTTGGGCCAGGACGGGGAGGTGGGATTGCCCCCATTCCGTTAACAAGGAGACTGAGAGATCGAGCAGACTCTGCGCCCTCATCTCCCGGGCCTAGGAAGAACTCTGTCCCTACGAGGCCCTGATGGGAATAGAAGGAGGGAAACTGAGGCACTGGGAAGTTGGGAGGAGGCACACTTCCGGGTGATACATCAGAACCAACATGAGAAGTCAGGGTCCCTGCTGATCCTCCCCAGATCGATGGCTCACCTCTGTGGTCTTGCGGGACCAACAAGGGCCATTCGGTCAGTCAATCGTATATTATTGAGCTCATACTGTGTGCAGAGCACTGTACTAAGCACTGTATAGCAAGAAACAGACACATTCCCAGCCCAGAACGAGCTTACAATCCAGAGGGAAGTAGAAATAGCACGGCCTGGTGGAAGGAGCGCGGGCCTGGGAATCAGAGGAGCTGGGTTCTAATCCCGGCTCTGCCGATTGCTTGCTGTGTGACCTTGGGCAAGTCTCTTCACTTCTCTGTGCCTGCATCCTCAATTTTGAAAGAGGGATTCCTGATCTTTCCCTCTTACTTAGACTGTGAACGCCTGAGGGACATGGACTCTGTCTGATCATAACTACCTCAGCGCTTAGAACAGTGTTTAACATAACCTAAGCACTTAGATGCCATAAAAAGAATCCTCAGGGAAGCAGTGTTGCCTAGTGGAAAGCACCCAGGGCTGGGAGCCAGGAAACCGGAATTATTGCCCCAGCTTTGCCGCTGGCCTGCCGTGGGGCCTTAGGCAAGTCACTGAACCCCTCTGAGCCTCCGTTTTCCCATCTGTAGAATGGGGATGAGACCCACGCTCTTAGATGGGGACTGCGCCCAGTGAGATGCTCTCACATCTAACTGGGCTCTTAGGAGCGCTCGATCACTAGGGTAATAGCGGTGACCGAGGGCGGGGAAAGGGATCGCCGGTGCCCAGCTGTGCCCTTTCCTCGGCCGGGCAGGTGGGCTCCTTTTTTATGATCAACTTGTGCCTGGTGGTCATCGCCACTCAGTTCTCGGAGACGAAGCAGCGCGAGAGCCAGCTGATGAAGGAGCAGCGGGCGCGCTTCCTGTCCAACGCCAGCACCCTCGCCAGCTTCTCGGAGCCGGGCAGCTGCTACGAGGAGCTGCTCAAGTACGTGGTCTACGTGCTGCGCAAGGGCGCGCGGAGGCTGGCCGAGGTCTCCCGGCTGCTGGCCAGCCCCGGGGGCCGGCCGGGCCCCGAGAGCCCCGCCGGCAAGGAGCGGGCCGGCCGGCGGGAGAGGCGGAGGCGGCGGCGCCGGCCCCAGGCCTCAGTCCACCACCTGATCCACCACCACCACCATCACCACCATCACTACCACCTGGGCACCGGAAGTCCGCGGGCCAGTCCCGAGCTGGGCGATGTGGAGCCTGATCCCGGCTGTCTGATGCTCCCGGCGGCCCCGAGCGCCCCGGCCCCGCCGGCCCACCAGCCCGGGGGTAGCGCCGAGTCGGTGCACAGCGTCTATCACGCCGACTGTCACTTCGAGCCGGTGCGCTGCTCGGCCTCCGGTCCGGGCCCCGAGGGGCCCGGTGGAGTTCTGGCTGTGAGCGTGGCCGGGGGGAAGGTGTACCCTACGGTCCACCCGGGCCCCTCTCCCGAGGAGCTGAAGGAAAAGTTGCTGGGAGAAGCGGCCGCCGGCCCAGGGCCCACCACCCTCACCAACCTCAACATCCCGCCCGGCTCCTACGGCAGCGTGTACAAACTGCTGGACCCCCATGGCATCGGTGAGGGGCGGGGGGGAGGAGGGAGCGCTTGCAGGGTGGAGGGCAAGGGGCCTGGGGGCATACAGAGGTCTCACGGAGATGCGTCACAGAGCTCCCCGGGGGTGGTTGGGGCGGTTAAGGGCACTTGCGAGGTGCCACGTGGGCCGTGAAGGTGGCGCCAAGGGGATGGGGAGAAAGGAGGCATGCCTAGGTTGCGCCATGTGCTCAATGGAAAGAGCCCAGTCTTGAGAGTCAGAGGTCATGGGTTTAAATCCCGGCCCCGCCACTTGTCAGCTGTGTGACTTTGGGCAAGTCACTTTACTTCTCTGTGCCTCAGTCACCACATCTGGGAAATGGGGATTAAGACTGTGAGCCCCACGCGGGACAACCTGATCACCTTGTATCCTCCCCAGCGCTTCGAACAGTGCTTTGCACGTAGTAAGCGCTTAACAAATGCCATCATTATTATTATGTGGTTCATTAGGGCCGGGGAAGGGCCAAGATGGGGAAGGGGAGGGGGTGTGTGTCTGCCTCTTTGGGTCTCCGAACCAAAAAGTCCCATCTCCACCAAGTGGGGCTCTCCTCTCCAACCCCTCCCCACAACCCGGGATGTCTCTCAGCCAGTCCCGCAATTCCGTAAGCAAAACTGGCAGGAACAGTTGATTCCACAGGGTCAATTTTAACATCCGATTTCCCCGAGCGCACACATGCAAACCTGCCTTGAATTTCCTCTGATCAAAGGAGGGAGAGGGGATGCTGAAATGCCAGGCTTTCCTGCTGAAGCCCAGGAGAGCTTCCGCTTGGGAGTGACACCAATGGGATCCTCCCAGTTGCACTGGGGCATGGATTAGGGGGACAGAACTGGATCAGGGAATTGTCTCTCTATTGATGAATTGTACTTTCCAAGTGCTTAGTACACTACTCTGCACACAGTGAGTGCTCACTAAAGACGACTGCATGAATGGATGAATGAATCGGGAAACTGAGGGTTCAGTCGACAGGAGGTGCGGGCCCCAGGATGCTCTAGATCTCTGTTCTGATTCGCTGAGCCCTCCTTGCAACTTTCTCATTTCCCCTTCCAGACTCCTGCCACAGTTCCTGTCGCCAGGCTGGCCACGGCAACCGAGTACCAAGCGGCCCCTGCGGCCCCTGCAGCCCCGACAACTGCCCCTACTGTGCCCAGGCCCTGTCCGGCGAGGCCGAGTTCACTGACGGGGACTCGGACAGCGACGGGGTCTATGAGTTCAGCCAGGACCCCCAGGCCGGGGACGGGCGGGGCCGACCCCGGGCCCAGAGGCCCAGCCGGCCGCTGGCTCTGTGGGCGCTTGTGTGCGAGACTTTCCGGAAAATTGTGGACAGCAAGTATTTTGGGCGCGGGATCATGATCGCCATCCTGGTCAACACCTTGAGCATGGGAGTCGAGTACCACGAACAGGTAAGAAAGGATTGGCCTCTCCTGGTGACTACTCGCTCTCAGAGCCTGGCAGGCCCGGTTAATTAATAACTGGTATGTGTTAAATGCTTACTAGGTGTCAAGCGCTGTTCTAAACGCTGGGGTAGATACAAGCTAATCAGGTTGGACACAGTCCCTGTCCCACGTGGGATTCACAGCCTTAATCTCCATTTAACGGATGAGATAACTGAGGCACGGATAAGTGAAGCGACATGCCCAAGGTCGCACAGCAGATAAATGGCAGAGCTGGGACTTGAACCCAGGTCCTTCTGACTCCCAAGCTTGTGCTCTACCCACTAGGCCGAGGAATGGGGTTTGGGGTGATGGGTTTCAAGTGCCAGGATGGCGCGGTCCAGGGCTGGGGAGAGCAGTGGTCCTGCCACCCGAGCTAGGTTCCCCTGGGTGCAGAGTCAGAGCCGTGGGGTGGAGGGCCATGCCCGCCCTCCTGTCGGAATCCATTGGTTGTTTGAAAGGAAGCGAGGGAGCCCAGAGAACAACTTCTCCATTAAACCCACTTGTTTGTCAGACTGAGGAGGAAACAAAAGGTTCTTCTGCCCAGGCCTGCGATAAGGGTGGGGATCCCAGGGACCTCCCATTTCTCTCACACAAGCCCCTCCTCTCCCTCTCCCTTCTTCCTCGTGCTCCTTTTCCTTCTTTTCCCTCGTCTTTCCACCTTCTCCTGAGGAAGACAGCCGGATGGACCTACCCCAGGGGGTTGTGGAACACTGGCAAGTGAGCAAGGGCCTGCTCTTTGCAGGTGGGGAAACTGAGTCATTCGTTCATTCAATTGTATTTATTGAGCGCTTACTGTGTGCGGAGCACTGTACTAAGCACTTGGGCAGTACAAGTCGGTAACATATAGAGACGGTCCCTTCCCAACCCGAGAAAGGGAAGCAGCCAGCTCATGCAGGGCGATAACAGCTACTTTTATTCAGAGCTGGGAAGGACCTTCAAGGTCACTGCAGCTGACCTTGCAGCGAATCGAGATTGGAGGCCATAGCCCTGGTGTCTGTGTGGCCCGGGGCCAGAGGATGAAGACTGGTGCGTGGTTGAGGGGCCTGGGGTCAGGGGTCAGTTGGAGAGGCTGGCCCGGCGGGGAAGGGGCTATGAGGGAGAATGACATCTCTGGGGGTGGGGAGGAGGAGAAACCGAGGAGGGGAAGGATCCCTCTGGCTCCTCATCCCAAAGGGCCCACCACAGTGTCCGCAGGCTGGTTCTGATTGGGACGTCTTTGCATAGGAGTTGCGTTTCTCATTTACAGTTTGTGGGAAAAGAGAATTCCCATCCGCAACTCATGCCAGGCAGGGCCAGACTCGCCCAGTGGCTGGCTCCCCCTAACCTTCCCCCCACACCCCTCCCTCTGAGCTTGCCACAGCTGGACGGGCCCCGCCAGGCCCCTTCCCCTCTGGGGAGCCCCCCAGACCTGAGGGCCTGGCCGGGAGGGTTCTCACGGCCCGGCAGGCAGCCCGCTCTCGGGAGACTTTTGGGAACACAGTGTGCGCGGACGTCGGCGGGGGCAAATCCCAGATTGGAAACAGCAGCTGGAGCTGGAAGTGAAAGGGGGAGGTGTTTGGGTGCCTGGGAACGGGCCGGAGATGGGAGACAGACTGGCCACTGGGGACAGGGGCAAAGCCCCAAAAGGCATCTGAACACCTCTCCTCGTGCCTCTGTGTGCTAGGGAGGTGGAGGAGGGTGATGGTGGGTTTTGTTTGCGGTGGGGGAGGTTGTGCTTGTGTGTTTACGTGCCTGGAGTCCAACCCAAACCTAATGCTGACCACCTCTGGAAGGCACAGGCCAGAGGAAGGAAGTTGGGGTGCTTGATGACAGAGACCCTGGAAAGGGGCCCTGTATTCCCCCCCATTCTGTTCCTCATCCCATTTCCAAAGCCACGTTCCCGACCTTGAATCTTTGTTGTCCAGAGCTTGGGCCCAGGACAGAAGGGGAGTTGGAAGCCTCACACACACCCAGGTTTCTGCACCTGGGGCTGCGTGGGTAGGGAGCTTTAGGGGAACTCAGCCTGGGTGAGCTTGTGGGTGATGGTGTGGACTTGGGGACCCACTGGTGTCTGTGACGCCCAGGAAGTGTGAAAGGAGGGGTTGGCTTTTCAGCACAGGGAAAGAGGGAGCGGAAGAGGTCGGTAAGGGGAAATCTAGGAAAGACCATTGTGGAAGCCAGGTGTGATTCATTGACACTAGCTCTGGGTGGGCAATGGGATCAAAGTCCCCAGGTTCCCAACTGTGGGAGGGGGGGATGAAGTTATGTCTCCCCTCCTCCCCAGCTGTCTCAGCTGGATTCCAGCTTCGCTAATCCCAGGTCTCTAACCACCGGACCTGAGAGTTTCCTAGCGGGGCTGGAAAGACACAAAGAGTCGGTCACTTCCAGGCCCCTTCTTGTATACTCCCTCCTCCGCCTCTGTCCCCAGTTGAAAACATGTCACCGGTGGGGTCTCCCCTGGAGAACCTTGCAAGAAGTTGGAAACTTTGCATACTTTCCTGGGATCAGGGCCGGGGGACTCCCAAGACCCATTTTTTTGTTTGTTTTGATTTTAATTCATTCATTCATTCAATCGTATTTATTGAGCATTTACTGTGTGCAGAGCACTGTACTAAGCGCTTGGGAAGTACAAGTTGGCAACACATAGAGATGGTCCCTACTCAACAACGGGCTCACAGTCTAGAAGGGGGAGACAGACAACAAAACAAAACATGTGGACGGGTGTCAAAATCGTCAGAACAAATAGAATTAAAGTTATATGCACATCATTAACAAAATAAACAGAATAGTTAATATGTACAAGTAAAATAAATAAAGTAATAAATCTGTACAAATATATATAAGTGCTGTGGGGAGGGGTATTTGTTAAGCCCCCACTCTGTGCCAGGCAGTGTACTAAGCTCTGGGGTAGATTCAAGCTAATCAGGTTAGACGCAGTCCAGTCCATATCATCATCATCAGTCGTATTTATTGAGCGCTTCCTATGTGCAGAGCACTGTACTAAGCGCTTGGGAAGTACAAACTGGCAACATATAGAGACAGTCCCTACCCAACAGTGGGCTCACAGTCTAAAAGCCCATATCCCACATGGGCTCACGGTCTTAATCCCCATTTTACAGAGAAGGTAACTGAGTCACATAGAAGTTGCCCAAGGTCACTTAGCACACACTTGGTGGAGCCGATCCTCTGACTTTTAGGCCCTTGCTCTACACTGGGCTACACTGCTGCTGCTTCTCCCGTTGGTAAAGAAGCAAGAGCAGAAAGCTGGTCTTTTCTCTTCTTCCTGCGCCTCCCTGATTTTTCCCTTCACCGGTGGAGCGTGGGCCTCTGCTCTGGGCTGGGAAGATGGAGATAGGGAAGAGTGGGAGGTGGGCGCCCATAATCGATTCAGGGGGCCGAGTGGGTTTGGCCAGGTTTGGGGGATGCCACCGGCTGTATCCCTGCCCTCTAACGCGCACCCCCTTGATAAATCCTTAAAAAGTTGATCCAGCTCAGTCTCCGGGAGTCTCCCAGTGCGAGGTGG
The DNA here is from genome assembly GCF_015852505.1 of Tachyglossus aculeatus. NCBI lineage: Eukaryota > Metazoa > Chordata > Mammalia > Monotremata > Tachyglossidae > Tachyglossus > Tachyglossus aculeatus. The sequence continues at coordinate 26,844,243 of NC_052080.1, forward strand.
CTGGGCGTCTTGGGACCAATTTCAATGCTACTGCCTCCGAGGCCGTTCTTAAACTGCAAAGCCTCCACTCCCAGGGGCAGGAGCGCAGGGACCTGAGGACCAGAGAGGTTGAGGGAGTTTCTGAAGGTCACAGAGTAGGGTGGGGAGGTTGAAGATGAGGCTGGACAGGGCCAGGTTGGGGCAATTGGCCTTCTCCCACCTCCTGGGAAGGTAGCTCAGCTTCTCCCATCCCTCTCTGGGAGGGGAGCCCAGACCACCCGGGCTTGGCCCTCGTCGGGCGGTGGGCGATCACAGGGCTAAGCAAATCCTGGAAAGGCAGGGGAGGGGGTGGCGGGAGCTGGGCAGCCAGACAGACCCACGGACCGAGGAGGGGCCTGGCATGCTGACAGGCTGAGAGACAGGCAGACTGATAAACCGGCAGGCTGACAGGTTGAGAGACAGGCAGACTGATAAACCGGCGGGCTGAGTGGGCCGTGGGCCCCCGGGCCGGGTCGGAGGCCCGTTCCTCTTCCAGAGCCGGAGATGATCAGTGATGGTGTCAGAATGTGTCTGGATGGTTTCTATTTATACGCCAGTGAGCGGGCCGATCCAGGGAAGGCGGGGCGGGGGAAGGCAGCCGATGGGGTCGTCAGAGAATGGGCTTAATTGTGGTGGTCTTCTGTGGAGGCCCTGGCCCCCTCTATTTCTTCCTGCGACCTTCTCAGGCATCTAGAGAGAAGTGTGTGTTTAGCCGTGGGTGGTGCTTATCTGGTGCCTGATGGGAGGGGGCAGGGGCCATGGGATTGGCGGACCCTCAGTAGTGATATAAGGTACACTCGAGCGGTTGAGGGCTTACTCAGGGTGCAGCTAACCGCCCTGCTCTCCAGACCACCCAATGTTGGTTCAAGCCGGGACTGCCTTCTAATCTCGATTTTCCTGTGGCTGGCTTAGATGGGGTTCCTGGGCATAGTGAGGACAGGGGGTAGGAAGAGCTGAGGGGAGCTGGACGGGGAATGCCAAGGTCTGCAGGCTGGAACCGGGCTGAGGGGTGACTGGGCGGGGAGGAGGCGGGGGTCGGGGGGACATTGTGCTATCACTCACTGCCCATCCGAGGACGATGAGGGGAAAAGGGAGGGAGGGGAAGGGCAGTGGGAGTGGGTTCTGGAAGGATATGGCAGGACCCCCCACAACACCCCGAATAGTAGTCCCCCTCTTTGTCCCTCCCAAGTCCTCTCTGGATCCCTGCTCTGCCTCTCCTAGCCTGAGCTCCGCACAACAGACCTCCCCTGTGTCTCATCCCTCCCTTCTCTCCTTCCCTTGCTGATGGTCTACTTGTGGGGGTTGGGGCAGAGGGAGGTTTGGCTTTCCTGGAGACTTCCCAGAACAGGAAAGATTCTTGCCTGACTGGGCTGGGAATGACACCACCTGGTCCCGAGGCAAGGGGATGGATAAAATGACCTTTCGGATGGTCACTTTGCTTACCCCACGGGAAAGGGTGGGGCAGCCCTCCCGGGACAGGGACTTGAATCTTTGATGCTGGATCACCCCTACCCTGGGTGCCCAAAATAACTGCCCCCAAGACCAGCCCACAGTGGGAGGTGGGGGAGGGGGAGGTGGGAGTGAGTTCCCAGGATAAAACCTGGCGCCAGGCCAGAGCCTGCCTCCCTCCTGGACTGCTTTTCCTCCAGATTCTCTCCCTTCACTGCACCGTCCCCAGCAGCCTTAGGGTCTAAGGGGAGGGCAGCTGCACACCCGTCTGGATGGGCAGACCCCCAGCATTGGGGACCCCTACCTTAGGACTTATCCCGGGCCGGTGAGGGCCAGGTGAGGCAACCAGTTAGAAGGGGCGAGGGTGGCTAGATGGGGCAGGACCGGAGGTGGGGGGTGGGGGCGGTTAGTTTTGAGGGATTTGTAATGATGACAGCGGGACAAGGGAGGAAGTGAGAATGAAATGGTGAACAAGCTCTGATCTCCCCAAGCTTCACAGCCAAGGCTCCCGCCGCCGCAAATCTGCTCTGGGCTTATGCTCTCACCCTGCTAGGGAGGGGCTTGGGGTGCCCTCCCTGCAAATCTCCCGGAACTTTCTCCCAGATTGACCGCACCCTCTGACCCCAACACGTCCTTCTTCTGCAAGGAAGGGGGTGACGAGCTAGCTCCTTCCCCCCCCACACACCAGTTCCAGGATGCGGCATGAACCTAGAGGAAAGACTCTGGGCTCGGGAGTCAGAGGGCCTGGGTCCTCATCCTGGCTTTGCCACTTGTCTGCTGAACGGCCTTGGTTAAATCACTTAGCTGTGTCTCAGTTTACCTCAACTGTAAAACGGGGATTTTCCCACAGTCTCTTCTAGACTGTGAGCCCACTGTTGGGTAGGGACCGTCTCTATATGTTGCCAACTTGTACTTCCCAAGCGCTTAGTACAGTGCTCTGCACACAGTAAGCGCTCAATAAATATGATTGATTGATTGATTAAATCCGATTTAGACCACGCGCTCTATGTGGAACAGTAACTTTGTAAAACCTGATTACCTTGAACCTATCCAGCACTTCGTATAAGTATGTAACAAACTTTACAGCGCTTAGAACAGTGCTTTGCACATAGTAAATGCTTAATAAATGCCATCATTATTATTATTATTATTATTAATAACAAATACCATAGTAAAAAAAATAAACCTGCAGGGAGGCACGGGGAGAGGGGCTTGTCCCCATTGTGGTGCCCCCTGGAATTCAGGGGATTGGCACAGCAAAAATGGCCCCGGTGACAGATGGGGAAATGGAGTTTGTGTTTCTCTTAGAAACGCCCGCGGTCTTGGGAGCAGGACCATCTCCGGGCACGGTGCCCGGTGACATCCCCGGATGGGATGGGGTGATGTGGAGCGGGCCGGGAGATAGTGGGAGGAGGTGAGAGCGGCTGGTTCTGAAAGGGTTGTTGTAGAGTAAGCGCCGCGGGGGTGTGTGTTTGGTGTGCGTAGGTGTGTGTACGGGCATGTGGGGGGGGGCGTTGCGTCTGCATGACAGAGACCGTGTTTCCGACGTTTTGGAAGGAGTCAGACGGTCTACAACTGGCAGAGAAGCCTGCTGATTACACATGTCACCCATCTAGTGAGTGAATGTGTGTGACACACGTGCCCAAACGTACTCACCCACACATACGCGAGTCTCGTGCCGTCTCTAAACTCCCCACTGCAACTTGACGGGGATGAGGTCTCGATAGGAGAAGCAGCGTGGCTCAGTGGAAAGAGCACGGGCTTCGGAGTCAGAGGTCATGGGTTCAAATCCCGGCTCCGCCAATTGTCAGCTGTGCGACGAGTGGGGCAATTAAGTGGGGCAAGTCACTTAACTTCTCTGAGCCTCAGTTGCCTTATCTGTAAGATGGGGATTAAGACTGTGAGCCCCCCGTGGGACAACCTGATCACCTTGTAACCTCCCCAGCGCTTCGAACAGTGCTTTGCACATAGTAAGCGCTTATTAAATGCCATTAAAAATGAATAAATGAATAGGAGAGGGATTCACTCATTCAATCGTATTTATTGAGCACTTAGCACTGTACTAAGAGCTTGGGAAGTACAAGTCGGCAACATATAGAGACGGTCCCTACCCAATAATGGGCTCACAGTCTAGAAGGGGGAGAGAGGCGACAGAACAAAACATGTAGACGGGGTCAAAATCGTTGGAACAGATAGAATTAAAGCTATGCAGGCAGCTTTGCAGGGATGTAGGTATTACCCACCTACCTGCATCCCTCTCCTATTGAGGTCCCCGTGCCCTCCCCTGGGGTCTGGCCCCATTTTGGTCCCAGGCCCACCCTTTGTTTCTCCACAGCCTGAAGAGCTGACCAACGCCCTGGAGATCAGCAACATAGTGTTCACCAGCCTCTTTGCTCTGGAGATGTTGCTTAAAGTCCTGGTCTACGGCCCATTCGGCTACATCAAGAACCCGTATAACATCTTTGACGGCATCATCGTGGTCATCAGGCACGGTCCTGAGCCTGGATTAGGGGGGTTGGGAGGGTCGGGGAGCTAGAGGGTCAGTTGTTCCCGCAACTCCTCGGGGATGCCCACACTCCTGCTGCGCAATGGCCACTGACTCAATTACTGGAGTAATTAAGTGCTTACTCCGTGCCACGCACTGTGCTAAGTGCCAGGGGGGATCCAAGATAATCAGATCAGATACATTCCTTGTCCCACGAGGGGCTTAAAGACTGAGGGAGGGAGAGCCCCCGTTTTACAGAGGAAGAAGCTGAGGCCCAGAGAGGTTCAGCGACTGGCCCGCGGTCACCCGGCAGGCCAGAGGCAGAGATGGGATTAGAACTCGGATCTGATGGCTTCCATCATGGGGTGAAGCAGCATGGCTCAGTGGAAAGAGCCCGGGCTTGGGAGTCAGAGGTCGTTGGTTCTAATCCCGGCTCCACCACAAGTCACTTCACTTCTCCGGGCCTCAGTTCCATCTGTAAAATGGGGATGAAGACTATGAGCTCCACGTGGGACAACCTGATTACCTTGTATCTACCCCAGCACTTAGAACAGCTCTTGGCACATATTAAGCACTTAACAAACACCAACATTATTATTATTATTATTCCATCCATCTGCTCTTCCCACTTGATCCTGCTGGGACTGGGCCACTTGTCCTCGCTGAGGATTCCCTGGGCTGGGCAGCTCGGGGGAGGCGGGAAATGTCTTGCTGAACCCCCACCTCACAAATCCAACCCCTCCTGCACTTCTTCGCCTCCCTCTCCACTACATTTCCCTCCCCTTTCTGTCTACCACCCCTGACCCTTCTAGGCTCTCCGCTGCTACCAGAGGAAGAAGGGGCAGGGCCTTTGGGAAGTCCAGAATGGGGAACTCCCATTAGCAGCCGTGAGGAGCAGGGCCGTGGGAAAGCTCAGACTAGGGGGCTCCCATTAGCGACCACGGTGGGCAGGATGGCGGGACAGCGAGTCCTTGGAGATCCTGGTCGGGGGTTGCGGGGCCAGGCCTGGACCAGCCGCTGGCTCCCCTCTACCCAGCCCGGCCTCCGACCTAGCAGAGACTCGGTTGTGTTTCTGAGTTGGTCTCAAATGGTATGGGTGGCGATTAAAGCCAGTGCTCCCTGAGCAATGCAGTCCATTGGCAGTGGGGCAAGCGTGGGGAGGAGTGGGAGCTGGAGGTTGGGAGGTGGGGGAAGCTCTGATTGCATAGCTCCCCTACCCTGGCCCCCCAAGGGGGAAACTGCTCCGGTTTGAAGGTGGGTCAGTGCCTCGATGGTCACGGTATTAGCCTGAGCCCGAGCGGCAGACAGCACCGAGATCAAACTAGCCACCCTGGGGCACGTGGGGAGCTACCCTTCCCCTATCCTTCCCCACCTCCCTTTGGCCCCCACCCTGCCAGATTGTCAGATCTAGGGGTCTGGCCTGGCCCCAAAGGGGCCTTGGGAGCCCACTGGACATCAGAACAGGGCTGAGGCGGGTCTCCATCTACAATCCCTGTGGGCCCTCGGGCTGTTTCATTCTGTTTTCTCGGGGCCCCCCCTGACTGCCCGCTGTGCCCCCTGCAGCGTGTGGGAGATTGTGGGGCAGCAGGGCGGCGGCCTGTCCGTGCTGCGAACCTTCCGGCTTATGCGGGTCCTGAAGCTGGTGCGGTTCATGCCCGCCCTGCAGCGCCAGTTGGTGGTGCTGATGAAGACGATGGACAACGTGGCCACCTTCTGCATGCTGCTTATGCTCTTCATCTTCATCTTCAGGTGCGGGCGGGCCGACGTCTCCCTGCAGGCAACTCCCATTCTGCACGGCCTGGGGTGGAATGGGGCTGGGAGGTGGTTCCCCATTTGGCACCCCCTTTGACCTCCTCCCATGGCCACGCTCTTAGCGGGGGATGGCAGTGGGGGGCTCAACTTCTCCCTGAGCTGGGGCTTATTACTGTTGGACCGGGGACGGGGGAATCCCTAGTGTAAGCCTGGTGTGGGCCCGGGTTGTCTCTCTCTGTTGCCAAATTGTACTTCCAAGCGCTTAGTACAGTGCTCTGCACGCAGTAAGTGCTCAAAAAATGCAACAGAATGAATGAATAGTGCTCCCGGGAAGGGTGGGGTGGAGCAGCAGGCCAAGGCTTAAACTCCTTCCTTGGATCTGACAGTATCCTGGGCATGCATCTCTTCGGGTGCAAGTTTGCATCGGAGCGGGATGGGGACACTCTCCCGGACAGGAAGAATTTCGACTCCCTGCTGTGGGCCATCGTCACCGTCTTCCAGGTACTGCAGGGGCCGGCTGGGCTGGTGGGGGGGGCGGAGGACAGTTGGGGAAAGTTATGGGGTCAGAGGAGGCCAGAGAGGAGCTGCCATTAGTACTAGCCAGCTCTTCAAGGGTAGGACAGCCTCTTCTGCTTCCATAGTTTGCTTCCATGTGCCTGGTACTGCTCCTCTGTACTGTCCATCACAGGCACCCAGAGCAGTGCTCTGCCCAAGTAGAGCAGTCAGTGGTATTTATTGAGCGCTTACTAAGCGCTTGGGAGAATACAATAAAACCATATAGCAGTCACATTCCCTGCCCACAACGAGCTTACGGTCTAGAGGGAGAGACAGACAGTAAATTATGCATGTGTTCAGAAGTGCTTTGAGACTGGGGGGTGGGTTGAATAAAGGATTCCACTCCAAGAGTCTAGGCGATGCAGAAAGGAGAGGAAGTAGGGGAAATGAGGGCTGAGTCGGGGAAGGCGTCTTGGAAGAGATGTGATTGTAGAGTAAGCGGCATGGCTCAGTGGAAAGAGCACGGGCTTTGGAGCCAGAGGTCATGGGTTCAAACCCCGGCTCCGCCAACTGTCAGCTGTGTGACTTTGGGCAAGTGACTTAACTTCTCTGTGCCTCAGTACCTCATCTGTAAAATGGGGATTAGGACTGTGAGCCCCCCATGGGACAAACTGATCACCTTGTAACCTCCCCAGCACTTAGAACAGTGCTTTGCACATAGCAAGCGCTTAATAGATGCCATCATTATTATTAGTAGTAGTAGCAGTAAGGCTTTGAAGGTGGGAAGAGTGATTGTCTGTTGGATATGAAGGGGGACACTGTGTTAGTGCCCTCTGCACATGGGAGACGTTCTATGTTGTTGATGGTGACATTGGTTAAGTGCTTACTCTTAACCACTGGTAATGAGCGATACTTGCCAAAATGGCCAGGAGCCAGAAAAGGTGCCCTGCTGCATTGCCTGCCACGGGCAGAGGGCACCAGGGCTCTAGAGTGTCTCCTTCACCGGGCGCAGCCTCACCCTGGAGGCAGTCGGCCACCACGTCTTCATACTGAAAGTCACTCTGCTACTCTGTGCAGCGTGCTGTGCTCAACCCGGGGCAAACTGTGCAAGGATATTGATTCAGACACCACCCTTCCAGGGGGTGAACGGCGGGGGTAGGCCCGTGGCAGACACGGAGAATCAATCATATTTATGAGCGCTTACTGTGTGCAAGCACTGTACTAAGCGCTTGGGAGAGGGCAGGATATCAGAGTTGGTAGACACGTTCCCTGTCCAGAAGGAACGGACACTGAGGTGGGAAGTGTGCCAACAACCGACCGATAATGTTGCCAGCTTGTACTTCCCAAGCGCTTAGTACAGTGCTCTGCACACAGTAAGCGCTCTATAAATACGATTGAATGATTGAATGAATGAATAATGAAGGAATGTCAGAACCAGGGATCATTCAATCGTATTTATTGAGCGCTTCTGTGTGCAGAGCACTGTACTAAGCGCTTGGGAAGTAGAGATTGGCAACGTATAGAGACGGTCCCTACCCAACAACTGGTTCACAGTCTAGAAACGGGATCAGTCAGCACTTACTGTGTGCAGAGCACTAGACTAAGCACTTGGGAGGAAGAGTATCATATACCAGACGCATTCACTGCCCACAGTGAGCTTATGGTCTAGTGGGGGAGACAGACATTAATATAAACAAATTACAGATATGGACGTAAGTGTAGGGCTGGGAGGGGGATTGAATGAAGGGAGCGAGTCAGGATGACGCAGAAGGGAGTGGGAGAAGAGGAAAGGAGGGCTTAGCCCCTTGGAGGAGATGTGACTTCAATACAGCTTCGGGGGGAGGTTAATTGTCCGTCAGATACGAAGAGGGAGGATGTTCCAGGCCAGAGGTGGGACATAGACGAGAGGTCGGTGGCGAGATAGAGGAGATGGAGGTACAGGTTGATTGCCTTGGGGGAGCGGGGGCAGCTGGGACCAATTGACTCAACATGCTCTGTTGACGATAGGGGTGTTCAGGGGCCCGAGGGACCATCCACAGCTCCTTACCCTGCTCCCCCCCGCCCCCGCCAGATCCTGACGCAGGAGGACTGGAACAAAGTGCTGTACAATGGCATGGCCTCCACCTCCTCTTGGGCGGCCCTCTACTTCATCGCCCTCATGACCTTCGGCAACTATGTCCTCTTCAACCTGCTGGTGGCCATCCTGGTGGAGGGCTTCCAAACCGAGGTAATGCCCTGCACCCTTCCTTCGGGTGGGAACCGGGATCCCGGGGGTCGAGGGGTCAGGGCCAGTCTTGGGGTCCCGCATCATCCACTGTGTGCCAGCGTCTTGTCCTGGATCACGTGAGTGTGTGTTTGTGTGTATGTGTCCGTGTTGGGGAGGAGGTCTCTGGTGTCAGACGCGGGGGCAGGTGCTTTGGGTCCGTGTTACATCCTCTGGAAGCCTTCGATGGATGGCACTTACCTGCTTTCTGGGGAGGTGGGAGTGTGGGTGGCCCTAGCCCTCCTGTGTCTCATGGAAGCTCAGTCAGAGCCGGCCCGAGGCTGTCCGATTCCCTTCTGGACTGAGATCGTAAGGGGCCGTTGACGGCGAGGGAGAGGGAGAAGAGAGCTGAAGAGTCCAGTCGGTGTTGAGGGCTGGTAACTTTCCAGAGGCTCCATCTCTGTGGCTTCACTGATCCCGTACTGATGGGCAGCCCAGGAGCTGCTGAGTCTAAACTTCCTGAGAGCAAGGATCGTGCGGCTAACTCTTAAACCCTCTCAAGTGCTCGGTCCATTGCTCTGCACCCAGTAGACTGGAAGTTCCTTGAGGGGCTGCTAACTCTATTGTCCTCTTCCAAGGGCTCAGTTCAGTGCTCAGTTCGGTTCAACACCGAATGGAGGCTCAGTAAATATCGGTTAATTGGGCCCTGGACACCATCGGGCAGTTTTCACGGACCCGACCTGGCCTCCGGAGAGCTGACCAGCCCAACGATACTCTATTTTCTGACTAGAAATGACAGCCTGCCTCTCCCCTTCCACTTCTCCTTTCACTCTCTCCCTTCCCTCCTGCCCTCCCTTTCCTCTCCTCGTTCCCTCTTCAAGTTTCCCTTCCTCTCCCCCCCCTCCAATTCCTCTACCCCATGCATGATTCATTCTCTTTGTCCTCTCTGCTCCCTGTCTTCCCTTGGATTCTCATTCCCTCCCCTTCCCTCCTCTCTTTTTCCATTAACCTATGGTGTTTGTGGAGCAGCTGCTTGCAGAGCACTGTATTTAAGAACTCAAGAGAGTACAATAGAAGCATGAGATGATTACGGCCCACAAGGAGCTCACAGTCTAATGGGGATGTCACTCTGGGACAGAGCGTACAGAATCCGGTCGCGGGGGGGTCTTGCCGACAGGGTCCGAGGCTCAAGTGGTGACAGGTCTTAGCGAGTGGATTTTGCTGGACGGCCAATCTGAGAAAGGCCCGGATGGGCCCTCTGGGAGGGTCCAGGGTGACCAGTCTGGGTGCCAACCTTGAAACTGTCTTCGAGGTCTGCGAGCCTGGGGTGCGTGGTTACTCGGACAAGGTGGAGTCCTTCATGATTGCGAGACCAAGATCCCAATCCCACCCCCCACCCCACTACCCCTGCCCCTCTTCCCACCAAGGAGCTAGCAGCCTGAGGCACACCTCCGCCCCTCTTGGATCTAGGGGACGGAATCCGAGCCCTGACCAAGAGTCAGAAGGTCATGGGCTCTAATCCCGGATCCGCCGCTTGTCTGCTGTGTGACCCTGGGCAAGTCACTTCACTTCTCGGTGCCTCACTGACCTCATCTGTAAAATGGGGATTGGGACTGTGAGCCCCATGCGGGACAGAGGACTGTGTCCAACCGGGTTTGCTTGTATCTCTCCTGGTGCTTGCCTAGCACACAGTAAGCGCTTTAACAAATGCCCTAATTATTATTATTACCCAACCTGGGCTCTCGGCCGGGGGGCTGCCGTCCACCGCGGGCCCCAGCGGGTCCCTGGCCACGTGCAGCGGTTTGGCCGGCCCGGCCGTTGCTAGGTAACGATCTTGGGTATAAGCTGGCCGCCGATGACCGGCTCTCAGCCTGGCTGGGGGTGGGAGGCGGGGGGACATGCTTGCGGACCCCGAGCTGGGACACTGCGGGGCCGGACCCGCAGCACTTGAGCGGTGGGGGGTGGGAACCCCCTTCTCTTGTCACCGGGTCTCTGCGTGGTTGATGCTTAGCCCCTCCTTCCCCCTCCCATGAAGGCTTGCATTACTGGCCCAACTCTACGCTGTATTGATGAGCTAAATAATTCCCACCAAGCCTTTTAGAGGCAGCCAGGTCTTTCCAGCTCACGTGCGTCCTCCTGACCAGATCTTGCCCCCCTCTCGTCCCTGAGCACAAGCCCATACCCCGCCTTCTTACCTCCCTGCAGTGAAAAGACCTGTGAAAGGGATGGGGTGGGGGCGGGCGTCTTTCATTCATTCATTCAATTGCATTTATTGAGCGCTTTCTGTGTGCACAGCACTGTACTAAGCATTTGGGAATTACAGTACAGCAATAAACAGGCACAGTCCCTGTTTAGATGGGTGGGAGACAGACCACAATATAAATAAATGATTTTATTGCTCAGCTACTCTCCTGTTTGTCAGTTTGGCAGGGATCCTGAACACATCCGAGGGTCGGTTGTAAATAGGCGGACCAGAGGGTTGCCAGCAGAGGCGGTGCCCCGGTGGCCAAGGCTCCTGGCATGGATGGGGAGTGGGACGGGTGGAGAGAGGCCCGCCCTCAGCAGAGATATGAGAAGGGACATAATATATGAGAAGCAACGTAGTTTAATGGAAAGAGCACCGGCTTGGCCATCAGAATCAATCAATCAATCGTATTTATTGAGCGCTCAGAAGGTGTGGCTTCTAATCCTGGCTCCATCACTTTTCTGCTGGGTGACCTTGGGCGATACACTTCACTGCTCTGTGCCTCAGTTTACCTCATGTGAAAAATGGGGATTAAGACCGTGAGCCCCATGTGGGACAACGTGTTTATCTTGTTTATCAGCGCTTAGAATAGTGCTTGGCAAATAGTAAGCGCTTAACAAATGTGACCATCATTATTATCATTATCCGGTTTCTCCTGACCCTTTCTCCCGGCGGGGGAGGGGAGTGGAGGGCGCTTCCCACTCATCCTCCTGGACCGTCCAGCCAGGGCCGTCCCGTCACCCCTGAAACCATCGCCCCTGGATCCCCTGCCTCCTGTCCGCTCCGGCTTCTTTCCCCGCCACGGGGGACCATGCCTGTCTGTCTGTCTGCCCATCTCTGTCTCCGTCTCCCCGCCGCCCCAACCTCCTTACCCCCAGTTATCACGGGGGGGCTGAAACCCACCGAGCCTGACCCCCCCTCCCCCCTCATGCCTCCTCCCCGTCTAGGAAATCAGCAAACGGGAAGAGGCGAGTGGGCAGCTGAGCTGTATTCAGCTGCCTGTCGACTCCGCGGGGGTACGTACCGTGCACGCCCGTGGCTGTCGTTGTGATCGTGATGGTGGTGGCCATGTGCCCGTTGTGTCCTTGTGCAGTTGGACTCACATTACCTGTCCGGGCCCCCGCGGACCTGTTGGCCGGGGTGGGAGGGCCACAGGGTCTGGGGGTGAAGGCTCTGGCTCTGCCTCTCGGTGGGTCCGGCCAAGGCCTGGTGAGGAGCAGTTGAGGCCTGAACCCTTGATCTGAACCCTCATTTTGGGGAGGCCATCGAGGAGGGGGTTAGACAGAACTTGAAGGGGTGAATTGACCTATATCTTGGGCAGAGGATCGACTACCTGACAAGCGGTGAGCTCTGCTTGGGGTAGCAGGCCCCCTTGGGTCACCACCTAGGTTGACTTTGGGGGTCAGGACCCCCCGAAAGTGGTGAGCTCTGACTGCCCACTCGGGCCAGAAGCAGATCCCATCCGAGGTGGGGATCTCAGCTCCCCCCAGAGCGAGAGGCCGAGACCCCCGCCCAGGTCCCGGGGTTGCAACTTCTCCATCTCCCCATGGGAAAGGGGGTGACGAGGGTGGGGAGAGAGGGGCTCCCAGCCGCCGAGCCCCGCACTGACGATCCCAGTGAGCTTCGTTAAGGTGTGAAGGGAGCTAATGAAAAGGATCCTTGGGAGACACCAATTAGGCAATATTTACCTTTTCTCGGCCCAAGGAGCAATCGGGAATGTGTAACAACGTCTTACGGGCTCGTGTCCTCGGGGGAGTGGATGGGAGGGAGAAAGGGACAGAGCTTGTCACGGTCGAGCCGTTGCGGGTTCCGGCTCCAACTCCCGCCAGGAATTAATGGGGCAAGTGTCCGTGTGACGGCAGCGTGTGGATCCCGGTGGGCCGGAGCACAGACGTGTGTGTGGCTGCAGAGGTGTGTGTTTGCGTGTGTGTACGTTTCTATAGCCTGCTATAGCTGGCGTGCGGGGGGCCACTCCGGTCCTCTGCGGAGCAGTGGATTTGGTGATCTCTACCCCCTGGTCAGTGAATGGGGAAGGTGGGAGGGGGGCTCAGCTTGTGACGAGGGTCACACTTGTCCGTGGGGACTGGTGCCCGGGACAGGTCAGTGTTGGGGTTTCAGGCCCCCGGCCTCTCCAACACAGGGGCCAGCTTTGTGGGTCCTGACCGCGTCTCGGCCCTCTAGGGAGATGCCACCAAATCTGAGTCGGAGGCTGACTTCTTCTCGCACAGCCTGGAAGAGGAAAGCGGAGGGAAGAGGAATCTCCCGAGCCTGGCATGTGAGTAGTTTCCGCGGGGCTGGAGAGGGCTGGAATGGCGTGTGAGTAATAATAATAATAATAATAATAATGGTGGTGGTATTTGTTAAGCGCTACGTGCCAAGCACTGCTCTAAGCGCTGGGATACAAGGTAATCAGGTTGTCCCAGGTGGGGCTCACAGTAGAAGCAGCGTGGCGTAGTGGAAAGAGCACAGGCCTGGGCGTTAGAAGATCATGGGATCTAATCCCAGCTCCACCTCTTGTTTGCTGTGTGACCTTGGGCAAGTCACTTGACTTCTCTGGGCCTCAGTTCCCTCATCTGTAAAATGGGGATGGAGACTGTGAGCCCCATGTGGGACAGGGACTGTGTCCAACCCAATTTGCTTGTATCCACCCCAGTGCTTAGGTACAGTGCCTGGCACATAGTTAAGTGCTTAAAAAATACCATAATTATTATTACTGTTATTATTAATCCCCATTTTACAGATGAGGGAACTGAGGCATAGAGAAGTGAAGTGACTTGCCCAAAGTCACACAGCTGACAAGTGTGGCTCAGTGGAAAGAGCATGCGTTTTGAAGTCAGAGGTCGGGGTTCAAATCCCACCTCTGCCACTTGTCAGCTGTGTGACTTTGGGCAAGTCACTTCACTTCTCTGGGCCTCAGTTCCCTCATCTGTAAAATGGGGGTGAAGACTGCGAGCCCCCTGTGGGACAACCTGATAACCTTGTAACCTCCCCAGCGCTTAGAACGGTGCTTTGCACATAGTAAGTGCTTAATAAATGCCATTATTATTATAAGTGGCAGAGCTGGGATTGGAACCTGTGACCTCTGACTTCCAGCGTGCTCTTTCCTCTAAACCACGCTGCTTCTTGTTTAACAGGGCGGGGGGCAAAGACTGCAATGGGCTATTGTGGGGGGCGAGGGGGCGGAGGGGACGGGGAGAGCACCAGGAGGGGGGGAAGGGGTGGGGGGAATCGACCCTGGAGCAGCAGCAGGGACTGGGCCATTCTGTTCCCCAGTGATGTCGCTGGCGGAGCCCCCGGAGCTGAGGAAGAGTCTGACGCCTCCGCTGATCATCCACACGGCGCCCACCCCCATGCCCATGCCCAAGTGTTCGGGGGTCGGGGACGGTGCCCAGGGTGCCACCTCCCGCCGGGCCAGCAGCGTGTCCGCCGACCCCTGTGCCTGCGAGACCAAGTCTCCGGTAAGCGGGTGGGCGAACCCTGGAGGGGGCAGGGCCCTGTCGCCCACCGGGAGAGGGGACGGAGTGGCGGTGAGGTGGGCGCTCACCCAGAGCCCGCGCCCTTCTCCCCCGGCCCAGCCCAGCGTGCGCAGCTCCCCGCACAGCCCCTGGAGTTCGGCCGGCAGCTGGACCAGCCGGAGGTCAAGCTGGAACAGCCTGGGCCGAGCCCCCAGCCTGAAGCGCCGCAGCCAGAGCGGGGAGCGCCGGTCCCTGCTGTCCGGAGACGGCCAGGAGAGTCTGGACGAGGACGAGAGCTCGGACGAAGAGCCGTCCAGTCGGGCGGGGAGCGTCCGCGGGGGCCCGCGCCTGGGGTCCCTGGAGGCCAAGGGCTCCGGCGATCTTCAGGATACGCTGCAGGTGCCCGCGCTCTACCGCACGGCCAGCGTGGCCAGCGGCCGCACCGTGACCTCGGAGCATCAGGATTGCAACGGCAAGACGGCCGCGGGGGTCCAGGCCCGGCAGCAGCGCCTGGAGGAGCTGCACCCGGATGGGGATGAAGGCGACGATGAAGACAACATGGTGAGGGGCTCTGGGGTCCCTGCTCGTAGGGGAAGGTGTGGTTGGTTGGACCACTTTGCGTTAAGCCTGGAGCACCTCGCCAGGCCGGGCACAGGCCAGGGCCTCTGGCTCCACGCATACCATCTCCTCCCGGAGGAGTTCCCCAGCTCCTGGAAATGGGTTTAGATAATAATAATGATGATGATGGCATTTGTTAAGCGCTTACTCTATCCCAAGCATTGTTCTAAGTGCTGGATAGATACAAGGTAATCAGATTGTAATAATAATGATAATAATGATGGTATTTGTTAAGCACTTACTATGTGCAAAGCACTGTTCTAAGCACTGAGGGCGTACAAGGTGAACAGGTTGTCCCACGTGGGGCTCACAGTCTTAATCCCCGTTTCACAGATGAGGTAACTGAGGCACAGAGAAGTTAAGTGACTTGCCCAAAATCACACAGCTGACAATTGGCGGAGCCTGGATTAGAACCCACAGCCTCCAACTGCCAAGCCCTGGCTCTTGCCACTAAGTCACCCTGCTTCTCTAAATGAAGCATGGTTTTGGGAGTCAGAGGACGTGACTTCTAATCCCCACTCTGCCACTTGTCTGCCGTGTGACCTTGGGCAAGCCACTTAACTTCTCAGTGCTTCAGTTACCTCATCTGTAAAATGGGGATTAAGACCTAGCCCCACGTGGGACAATCTGGTTACCTTGTGTCTATCCCAGCGCTTAGAACAGTGTTTGGCACAAAGTAGGCGTTTAACAAATACCATATTAATATTATTATGAGAGTAGAAAAGCCGGAGGAAGACCTCTAGGCCAGCAAATGCATGATGGAGGAAGGATCAGAGCCTTTTCTGCCTGGAGTCAGGGGTGACGAGCCGGGAGCTGGTGGGCCCAGGCTATGGGAAAGCTGGGGGGTGGGGGGAGCCCATTCTCTGGGGGCTCTCCAAACTCCTGAGCCCCCGAGGAGGTGACCTGGATGGGCCCCTGACTGGGCCCGATCTTCAGGTCTCCATTCTCGCCCTCCCTCCACTACCCATCCAGGTAGAGCTTAATACCCATTTGGGGCCGAACCCTGAATTTGTTGAAAATTTTCCGGTACAGGTGGTGAAACCCTCTTAAAAGTGTGCTAGGGGTTATGCTACTGGGAGGTGGGGGGGCGGTGCGGTCGCATCATGCACCAGGAGTCTCTGTTTGGGGTTTGCCCCTGCCCACCAGCCTCTGTAAGGTGGGCTTGTAAGGGATTCCATCCTCCCATCCGCTTCCACCCTCCCTGGTAATATGCAAGCCATGGGAAAAGGGGAAGGGGTGCAGGGGGGCTTTGCCCCATCCCTCCCCGCCCCGCAATTTCCCCAGGCCGGGGCCCTGTCCAGATGGGGGTGGAGGTGTCCGCTGCAAGATGAGTCCTGCGTAGTTCAGCCTCTGTCTCCTCTCCCAGAGGGGAAGCGTATCTGTCACTCCGTGCCCCCTCCCTGTTAGGACCAGTAATTCTAAGCCACCTGGGAGTGGGTCGAATTCACACCCAGGCCCCTACTGCACCCCTCCTCGTCGGGGCCCAGGGCTCTGAGCCAGGGCAAGCCCACTCAGGGGGGACCCGCCCTCAGCACAGGTGCGCTCCGGGCCCAGCTGGTATTAGGAGTAAGTAACACTGGGTAATTAATCTGCCTGTGAAGCGCCGAGCACTCCGGCTGCGGGGGAGTAATCAGGCTGATTGCCACGACGGGGATGTGGGCACAGAAGGCCCAGAGGGCCTTTGCAGTGGGGGCTGGAGGAAAAACTTGGATGCGGCTCCCAAGACTGGAAAAGACTGTCAGAGCTACAGAGTCAGGCCCCTGCGTGCCATACCCTGTGCTGTGCCCCCCGAAAGTCCGGGGAGAAGGGAGTTTGGAGGATGGATCCACAGAGGCATGGTGGACTAGTGGCAGATAGAGAAAGGTGAGGCCCGAGAGGATTCTTGACATCTCCGCAGCCGGGCCGGAGGACCGAGCATCCTCCAGGGCTACCAACTGAGCGGCGGAAGGCCCCTTCCCATTGCTCATCCAACGGGGCAGGTGGAAGCCACCAAAATTGGGGGGGCTGGGTTCGTGCCGTTCACCCTCTGAGTCTGGTCCTGGAGCGAATCTGCCCCTCATTCTTCAGCATAGGTTAGGGGCGACTATGCTTGGGCATGTGTTTGCAGGGGCTGGCACCTGTGAATTTGTGTGTGTGTGTGAGAAAGAGAAAGAGAGAATGTCGGGGGGCGGGGGGGTGCACTTTCGTGTGTGAGGTTGGTGTCCACCTGGAGAGGATCCAGGCCTACCCACGGCTCCCGCTCTGCGGTTCATCCCGTGGAAAGGAAGCTCCCTCCCCACATTGGGGCATGTGGGCGTGTGTATATTTTGTGTGTGTATGTGTGTGTGTGTGTGTGTGTGTGTGTGTGTGTGTGTCGGGGGGTGGGGGTGGGGAGAGGAGCTCCGTCTGCCATCCGGGGGAACCGCGCTGGGGCGTGGGCGGGAAAACTCCTGCTGTAAGGCACTTTAGGAGCCGAGGGAGAGGAAGGGCACAAGCGAATCCCTCTCTGCAGAGACAATCCCCGTCAGCTGCGTGGAGACAGAGGAAGGGATACAATGACCTCTGGAGGTTGGACTCCCTCTTCTCCAAACCCTCCCCCTTCCTCGGCAGACCTTAGTCGTTTGGGGCCAGGCCTGAGCGAAACGACGCCCCATCCACTGACCCAGATGGTTTTTTTTTTGGTCCCCTCCCCGGCCAAGTGGGTTTGGGAGGGCATCTTGTCCCAGATGGGGGTGGGGGGGTGGGAGGGAGCTTGGGGGCTCCACCAGCCTCTCACTGGCACTTGTCCTTGCTGCAGAGCCCAGGCGAGCGGGTGCGAGCCTGGATCGGCGCCCGCCTGCCCGCTTGCTGCCGGGAGAGAGATTCGTGGTCCGCTTTCATCTTCCCACCCCAGTCCAGGTGAGGCGAGGCAGTTCCCGACCCAGTGTCTGATGCTCATTTGGCCTCGCTCCCAGAGGCCTCCTATCCCAGAGCCTCACCTCCCGCTGTTACCCCTCTCCCAGCAGCGGGGGCTCGCTATTTGGGCTAGATAATGTCCAGGATGAGGCTGGCTCCTGGTCCCAGGTGGGGCAGGGGGCTGCGGTGGGTGGGGAGAGGCACGCTGGTCAGAACCAGATCTGCTCAGCACGAGCCAGGAACCAAGCAGGGTGCCTGTCTCTGGGGGCAGGTTCCGTCTGATGTGCCATAGAACCATTACTCATAAGATGTTTGACCATATCGTCCTGGTCATCATTTTCCTCAACTGCATCACCATCGCCATGGAGCGGCCCAAAATCGACCCCCACAGTGCCGTGAGTCCCCCACCCCCACCCCCGTGGCAAACCAGGCCCCAAGCTCCGGCTTGGTGTCGGCTACTTGTGCTTTTTTGAACGAGGAAGGCGGTGTGGACCTTCGGTCAGCGAGGCAGGCGGGTGGTACAGAGAGACTCAGGCAGGGAGGTGGGGGACAGTTCCTTCGCCAGCCAGGCACCCGCTCTGTGCCTCAGTTTCCCCGCCTGTCACTTCCCCTCCCCGGGGTTTTTGGAGGGAAGAGCGGTGAGGGGACGAAGGACTTGGCACGAAGCCTTGTCCTTCCCGTGTCCGAGGGGGGACGGCGTGTCTGGTCCTTGGCTCCATCCCTCCCTTGCAGTGGTTCCACCACCCCGGAGGCGGACACGCATCTGGCCACTGTCCACCGTCCTAACGGACTGCGGGAGGGAGGGGCGCGGTGGGGCAGGAGTGCAGGGGGAGAGTCATCCCCACCAGCCTATCGGGAGCCAGATCTGGACCATTCATCCCGGAGGAGCCCCCGGCCGAGGCGGCTGAGGCAGGGGAAAGGGCGGAGGGGTCAGCAACCGCTGGCCAGCCCGCCCAGCCGACCGGTGCCCCACCCCGCATCCTCTGTCCCAGGAGAGGATTTTCCTGACGCTCTCCAACTACATCTTCACCGTCATCTTTCTCGCCGAGATGACTGTCAAGGTAACGGGGCCGGGTTCAGGGGTTGCGTGGGGCCAGGACTCCTTCCCCTGCTGTCCCCTGGGCCTGCCAGTGTGGAGACTAGTAGCGGCCTCTCGGGCGAGAACCAAACCTCCTCGAGGAATGCTCTGATACGTGCCCTGCCACTGCACGCTCCTTGGGGACTGTCCTGGATCAGCGCTTGGGAATCCGCAGTGCTCCAGGGCTGAGGGAAAGAGCTCACCCCTCTCCCCATTGCGGCAATGAGATGCTCACAGGCCTTAAAGCGCCCCTTCCCTGAAACCCACATCCTTTCTCCTGTTTCCTGTCTCAGGGCCGGGATCGTCTCCTCGGTCCGGATAGGCAGGATGTGCTTGGGGAGGGGGAGGCCGAAACTGAATTGAGGACCCCGGACTTGGGAAGAAGTGTAGGGCAGGGAGGCTGGGATTTCTCTCCCTCAGCCTTTGGGCAGAGAGGGGGTTGGGGCTGAGGGCCGGGGGCGCTGGGCTGAGCCGGGCCCCGTCCACCCTGTCCCCCGGGTTGCAGGTGGTGGCTCTGGGCTGGTGCTTTGGGGAACGAGCCTACCTCAAGAGTAGCTGGAACGTGCTGGACGGTGTCTTGGTGCTCATCTCGGTCATCGATATCCTGGTGTCCCTGGTCTCGGATAGCGGCACCAAGATCCTGGGAATGCTGCGTGTGCTACGGTTGCTGCGGACCCTCCGGCCACTCAGGTGCCCGCCCCACAGCTCTGAGATCGCCCCCCGGCTGAGCCAGGCCTTCAGGGAGTTCAGCCTGGGGAGGAGACGGAGCCACACCACCTCTTAAGGGCATTTTGACCCCGCCGCCCCTCTGTTTCCACGGCCCAAATGAGTTACCGATCACGAGTGGTGG
Organism: Tachyglossus aculeatus; assembly: GCF_015852505.1. Lineage (NCBI taxonomy): Eukaryota > Metazoa > Chordata > Mammalia > Monotremata > Tachyglossidae > Tachyglossus > Tachyglossus aculeatus. The sequence continues at coordinate 26,863,765 of NC_052080.1, forward strand.
TGGACGTTGAGGGGGGCGCCTGGAGAGCCACGATTCTTCCCTCTCTATCTTCTTCCACCCTTCCCCTTCTCGGGTGAAGGAGAGACATAGTGAGATGGTTGGGGGTGGTAGCGGTGCCTCAGTTTCAGGGGACACTGAGGCAGCAGAACGGGAGTGCTCCAGCAGGATTAAGCGGATTTCCCCGATCCAGTTTTCCCATTCCAGTCAGCCACCAGTCCAACCGAGGGCCCCACAATGCCAAAAGGATTCAAGGCCACTTTGGCTGGGTGGGGGGCGGCTGGAAAGTGAAGATTTTGGGGGGAGGGGAACACTGTCGGTCGGCAGGAGGTGCTCTGTGCTGAACCCCTGAAAACTGGGTGGCAGAGGGAGAATGGGGAGTTGGGGAAGAAGAAAGGGAAAAGGAGATGGGAAAGGAGAGACCAGGCTCCGAGCATGGAGAGTTTTAACTCCTATTAGAGAAAGGCAGGGCGAATCCCCTGGGGACTGCTGGGGGCCCGGTTTGTATGCGGTCCTGGGGGGCCTGGGGTCCCAGCAGCCTGCACCCCTTTGTGATGAGGGGCGCTGGGCCTCCCCCCCACCATCATGGTCTTTTCCCTCCTCCCCACGCACCCACATCCCCTCAGGGTCATTAGCCGTGCCCAAGGCCTGAAGCTGGTAGTGGAGACGCTAATGTCCTCGCTAAAGCCAATCGGAAACATAGTGGTCATCTGCTGCGCTTTCTTCATCATCTTCGGCATTCTCGGGGTGCAGGTAGGTGCGGGGCCCGGGACCGGGGGTTCAGGGTGGATACTGGGAGGTGGGGGCCGGGGATCCTTCCTCCCCTTTCCCCGTACTTTCCCCCCTTTCCCCTCCTCCGTGTCCCGTTTAAATGATAAGGTGCAGTAACTCGGGCTGCTCCTTGCAAGTTCTCACAGCTGCTGCTTCTCCCCTCTCCGCTTCCTCGCCGTGCTCTCTCCTCTGCTCCCTCCTCCGCTCTCCCCTTCCAGCTCTTCAAGGGGAAGTTCTTTGTGTGCCAGGGCGAGGACACGAGGAACATCACCAACAAGTCCGACTGTGCCGAGGCCAGTTACCGATGGGTCCGACACAAGTATAACTTCGACAACCTCGGGCAGGTGGGGCCGCAGGACCCACAGCTTCTCCGAGCGCGGAGACGCTCGGAGAGTATGAGTGGGAGAGACAGGGAGGGAACCATCCACCTGGATGCAAGGCCTGACATGCCCGCCTGTCCCTTACTCTAGAGAAGCAGCGTGGCTCAGTGGAAAGAGCCCGGGCTTTGGAGTCAGAGGTCATGCGTTCAAATCCCGGCTCCGCCAATTATCAGCTGTGTGACTTTGGGCCAGTCACTTCACTTCTCTGGGCCTCTGTTCCCTCACCTGGAAAATGGGGATTAAGACTGTGAGCCCCACGTGGGACAACCTGATCACCTTGTATCCCACCCCCCAGCGCTTAGAACATGCTTTGCACATAGGAAGCGCTTAACAAATACTATCATTATTATTATTATTACCATACCCAACCCCATGGTGCCTGGAGGAGGGAGCCCCCGCTGCTGATTCTGGGTGGTCTAGACCATTCCCTGGGGAAACGGGCTGGGGGCCAGGACCAGTTCAGGGTGTCGGGAGGGTGGCTTGCCCAGGAAGGGGCCGCGGCCGATGCTGGGCTGACCCCAGCATTCTCTAGGGGCACAGAGTGGAGATATAGCTGATTGGGGATGGAGCAAGAGTGGAAGCCTGGAGAGGCCTGACAACGTGTCCCCACGCTCCACCCTTGCTGTGTCCCCAGGCCTTGATGTCTCTGTTCGTCCTGGCCTCCAAAGACGGCTGGGTGGATATCATGTACGATGGTCTGGACGCCGTGGGTGTTGACCAGCAGGTGGGCGGCCAAATCTCCCCTCCCGTTGTTTTTTTATTTCCCCTTCCTCCCCGATATTTGAGTTTTACCCCCCAGCACAGCCAAAGCCTGAGCCTGTCCCTGAGCCGAAAAGAAACCAGGCTTTGGGGATCAAATCTAGGGTAGGGTTAGCCTGACCGAAAGTATCCTTGTCCTTCCCCTCCACCCCCAACTTCCAGCCAGTCATGAACTACAACCCTTGGATGCTGCTCTATTTCATCTCCTTCCTGCTCATCGTGGCCTTCTTCGTGCTGAACATGTTCGTGGGCGTGGTGGTGGAGAACTTCCACAAGTGTCGCCAGCACCAGGAGGAAGAGGAGGCCCGGAGGCGCGAGGAGAAGCGGTTGAGGAGGCTGGAGAAAAAGAGAAGGAGTAAGGAGAAGCAGATGGCTGGTCGGTAGTCTTTCCACATCTTTCTGAGCCCTGCTTGATCTTGACAGCGGCCTTGGCTCTGGTCAGGGGCGGGGCCGCCCCTCCTCCTCCCTGCCCCCCGTCGCCCACCCACCCGCCTGGCATGTCCAGCTGCAGAATCTGCATGAAGGGCATCGGTCCTGCTCAGGCGCCCGTCTTCCCCGGATTGTCGGGCTGCATGGTTTCGGCTGTGAAGGCCACCCTGTAACTTTGCTCCCAGATGGCCCCGGGGCCGCAGTCGCCCGGCTCTGGCCAGAGCTCCCTCGCTTGAGGACGAACAAGTGAGGGCCAATTGGTCGATCGCGGCCTTGCCGAGGGAGCTATCGTGACGCTCTGTGAATAACTGGTGAGCAGCAGGGAGGTGGACAAGGTTTGCCCCTCCTCCTGCTCGCCCAGGGTGCCTGCTTTTGTTTGAGGAACGGAGATGGGTCTCGGGACCCTCCGCGAGGGCAGGTGGGAGGGGATCCGCCCAGTTTAGCCCAGACCTTAACTGCTTTGCCATTCGTCGATCAGGATTTTTGAGCTCCCACTGTGCACTGAGCCCCGTACTTTGCGCCTGCTGTGTTCTCCGGACTAGGCCCCTGCTGCGTGCGTAATGCTAGAATGGGCTCCCGCCGTGTGCCGAGCACTGAAGTAGGGCTCCGCTCTATGCACAGTTCTCGACTGGGCATACCCGCTGCCGTATGCCGAAGGGCTCTGGACAGGGCCCTTGTTGTGTGCGTGATGCTGGAATGGGAGCCTGCTGTGTACAGAGCACGGGACTGGGCCTCTTTGGAGTGCAGGGTGTTGGTCAGGACACCTTCTGGGTGCTCTACCCTGGACGCTTGCTGTGTGATCTGAACTGGGCTCCCGCTGTGTGTAGAACGCTAGATTGGGTGCCTGCTGCGGGCAGACCGCTGGACCGGGCCTCTGCCGTTTGCAGAGCTCTGGACCGGCCGTTTGCTACATATTCAACACTTAACTCGGTGTTTTGGAGCGTACAGTAAGAATAATAGATATGATCCTGGCCCCCGAGGAATTACAATCTAAAACCATTGTTAACTCCGCCCCTTCCCCCGCCAGAACCCCCAACACACCACCCTGCTCTGCCATCCAGTCCTAGAAAAGCTGACCGCTTGGTCATCAGTGGTTTTAGTTTGGTCCTGCCGAAGGGGTCAGAGGCGCTTGCTTGGGGTCAGAGATCAAAGGCGGTTGCTTCATCTTGCACGTTTTCTGTCTCCCCCTGTACCTGTGTCTCCCCAGCTTTCTTCCTTTGCTCCCACCTTCGTGTATCCTCCACCCCATCTCCTTGTTCCAGTGCTGCTGACTTCCAGTTCTCCGTGTCACTGGATGGTTCAGGTGGTTTCTTGGTGCGCTCTGTGTCTGTGTGTGTGTCTCTGCCTCTGTATGTGTCTCTCTGTCTTCCCCCTGTCTGTCTCTCTGTCCGTCCCCTTCCTTTCCTCCCTCCCTCCCTCCCGCCCACCCCGCCTCCAGAGACTCGGGCTTTTCATTTCGGGAGCTCAGAGCGGAGCCTCTTTCTGAGATGTGACTTGGATTCCGCGACGGGGAGGGGAGACTTCGCTCCTTCTGCCCATGACTCCCAAGGCGTTCGGATGTGGTGACATCCCTGGAAAGGGAATCTGGGAGAAGGAGAGCGCTTCCTCCTGCCTCTCCCCCTCCCCGCTCCACTTTTCTCCAGCTCTGCCTCTCGTCCCTCGGGAGGGGAGGGGGTGTGAGGGATTGAGGGTGGTGGGAGGCGTTCTGGGGGAGGGCAATACATTGCTTCCTGATGCTCTGAGGTGTTGTTATGTAATCCCGAGAGAGTCTCCAACCAGGCCAGCTTGGGGTCTGACTGGCAGAAGTAGGAAAATGCACTTTTCCAAGGTGCTGTCTCGCCTCTCCCCTATGATTTGCCCTGCGGGACTGCCATCCCGCCCCCCCGGCAGTGACCAGCCTCCCGCCCCCTCCCAGCAGATCTCCGAGGACAGGCGATTCCCAGGAGGCGGGAACTCCTCTTCTCCTCTAGCCCAGTGGAGATGATTTCCAATTGTAATTTATCGGGTAGATTATAGCTGTGATATCCCCACTACACACTGACAGCCAGCTCCTGGGCTAGGGCTGAGTCTGGGGGTGGGGAGCGAGTCTCAGCAAAAGGCCAGCTGTCTGGATGGAGATGCGGGGGAGGGAAATGGGGCGGGAAGCGGTTTGGGGGTCAGGGGCACCAGAGGTATAGCTGCACGGCCCCAGACCAGAGGGGTCTGGACGGGCAGTGAGGCCCATGCCGGCTGGGCCGCCCCTACGCACGGGGTGGGATACAGACTGCGATGCCTCTTTATTTCTCCTGAACCCACTGAACGGGCTTTCCCATTGACTTCCCCGCTGGCGTTGGGGCTTCTTTCAGAATCCCTACCCCAAGATCTTGGGGACCGAGGGATCCCGTTTTGCCGGAAGAAAGGGATTAACTCTTTCGGGCCACCAGTGGGCCAGGGAGAAGCCTTGCGAATAGGTTAAGCCGTTGACACCCCAGGGGTTGACTCAAATAGCCACTTGTCAATCAATCGATGGTATTGACGCTATGTACAGAGAACTTCCATTCTTTCGTTCAGTCGTATTTTTTGAGCACTGACTGTGTGCAGAGCATTGTACTAAGCGCTTGGGAGAGTACAATGTCCACAACAAGCTTACAGACTAGGAGATCGAGCTTACAATCTAATAATAATAATTAGGGTACTTGTTAAGCGCTTACTATGTGCCAAGCATGTACTAAGCGCTGGGCTGGATACAAGCAAATTGGGTTGGACGCAGTCCCTGTCCCTCATAGGGCTCACGGTCTTAACCCCCATTTTCCAGATGAGGTCACTGAGGCCCAGAGCAGTGAAGTGACTTGCCCAAAGTCACACAGCTGCCAATTGGCGGAGCTGGGGTTTGAACCCGTGACCTTCTGACTTTGGCCCATGCTCTATCGACTACACTATACTGCTTCTCTATAGAACTATACTAAGCGCTTGGGCGAGTACAGTATCTTAGAGTAAGCAGGCGCGTTCCCGGCCCGTAGAGAACTTGGTCTAGAGGGGGAAACAGACATTAGTATCAATAATTTTATAATACATATTTTAAAGATAATCACTGCCCCTCTCCTGGAGCTTCTGGGAGTCCAGGGCTGCTCTCAGGACCTAAACCCCTTGATCCCTGAAAGAGGCCATCAGCAGACCGCGGCTCCTGGACCAGCGGTCAGCCCCAGGCTAACTCTTTTCGAGGAACAGCGTGGCCTAGTGAAAAGAGCACGGGCTTGGGAGTCGGAGGATGTGGGTTCTAATCCCTGCTCTGCCACATATCTGCTATGTGACTCTGGGCAAGTCACTTCACTTCTCTGTGCCTCAACTACCTCATCTGTAAAATGGGGACTAAGACCGTAAGCCCCACGTGGGCCAGGAACTGTGCCCAGTCCGATTATCTTGTATCTACCCCAGCATTTAGAACAGCGCGTAGAAAGCGCTTCACAGACACCACTGTTATTGTTATTCTTCACAGCTGGTGGTCAGGGGTCAGGTGAGGGGGTCGCTGTGTCCTGCCCGGTGATTCCTGTCATTTCGTTCTTTTAGATCTAATGCTGGACCATGCACTAGTTCCGGATGGCTTGGCCGGCGCAGGGCCAGGTACTGTGTTGGGGAGGGGCTCGGGCGGCATAACTAACCCTCACTGTGCCTGCAGTGACCGTCCCACTAAACCCCGTGTGGGTGTGTCCCTTCCCGCCCCCTTCATTGCACCCGCATTCCTCTCACGGGATGTCCACGGCCTAGGCACCTCTCCCTCCTCCTTGACTCCCCACCCCATTTTCCCATCAGAACATGGATTTATCTTCATTCCATAACCGCGATGGAAATCCAATCCTCTGCCCCCCATCCTCCTGCCCCCCTTCCCCGACCCCCTGGAGGACCAGGGCATCCTTGCAAGAATCTGGGGCACATCCGCTCCAGTGGGCCCGACTGGCTTCTCATGGGGAGGCACTCGCCCTTCTGGGGAGGGTCCTCGTGCCCTTCCGATCTCTTCGGTCGCTCGGGCCCTGGGAGACTGATCCAGGGAGCGAGCGGGCAACCGAGAGGAAGATTTGTTTAAAAGAAACAAAAAAAGGAACTGGATACTTAGGGGGTTCGTTTATAGGCACATAAGCGCGCGCGCACGCTGCAAACAACCAGGAAGAACCTGTGGGGTCTTGAGAGATACTTTACCCCTGTGGGGAAAGTCGGTAGCCAGGGGGGCAGAGGCACCCCCTTGCCCCTTCCAGGGTGACCGTCTCCTTTTTCCCCCATTCTCTGCATCCGCTCTTTCCCACCTTCACACCCTCTGTGAGAACCCAGGCTCTGATTCTCATGAGTGGAAGATCTGATTCCATATCACCCCTCTCATCTCCACTCTTTCCCTCCCTCCCTCTATCTTCTCCCCCATTTTCCCCCCTCTTCTACCCTCTCCTCTCTTCTTCCCTCTCCTCTCCCTTCTTTTCTCTTCCCTCCCTTCTTTTCTTCCCTCTCCTTTTCTCTTCCCTCCCCTCTTCTCTCCCCTCTCCTTTTCTCTTCCCTCCCCTCTTCTCTTCCTTTCCCTTCCCTCCCCTTTCCTCTTCTCTTCCCTCTCTTCTCCCTTCTTCTCTGTCTTTTCCCCTCTTCTCTCCCTCCTTTTCTCTACCCCTTTATCGTTTTATCCTTCACCCTATTGTGGACGCATGAAGACCGTGGCTGGGTGGGGCCATGCGTGGCTTTGGGGGCTGGAGTGGTGTGTGCTCAGTGTCACGTGATGATTGTGGCAAAGTCAGTGTCTCTGCCGGCTCCTGGCTTCGTGCGGGCCCCCAGGACAGTAGGACTTGAGTCCTACTCCTCCCCGCTGTTTATTTGGTGGGTCATTGTGTGGGATGCAGCCCCTTCTGGGCATCCGGGTGGAGCCTCGGGAAGAACCCCAAATCTCTCTCTTCCCCACGGCGATGTGCTTGTTGGCGTGTGTTGGTGCCATCCAGAGCTGCAGCCTCCCACGCTCCCTCCGCCGGACTGTCGGTCATTTCCAGCTGTTTAGACCAGAGTGGGAGAGCCGCACGGTCCCCATGGGTGAGGACGTGTTTATCCGCCTCGATGTGCTCCTCCAGCTGCTTCTTGAGACTTGGGGGGCTACTTTCCAGGAGATGAATGAGATGAGGAATAATTTCCAAGGCCTCGCAGATAGAGACGTTTTCCTGCCTGCCCATCAAACTCTTGCCTTAGCCACATTCTGGGTTTGCTCAACCCAGACGTGGCCTGGGGCCCGTGTCCATCCCAGGCTGTGGTTCTGGGCAGTAGGAGTAGAGTAGCAAGCACCGGAGATCAGGACACATTAGAAGCACTCCCCACCCTCGTCACTGAAGCCGGGTGGTGGTCCCTTGGCTATGGCCACTACAGGGCCGAGGAATCACGGAGGGGCAAGGCAGCCCCCCAACTCCTAGGCCGGAGCTGAGCAACCTCACGTTTGCTGCCCGAGAAGTGGGGTGTGTTGAGGGGACAGGGAGGAGCTCAGCATTTGCAGTTGCCCCGGGAGTCCAGGGAGGAGTCGAAGCAGCTGGACAAATGGCCCTGTGCTGGGTGTGTTTCTTGCGATTCCCCGCCTCTCTGCTTTCCCAGCTGGGGGTAGTCCCCCATTCCCACCACGGGAGCCCCCTAACCCCGCATTCACCCCCACGTGCCCCCGTGGGGCACAGGGAGCATGACTTAGGAGCAGGCCAGGACTCCATCCTCTAAGATGGCAGCGGTGGCCCTTGGGGCGTCAACCGGAAGATTGGGATGGTTCCCTTGAATTGGGAATCTCCCATCCATGGTGGGTTTCTGTCCTTGCCCGTGCCCTGTGCCTGGAGAGGAGATGCTACTGAGCCAGGCCGGGGCGGGCAGGTCTAGCGCGTCCCTGCCCAACCCCACTCAACCCCACCTGGCGCGCGGTTTCCGTGACTGTTTGGGCCAGGACGCCACCAGGCCTTGGATGGACAAACTGGTTTCACTTCTTTCTGGTTCTGCTTGCCTTGTCGGCGTTTCAATGTGGGACCCGCGATCCCCCACTCCTAGGGTCAGCGGAGTCGGGACACCGCCAGAGGCCCACGTGTGAGAGGGGGGAGGACACCTCCGAGACCCCAGAAAAAGCCACCCAACCGCACCCACCCCAGAAACTTTGAAATGGCCCTGGCTCCAGAAGGCCACACTCGGGTCAGCGTCCGGACCCACCCATCCCTTCCCGCGTTCCCATTTAAGCAAAACTCCCAGGTCCCGCTGACCCATGACCCTGGTCATCTATTCAGCTCTTGCCAGCCTCTCCGTGCTTCTGGGGTCCCTGGCAGCCCTTCCTATCCACCCCCCTTCCCTTGTCTGCACGGCCATGCCTTAGTGTTTTCTTTTCTCTGCTGGAATTTGGCTCTGCCTGGCGCTTCCTCCTTAGAGATCAGGTGAGCAGCGGAGGAAACCGGGTGGCCCCATTGGCCCCGGATCACTCCCTCTTTGTGGCACGGCCTGAACCGCTCCCCACGTTTCGACTCAGGTCCTCATTTTGGCGTAGTCTGAGAGAGGGCCAAGTCGGTGGGAGCGGAGGCTGGGGGATGGGGAGGACAGACTGGACCGTCACTCCAGGATAAAACAGTCCTCGGCCCCTGCCTGGCTGTGCCCGGGAGGCTCACCTCATGTCTAACCGAGCGTCGAGTGGAAAGCCTGGGCCCGTGCATTGCACATCTTGTCTTGCGCATCGTGTATCGTGTACCGAGTGCCGTTTCACCGAGTATCAGGGGCCGAGTATCCTGCCCCGAGTATCGCGTACGGTGCATGCTGCGCCCTAAGTCTGGTCCGGAGGGGAACCGAGCTGTCTGCTTCCGTTCAGACTCTACCGGCGCAGACAGGCTGTCCGGCCTCCATGCAGGACAGTTTGGTGGGGGGCGAATGAAGCCGGCATGCTCCGCGGCGGAGCCGGGGTCCGGAAGGAGTGAGCGGACCCGGGGGCCTGGGGAGGGAGCCCGGGGAGGTGGCCTGATGCGAGCTCTGCTCTGCCCTCCCCCACCTCCGCAGAAGCGCAGTGCAAGCCCTATTACTCCGACTACTCCCGCTTCCGGCTCCTCGTCCACCAGCTCTGCACCAGCCACTACCTGGACCTCTTCATCACCGGCGTCATCGGCCTCAACGTCATCACCATGGCCATGGAGCACTACCAGCAACCTAAGGTATGCGTCACCGGGCTGACCTGACTGAGCGAGCTTTCCCCTTCCTCTCCTCCGGCTCCTCTTTCCTTCCTCTTCCATCCCCCCTGCCCCCCGCTCTTCATTCTTCCTTCACTCCTCAGTCAATCAATGGCATTGATTGAGAGCTCCATTTTTTTTCCAGTGGTACTTGTTAAGTGCTTATTATGTGCCAGACACTGTAATAAGCAGTGGGGTAGGCTCAGAGCAATTAAGTTGGACATAGGGCTTATAGTTTTAATATCCATTTTACAGTTGAGGTAACTGATGCACAGAGAAGTGAAGTAACTTGCCTAAGACCATACAATAGACAAGTGACGGAGCAGGCATCATTAGAACCCACATCCTCTGATGCCCAGGCTCTCTCCATTAGGTCATGCTGCTTCTCAAAGCAGAACATTGTACTAAGCATTTGGGAACTTAGTTGGTAGATCCGATCCCTCACAGACTCATCCACCCGTCCCAGAAGTGGAATATTTCTCTGACTACGAGGCTCCAGCTCTGTATCTCCCCCCACCACCACCATTACAACCTCACGCCCTGCCCCTGCCTGGTGGGGGAAGGTGACTCGGTTGCCCATCCGTGAAGCGGACCCAACGCTGTTCCTCATTCCCCATGGGGAGGGTGGGGCTGGCAGACAAAGAGCCGCAGGGGGGCAAATGGGAGGTGGGCGTAGTGCCGCTAACCCCCGGCGTCATCCCCCTCGCCCCCCACTCGCTAGGTCTTGGATGAAGCCTTGAAGATCTGTAACTACATCTTCACCATCATCTTCGTCCTCGAGTCCGTCTTCAAACTGATGGCCTTCGGCTTCCGCCGCTTCTTCCAGGACAGGTGAGCGGAGCTGGTCCGCAGGCGACCCTCAGCCGGGGCCGCTGCCCACACAGCCCGAAGGCTCAGGGGTGCTCGGTTGGGCAGGGCCAGGGGCAGAGCGGGGCGGTCCAGCCCCCTGTGTTGCCCTAGGCCCCCGTGACCCACGGGTGCTGGTTCCAGGTGGAACCAGCTGGACCTGGCCATCGTCCTGCTTTCTATCATGGGCATCACCCTGGAGGAGATCGAGGTGAACGCATCGCTGCCCATTAACCCCACGATCATCCGCATCATGCGTGTCCTCCGCATCGCCCGTGGTGAGTCCGCCCCGGTCTTGCCCACAGACTCACAGATGTTCCGGAGCAGGAGGCGGATAGGGAGAAAGGAAGGGAAGGGAAGAGCGGGGGCAGGAGGGAGGAGTGGGGGGTCAGCTCACCCGAGCCCCGTTGACCCTCCGTGTCTGCTGCTTCCCACAGTCCTGAAACTGCTGAAGATGGCGGTGGGGATGAGGGCCCTGCTGGACACGGTGATGCAGGCGCTGCCTCAGGTACCCGTGGCGGAGGGAGGCGGGGGTCCGCTGAGGGACTGGGGTTGGGGGGCCAGGGTATCTCTGGCTCCAAACTGCCCCTGCCCCAGGGGCCTGGGCCGTCGCGGGCGCCGGGCTGCGGGGCTACCTACCGCCGGCCGACGCAGCGGGTCCGGAGCGGGAGACCCACGGCCGCTCCCGTTTCTCTTCTTCTTTTCCAGGTGGGGAACCTGGGCCTTCTCTTCATGTTGTTGTTTTTCATATTTGCAGCTCTGGGGGTGGAACTGTTTGGCGATCTGGGTAAGTCACCCCTGGGGGACAGGGACGGGGAGGGTGCCGGGGGAGGGGCTCGTCCCTCCTGGTCCCCCTGGGGCCGGGGCGGGTGGGGGGGGAGGCCAGGGCAGGGCCGCTAAGGACGGTTCCTTCCCGTCGCCCCCACAGAGTGTGATGACACCCACCTGTGCGAGGGCCTGGGTCGCCATGCCACCTTCAGGAACTTCGGCATGGCTTTCCTCACGCTCTTCCGCGTCTCCACCGGGGACAACTGGAACGGGATCATGAAGGTGAGTGTCCCGAAGCCCGGATCACCCTGCCCCCCAACCCTGACCCTCAGATGTTCCCCCAACCCCAGCCTTGATCTCTGAGGACCGGTGCCTTGTCTTTTATTCTTTTTATACGTTCTCAAGCACCCCGAGTCTCACTCTGCGCCCGATAGAGACCCGATTCAATGCTCCGCCTGCACTGGGGGCCACCTGCAGTGCCCTACACAGATGAGGCCCCAGTAAATACTAAAGATGAGTCAGCTTCTGAGCAAGTGCGTGGAAAGCGGGATGACTATAAGCCTAGGGAGTCGAGCCACTCTTGTGGGCAAAAAAGACGAGGGGGCCAATGAGGCAGAATTTCTTGCATGTCTGTACTGCTGCCCATCTTTGGCTGAGAAGTCAACAATTGAGCCAAACTGCTTCTGTCTTGACTGCCCTGGACGGTCACTCCTGACTCCCCTCCCACCACATCATCATCAATCGTATTTATTGAGCACTTACTATGTGCAGAGCACTGTACTAAGCACTTGGGAAGTACAAATTGGCAACATATAGAGACAGTCCCTACCCAACAGTGGGCTCACAGTCTAAAAGGGGGAGACAGAGAACAAAACCAAACATACTAACAAAATAAAATAAAATAACACCACATCTTCAAGAGTGAGTAGGGAGGAGAGAGATCTAGCAGTTGACTGGAGTCAGGTCAGCCCGTAGCTCCTCTAAGACATCAAAGTTACCAAGAAAGAGTGAACGGTATGATAATAATAATAATAATAATAATGATGTAAGCACTTACTATGTGCAAAGCGCTTGGAGGATACAAAGTAATCAGGTTGTCCCACGTGGGGCTCACAGTCTTAACCCCCATTTTCCAGATGAGGGAACTGAGGCCCAGAGAAGTTAAGTGGCTTGCCCAAGGTCACACAGCTGACAAGTGGCGGAGCAGGGATTCGAACCATGACCTCTGGCTCCCAAGCCATGCTCTTTTCACTGAGCTACGCTGCTTCTCTAGCATCACCAGAAAATACTGCTTCCTGCTCCAGTGGGTGCTTCTATTTCCCTGACAAAGCTTACGTTCAACTAAGGGTGGGTGTGTGTGTGTGTGTGTGTGTGTGTGTGTGTGTGTGTGTGTGTGTGTGTGTGTGTGTGTGTGTATGTGTCTTTTCTCTCATTTGTTCATTCCCTGGGGACCCCTCCCTTGCCTTCCTTCTCCCAGAAGCCATAACCATTCCCTCCCCCACCCCAGGATACCCTGCGAGACTGCGACCAGGAGTCCACCTGCTACAACACGGTCATCTCCCCCATCTACTTTGTCTCCTTCGTGCTGACCGCCCAGTTTGTCCTGGTCAATGTGGTAATTGCGGTGCTGATGAAACACCTGGAGGAGAGCAACAAGCAGGCCAAGGAGGAGGCTGAACTGGAGGCTGAGCTGGAGCTGGAGATGAAGACAGTCAGCCCCCTGCCTCCCACGGGCGATCCGTTTCCCTGGCCGGTGGGGGAAGCCAGGGACAGCCCGGGCAGCCACAGGGGGTTGCCTCACCCAGCTCCGGTCAAGGTGGGTCCTCCGTGCCCGGTGGGGATGGGGCCAAAAAGATAACAGAGAAGAGTTCCCTCTGGCATGGCCATGTGGAGAGGGGGAGGTGGAACAGCCTGGTGGGTTTCAGAACACCTTCCTCCCTCGCCCAAAAAAAGGCCCAGGTTAGTTCGGGAAAAGCCTTGAGGAGACACCATCTCCCCCAGCAATTGCTAACTCTGTTGGAATTGATACTGGTAGTGGTACCGATTAAGTACTTACTGTGCTCAGCACTGGAGCAGATGAAGGATGATCAGATCAGAACAGACGCTGTTCTGATGTCCTGGTGGGGTTCACAGCCTAAGAGGGAAAGACACCTTATCTCCATTTTACAGGTAGGGGAAACAGGCCCAGAGAAGTCCCATGACTTGGCCAAAGTCACACAGGACAGGGTTGGGACTAGAACCCAGGTCTCCCGACTTCAAGATCCGGTCTCTTTCCACTAGACCTCGCTATCCATTATTTTAGAGAGGTCCAGGGAAACTCACCTCTGGGGAATCCCTCTGCCTCAGGGCTTGGCTCCAGGCTGACGAGGGTGTCTGTGGCCAGGGGTAGCCAAGGTGCAGAATCTGCCCTGGAATAGCCGGGTGGTGGGGGTGCCCATTGGTACAGCTGCAGCTTACACTGCCCTAGCTCAAAGCCCTGGCAGCGGGGCACCCAGCCCCTTCCTTCTCTCTCCTTTGCAGATGGGTCTCCAGGCTCAGGGCTGCGGGAGCCCTGGGGGAACCGTCCTTTCCTACTGGGATTCTCCTGGAGACTCTTTTCCCCCTCTCCGTTATCCCCCCATCCCCTTCCCACACCCCCTCCACTCTCCTGTACCACTGTTCTTTCTGAAAATCCTGTTTTCTCTCTGCCTCTCCATCCCTGACATGGCGCTCTCTCTGTCCTCCTGGGCCGCGTCCACCGTCGCTGCCCGGCGCCTCTCCCAGGAAAGGCACCTGTTTGACACCATCTCGCTGCTGATCCAGGGCTCTCTGGAAGGAGAGCTGAAGCAGATGGACAGCCTGTCCGACTCTGTGTGCCCTCACTATGCCCTCGCGGCTTCCCATAGGTGCAGCTCTGAGGAACAGGTTAATTTTTCCCCCTTTCTGGCTGGGCCTCAGCCCCTGACGTGGGCCCACGGACACGGGCGAGATCTTCCAGGGCCCAGGTCCACCGCCGCATGGTCTGACCTAGACCTGCACATTTTGGGGAGAAGGGAAGGGTGGGGGAGTTGGGGGCTTCTAACCTGGAAACCCCCTGCCTTCTTCTTGTTTCCAGCCCCCCAGTTGAGTCTGGAAAACCCATCCGGGAGTTCTCTAGACTGAGGGAGTGATGGATGAGACACAGAGGGAAGCGGGTGGGAGTGCATTGGATGGTGGTGTACCCAGCAGGGAGGTGGGCTGGCTCCCCTCGGGACTTCAGGAGGAGTCGTGTAAGACGGACCTGGGTTTGAAGCTGGAATTGTCCTTGCCTTTATCTCTCCAGCCCCAGTGTCCAGGCTGGGCAGATGGGGTAGGGTTGCAGGCCCTGAGTTAGACATCAATAATAATAATAGTGGTATTTGTTAAGCCCTTCCTATGTCCCAAGCACTGTTGTAAGCAGTGGGGTGGATACACGATGAGAAGTAGCGTGGCTCAATAGAAAGAGCACGGGCTTTGGGGTGAGAGGTCTTGGGTTCAAATCCCAGCTCCGCCAACTGTCAGCTGTGTGACTTTGGGTAAGTCACTTAACCTTCTCTGTGCCTCAGTTACCTCATCTGTAAAATGGGGATTAAAAACTGTGAGCCCCCAGTGGGACAACCTGATCGCCTTGTAACTTCCCCAGCGCTGAGAACAGTGCTTTGCACATAGTAAGCGCTTAACAAATACCATCATGCTTAACAAATACCATCATTATTATTATTATTATTACAGCAAATCGTGTTGGACACAATCCCTGTCCCATGTGTGGCTCACAGTCTTAATCCCCATTTTACCGATGAGGTAACTGAGGCACAGAGAAGTTAAGTGACTCACCCAAGGTCACAAACAGACAGGTGGCGGAGCTGGGATTAGAACCCAGAGCCTTCCGACTCCCAGGACTATGCTCTATCCACTAGGCCATGCTGCTTCCCTAGACCATTTACAGCCTTTATAAAGGGACAGGCTCTAAGCTGGCCTCTGGCCCCATCTCTCCCCACCCCAGTGGTTTCCCGGTGTATGAGGGGTTTGCCCCCGGCAGCCCCCAGATCTTCCCCTCACCATTTAAACTCTTCCCCCTAGGTAGACCCCCTAAGCTATTGGACATGTGAGGATGCAGGCATGTGTCACGTATGTGCATGTCTGCATCCCAGTGAACTGGGGAGTCCTGTGGGTGAAGATAGAAGTAGAGCAGTGAAAGATGATGAAAGGAACTGCATGGTTGGGGTCGTCTTATCATCACCATCAGGGCACAAGATACTATACTGGGTGTCTACTGTAAGCAGAGCGCTGTATTGGGCACCTACTGTGTGCCACTCGGTACTTACGATGTGCAGGATGCTGTACTTGGGACCCATAGTATGCAGGGTGTTGTACCGTGCCCATTCTGTGCAGGGGGCTATACTGAGTGCTTATTGTGTGTTGAAGTCTGTAGTGGCCTGATATGTTCAGGGAACTTTAAATAATAATAATAATAATAATAATAATAATGGTATTTATTAAGTGCTTACTATGTGCTAAGCACTGTTCTAAGCGCTAGGGATGTTACAGGGTGATCATGTTGTCCCACGGGGGGCTCACAGTCTTAATCCCCATTTTACAGATGAGGTAACTGAAGCACAGAGAAGTTAAGTGACTTGCCCAAAGTCACACAGCTGACCATTGGCAGAGCTTGGATTTGAACCCATGACCTCTGACTTCAAAGCCTGTGCTCTTTCCACTGAGCCACGCTGCTTCTCTATGGTGTTCCACGGTGCTTTGGAACATACAATAAAATTAGGAGACTCTGTCCCTGCTCTCAACAGCTTACAGCGTAAAGCCTCTGCCTGGGAAGAATGAGCAACTCCCCTTTCAGAAACAGCTTTTGTGTCGGTCTCAAGGCCTGCCCTTCCTTCTCCTCTTCCCTCTCTCCCCTGCTTTCCTTCCAATAAGAAACACAAAGGAATTTTAGTGTTTTGTGCAGATTTTGTGGGTTTCCTGGACTCACTCAGGCTGTCCAGTGCGGTTGCTTCTCCGATCCTCCTTCAATCCCAAACACCGAGGGGCTGAGGGGGGCTGGAGGTGGGTGGGAGGGCGGGTGGTGGGGTGAGGTGGGGGGCTGGGTGCTTGGGTTTTTTGTATTTTGTTTGGGTTTTTTTTACAGAAAAAAAGAGGGTTCTGTCCCGGACTCTGATCGTTAATCCTCTGTCTCCCCCTGTCTAGATCCCTTGTCTGGCTGAGATGGAGGCTCTGTCTTTGACGTCAGATATTCTGTCTGAGCAGTCCTGGGCCCTAGCTCTGGCGGGTGACAATGTACACAGTGTGCGCCCCACCCCCCCAACCCCCGGACCCGCTGCAGGGCTCAAAATACCGGGCCGGGGGAGGGGGGCCGGTGGGCACCTCCTTCCTCCTCTCATCCCTTTGAACCACTTGTGGGCCATGGGACACGCTCTTCGGTGAACCTGCCTTGAGCCCAAGGTCCCCCCAACTCCGGTTTGGGGGTGGGCAGGGAGGGGTGGTGGAGAAAAGTCCGGCCCTGGCAACACTGGCTGGACACGCCAGTCCTGCAGCTTCCCCACCCACCCAGAGTGCTGGGCCACTGGGGCAAGAGCAGGTCTTTTGGAGGGGGTGGAAAGCGGCCGGTATTTGGGGCTCTGGGGCTGCCATCTCTCCCTGGAAACATGACATCTTCTAGCTGCTATGTAGATGGCACTTTTCTGCTGAGGCCGGGTCTTCTTTCGGCGTCAGCTCCCCACTCTCCATCAACCTCCCTGGGGACTGTCCACCTTCCTGCCGCCTCCCCAGTGACTGCCCACTTACTCTACTCCACCCCTTCTGCCCTTTGGTGTTGTTGATAAATTCTCTATTAGCCGCCATCCACGCCATCTCAAGCCGGGGGAACGGGCCATCTTAGTTCATGACTTCGTGAGGTGGGGGGAGGCAGGGAGAGCAGCCTAGGGGCTTTGAGAGGGGGCAAATGAATCCAGAGCCAGGCCCAAGGAAGGTAAAGAGAAACGGTTTTGGAGCAGGGGGATGAAGATGTAGTGAGCCGACTTCTGATCCTGTGCCCTGGCCAGTGAGGATATGAGAGGCAAATTCACCCTCGCTGAAGTTACTGGCCACTGGACTTATGTAACCACTGAGCCATGTGTTTATCCTCCTTTAATGGTCAGCAAGTGTGGATGGCTTTGTGTTATTGGTATTGATTGGGCACCTACTGTGTATCGGGTGCCTACTGGATGCAGAGGGCTGTACTGAATGCTTAGAAGAATACAGTGGAGGCAAAAAAAGTGCAGTCTCCACCTTCAAGGAGCTTACAATCGAGTGGGAGAGAAATCACAATCGTTTGATAGCCACAAACCAGGTTCTCTGTCCCCGAGATGGGTAAGGCCCGGAGTGGGGAAAGACACCCGAATTAACCGGGCAGGGATGCAGAGGATGTGGCGTCAGTGAGGTCCTCATGCTGACCAGGGCTGCCGTGGGAGCCCACCCCCAATGAAGCCTCAGAGTAAGAGGCAATGACTCCCCCAAGAGAGTCCCCAGACTGCCCTGCCCCCAACTCTCAGAGGCTCCCCAGCTTGGGTTGGTCCCTAGTTCTGGTCCTTCAGGAACTCGAAAGGTTCAAGGCCCCATGTGCCTCTTAAAGTGAACTAGACAGAGACATGGGGCCCGAGCCTCCACCGGAGCTCACCCCTTTCTGCCTGGAGGTCTTTGAGGGTCACCGCTGGCAATTTATCGACAGTACAAATGTGGGGGGGCGGGCGGGTGATGCTTCTCCACCTCCAGCTGCGTCTTTGGGAGCCTCCTTCTGCTCTGCCCTCCCCCTCCGCCCTCATCCACAGGCTGCATGTCCATTGACTCATCAGGCGGGGGGTGTCCAGCCTCCCTGCTGGGTGTCGAGGCTGACCACCCCCCTCCCCGTGGGCTTCTCTCCCCCCTCTCTCCCTCTGCAGGCCGAACCCCTCCCCGCCGACACCTCCCCAACACCCCCGGTCCCCGGCCAGAGCCTGCTGAGTGTCCGGAAGCTCGGTGTGGGCCGGGCCCACTCCCTGCCCAACGATAGCTACATGTTCCAAGCCCCAGAACCCAGCGCCCTGCCGGCTCAGCGCACCCAGGAATTCCCCAAATCACAGTCCGGTAAGTGGTAGGGTCCGGGGGACATCTTGGGAGGGTTTCAGCCAGGTTGGGGGGGGTGGGTGGTAAAACAGAGGCAGGGAGGGGCCGTGCCTTGTCAGGAAGGTGCTGACCTCTCCCCCACTCCCTCTCTCCCCGGCGGGTCCGGAGAAGGCTCCGCCACGTCCTTCCAGTCCCAGCTGGTTGACCCCAGCCTTCCACTGCAGTCTTCCGATCGCCACCGCCTCCAGCAGCTGCAGCCCCATAGCCTCGCCCCCAAAATCCCCCCACCGGGCCGCTCCCCGGCCACGCACAGGCCTCTCCGACGGCAGGTGAGTTCAGCTCTCGGAACCTCCATTCATTCATTCAATGGTATTTACTGAGCGCTTACTGTGTGCAGAGCACTGTACTAAGTGCTTGGGAAGTCCAAGTCGGCAAAATATAGAGATGGTCCCTACCCAACAACGGGCTCAAAGTCTAGAAGGGGGAGACAGATAACAGAACAAAACATGTAGACACGTTGAAATGTAGACACCATACACACATACAAATACCCATGTAATGCACACGTGCACACAGACACACTCACACACATACACCTGCTCCCTGGGGAGAGCGGAGATCTGGATGATACTGCCTGGGGAATTCCGAGAGTGGGGGCAGGTTTGAGGGAAAGAAAGAAGGGGTCACAGCTGGACGTGGTCACTTGGTCAGCTAGGGGGGCATAGATTTTGTGTGTGTGTGTGTACACGCACAGATGGATAAGTGTACACTCCTAGGGTATGATGTGCGTGTGTGGCTGTGCATCATTATCAGCATTACTGCACCAAACGGGTTAGGGCCCGTTACTGGA
Organism: Tachyglossus aculeatus; assembly: GCF_015852505.1. Lineage (NCBI taxonomy): Eukaryota > Metazoa > Chordata > Mammalia > Monotremata > Tachyglossidae > Tachyglossus > Tachyglossus aculeatus. The sequence continues at coordinate 26,882,823 of NC_052080.1, forward strand.
ACCATGGGAACAGTGTTAAGCAAAACCTCATTAAATTCAGCCGAGTTTCCCATTGGAAACAATGTAAGTGCATTCGTGGGCTCCCAAGATCCAGAAACGGATTAAAACACCTAAACATATTTAAAAACAGTAAATATAATTACACGGTCAAGCAGCAGCACAAATGAGCCAATAATGAAACATTGCGATGTAGCTGTTTGAGAAAGTAGGTAAATATTTAATTTTCAAAGTGTCCTTTTTCACATCCTTTTTAGGAAATAAAACACCTCAAGCTAACAGGCTAGAGCTCTTGTTATCTATGGAGTGGCAGTGGTGGTATTTATTAAACACTGTGTGTGAAGTGCCCTGGATAATTACAGGGTAAACAGATTCAGGCCCCACAAGGAGCTCTCAGCCTCTGCATGGGGGGTAAGCAGAGAGATAATGGGTGTGGAGAGACCAGCAATCCATTGCAAAATCGACAATACCAGCTAATAGAGTGAAACACTCGGATGGTCATGGTCTTGTCTGCTCTGTGGCTGTTGGATATAGACTGAGGCCCAAGGGGCCTGAAACTCCAGCAGTTAGGCCCCACGGCTCCTGCCATATTTTTCACCCTCCTCTTCTTTTAGATGACTCCTTTCATCTTTCCTTACCTGTCTGTCTCCAGGCCTCCCCGTACCCTTATTCTTAGATTATGAGCTTCTTGTGGGGAAGGGACCATGCCAAATTCTCTTCCATGTATTTTTTTCCCAGTGCTGTGCACACAGGGGCTTAATAAATACTACTACTGCTATCACTACTCCTACTATTCCTACCCCTACTACTAAGATAAGGGCACAGTTTGAAGAGAGACGAGTCCTTAAACTTCATGTGCTGTCTGTGCTAAATAGTTGTAACAGCGTTGGTTATTTGCTGGGAGACTTTTTCATTTTTTTAGGGGGTGGTATTTGTTAAGCTCGTACCATGTGCCAGGCACTGTTCTAAACACTGGGGTAGATACAAACTAATCAGATTGGACACAGTCCGTGTCCCATTTGACGCTCACAGTTTTTTAATCCCCATTTTACAGATGAGGTAACTGAGACACAGAGAAGTGAAGTTACTTACCCAAGGTGACTCAACAGAGCTGGGATTAGAGTTAAGGTCCTCTGACTCTCAGACTCATGCTCTTTCCACTAGGCCACACTCCTTCCTACTACTAAATGTAAAATACTGTGCTAAGGGCTTGGCAATGTACGAGACGCCCAAGGAGCTTTCGTTCTAGTCAGGTAGCCGGGCTTAGAAATATTCAGACAATAAATACAATGCCTAATAGATTATAGTTATACACAACTCCTGAGGATGGGCATAAATACACAAGCTCAAGAGGGAACTTGGCATCTGCCATTATCTCTGTTCAGATGGAATAACCTCTACTCATCTATTCAGTTCAGTCAAAATGCTTTCAGTGTTGGGGAGGAGAGGAAATGAAGCTTTTAGGCCCAAGTACCTTTTTAGCTTTTTCTTGAAGTGGGAGGTGCTATTATAGCAAAGGGGCCCTGAAAGGAGTGTCAAAGAGTTGACTAACTTTATTGGTGGCTGATGAGGAGAGGAACATCATTCTAGGCCCTTAGGGAAAATTTGAAGGACATCATCCTGTCCACTAAGGAGTTTTCAGCCTAACATATGTGTCTGTGTGTGTCTGCCTGAACAAATGAGAAAATCTCTGTGTGTATGTGTTCATCTGTGTGTGTGTACGTATGAGGGTAATGTGTGTGAGTATATTTGGTCATGAGAGAGTAGCGGGGAGGGTGTGGACCCACAGTGGCGATATCAAGCTGCACCTCTCTGCTCCTTTGCCAAGCCCGCCTTGCTGTGGGATATGGCCAGAGTCTTCTGGGCCATGGAGCTCAATGGGTTAGGGTCAGGGGTGGGTCTGGGGTCCACTCTGCCTGTCCACATGGCCCCCTTCCTCCCTCTGAACAGAGAGGAACAGAGATCAGCTTACGGGAACCCATGGCCCCCCATCATTAGTCCGCCACGGGTTCCCGTAAGTGGATCTCTGTTCCTCTTCAGTGGTTGTTGCCATTTTGCCCACCTTTCCCTTGGAGGTGACTGGGGGGCCTGCTGGAGGAGCGGAGTGAGTGCTGAACTCCTCTGGCAGGTGGCTGGCCGGAGGAGAGCACCGTCCCTCTCTCTGCCGGGCCCGTCCCGGGCCTCCGCGTGGCCTGACCGCTCCTCCCTTCCCTGCAGGCCGCCATAAGGGCGGATTCCTTGGGCAGCTGGGAGAACCTGGAGGTGGAGGTGGGGGAGCCCCTCACCCCGCTCCCGGCCCCTTGGACCCCCACGCCCCAGCTCCACGCGGCTCCAGAGGCTCCAGGCCGGGCCCGGTCCGGCGCCCAGGACCAGCAGCGCCCTCGCAGCCTCCGTCCGACCCCGCCGCACCCGTGGCCGGGCCAGAGCCCGAGCGCAGGCCGTCCCTCCCGAGGGGAGCGCGGGCATCCCCAAGGCTCCGGGATGGACAGATACTTGGAGCCGTTCTCTCCGGATTCCTGTCCGGCCTGGAGCTCCCGCTCGGGGTCCCAGCCCGGCCCCGGTGGCGGCGGAGGGGGCGTGGGGACGCTGAAGGACCTGAAGAAATGCTACAGCGTGGACACGCAGGGCCGCCTCCGCAAGCCCCCGTCGTGGCTGGATGACCAGAGGAGACACTCCATCGAGGTCAGTTCCCTGGACGGCGGGCTCCAGCCCCACGCCGCCGCCGCCGCCTCCGGCTCCTCGGGCTTCATCAGCCAGGGCCTGGGCGAGCTGGAGGCCAGGCCCGGGGGGACTCGGCCCAAGAAAAAATTGAGTCCCCCCTGCATCTCCATCGAGCCACCCGAGGGCCAGGGCCTGGGCCCCTTCCCACGCCCCCCCCATCAGCCTCTCCACCGTGGGGGCTGAAGTGTGCCTGCGCCGGCGGGCACCGTCCTGCGACTCCCACAAGGACTCGGGTGAGGTGGACGACCCCCCGTTGCCCCCCATGGGCACCACCCCTGCCCCTTCCCCTCCACCCACGAGGGACTTGCTGACCCTCCTCCCCACGTTCTCCTTCGACCCGACAGACTCGGAGCTTTGAATCCCACGCCCCCCCACCCCACTCCCCCCCTTTGTCCAGTGCCAAATTTCTTCTCCTACTTCCAGGATATATTTTTAAAGGTAAATGAAACCCAACCCACAAACTCTTCTCAAGTCCTCAGCGGCACCGGGTAAACACCATTTCCAAAGACGGTTGCCAAGAACTAGCTTGGTCATGATTTTGGGGGGCTGGGGGGTCGGGGGAGAGTGAGAGAGAGAGAGAGGGAGAACGGGAGATGCAATCGATATACCACGCTTACGGAAGCAAGGGACCTGCTTGAGGAAAAGCAATACATTGTGCAGAATCTATATGTATATTCTATTTTATTAAATTAATTCAATCTAGTATTGCGGGATGTACTACATTTTGTGACTTAAGAAACTTGTTTTTTTCCTTCCCTTCTCTTCTATGTCTCAGACTATTTCTAAGCCACAGGTGTTTTGGCTATTTTAACCTGGAATCCCACGAGTACTCTGTCCTTTTCCGTCTCCCCCTCCCCTACTATGGAAAGCACAAAATGGAGCCATTAGTGCATTACGTTAGACAGCTCTGCCCTCGCGCAGCGGGGGGGCAAAATCACTTTGAAACTGTAATATGTAACTTATTTTCTCCTTGAAAACTCGTAATCCTTTTCTGTAGAAAAAAAAAAAAAACAAAACCCCACACACAAAATAGTCCGTTGGAGATTTTACGAAAGCGATGGAATATAAAAAAAAAAATAAAGTAATTTTCCAAAATAAAGCTAATCCCAGTTCAGAGTGACAGCAGGTGAAAGATTGCAGAGAACGCCCGGAGGCGGTCTGGGCTACCGATTTGGGCGGGTGGGCGGTGGGGGTCTGAGAGGTGGGAGGGGGGTCTGCTCCTGACAGACCGGAGGGGGCCCCAACAAGGAGGTTGGCTATTTTTATAACTTCCAAAACAAAAAGCCGGTCCGCTCCGACGTGAATGAGTTTAACTTCAGAAACCCAACTTTTCCCCCGCCAGTAAATCCCTGCGGCGAGAGCAGACGGCGGCCACCCCCTTTTCCTCGGCCCGCTCCACTCCCTTTGCTGCACCACATCACCTCCTCCTCCTCCCCTTCTCCCTCCATCTCCTCCTCCCTTCTCCCTGCTCCCACCTTTTCTACTCCTCCCCTCTCCTCGACTCTCCCCTTTCTTTCTCCTTTCCTCCATCTCCTCCTCCCCTCTCCCCGCCCCATCTTCTCCTCTCCTCTCCCCCATCTCCTCCTCCCTTTTCCCCATTCCTCCCCTTCTCCTCTTTCCCCAGCTCCTCCTCCTCTCTCGCCATCCCTCCCCTCCCCTTCTCCCCTCTCCCCCATCTCTTCCCCTCTCCCCATCCCTCCCTTCTCCTTTCCCCCTCTCCCTCATCTCCTCCTCCTCTCTCCCCATTTCCTCCTCCCCTGCCCCCCATTTTCTTCCCTCCCCCGCTCCACCCATCTCCTCCTCCTCCTCCCCTCTCCCCCATCTCCACCTCTCCTCTCCCCATCCCTCCCTTCTCCTTTTCCCCTCTCCCCATCCCTCCCTTCTCCTTTTCCCCTCTCCCCATCCCTCCCTTCTCCTTTTCCCCTCTCCCTCATCTCCCCCTCCTCTCTCCCCATTTTCTCCTCCCCTCCCCATCCCTCCCCACTTCCCTCTCCTTCCCTCCTCTTCTCCCCTCTCCCCATCTCCTTCTCCCCTCCTTCTTCCCCACCCATGTCCTCCTCCTCCCCTCTCCATCTTCTCCTCCCCTCTCCCCATCCCTCCCCTCTCCTTCTCCCCTTTCCCCATTTCCTTCTTCCTTCCCACCTCCCCACCCATGTCCTCCTCCCCTCTCCCTGCCCCCATCTTCTCCCCTCTCCCCATCTCCTTTTCCCCATCCCTCCTTCCCACTCCTGTTCTCCTCCTCCTTCTCTCCCTCCTCCTCCTCCTCCCCTCCCAAGGGCCGGGCACCCCGAGGTCACCTCTTTCCCCTTCCATACTCCACTCCCCTGTTGAAGGCCACCCGACTCCTTGCGACCCCAGTTTGTAGCCCAGCTCAGCTTGGGTTTCCTTCCAGGCCCAAACCGCGTTATAGAATCGCCCCCAGGGGGGCGCCCTTCCTTGGGGGTTGTTATTCTAGCCCGCTCAAATTTCATTACAACGCGGTCCCCACCCACACCCACTTGCAAGTCCACTCACAAGGCGGGAAAATGGGGTGTGGGGGGATCCAGCCTCGGCCTGGGTCCTACTAGGGGGGAGAAGAGAGATGGAGAGAGGCCGAGGGAGGAAAGAAAGAAGCCCCAGGCTTTCTTGTGATAAACCCAACAGATTTTCCATCAGAAATCTGGTGCAAGCTGGCAGTCTTGTAATAGCCCTCCCCCGGCAGCTCCCAGGCCTCTCACCAACCGAGACCCCGCTCTCTTCGTCTCATATGGCGTCCCCAGCCTCCCACCCTCATCTGCCAACTCCCAGCGCCGTCCACCCTGGCGGGGACCCTCTTGGGATGGGCGGGGGGCTAGGCCTGGCCAGGGATGCTCTCTGCCCTGCCGTTTTCTTTGCGCTCTTTTGAGGGGAGCAGTACTGACATCAAAGCAGAACCCCGAGCTGCTCGGCACTGTCCTTCCGAGCTTGTAATAACACTCCTTTTCTAGTCGCGTTTGGGAGGTTTTAATAGGATTCGCCTCTTTTTAAAGCAAAATGTAGCAAGCTCCCCGGCGTTCTGTAGGCTGGGTCAGTTGATGGCATTTTTATAGTTTTGTTGAAATCTGTGGAGGCTTTGTCTGCATGTCTCTGGTTTCCATATTTTTTCCTTTTCTCGAGAGGTGGGTGGCCTCCCTTGACCCCCGCCCCCTCCCCAGCCTGCCTCTCTTCCTGGATCATATTCCCGCCTCCCGCCACCCACGGGCCCTTCTTTCCAGTTCCCGCAGAGGGTCCTTCAGCCCTGGGAATGTGGGGCTGGAATCCTTGGGCGGGCAGGTTCAGTTCGCTCCCTGGGGTTCTGGAGAGCTGTTCCCTTGAGTCTGGAGCTCTGCTCTCCTGGGTTGCTTCTCTGTTGTTCGGTCAGTCAGTCAATCGTATTTATTGAGCGCTTGATGTGTGTAGAGCTCTGCACTAAATAATAATAATAATGGCATTTATTAAGCGCTTACTATGTGCAAAGCACTGTTCTAAGTGCTGGGGAGGTTATAAGGTGATCAGATTGTCCCTGGTGGGGCTCACAGTCTTAATCCCCATTTTACAAATGAGGTAACTGAGGCACAGAGAAGTTAAGTGACTTGCCCAAAGTCACACTGCTGACAATTGGCAGAGCCGGAATTTGAACCCATGACCTCTGCCTCCAAAGCCTGGGCTCTTTCCTACTGAGCCACACTGCTTCTCTAAACTAAACAGTAAACACTTGGTAGAATATAATATGTGAATAAACAGACACACCGCCTGCCCACAGTAAGCTTACGGTCTCGAGGGGGAGACAAACATGAATATAAATAAATAAATAAATAAATTACAGATATTAAAGACAAAAATTACAGATCTTTTCCAACGTTGCATTGTACCTGCTGGAGTTCCCTGGGGGATGGAGGATTTTAGGAACAAAGAGGAGGGGAGGGTTGTGTTTTTTTCTTAAAGAATTAGGTACAAAGGTGTAAACTTGAATGATGATAGGAATTGATATGTCTTGGTAAAAGGTTTGAAGCTAAAACAAAATGCCAATAACATGATGTGAGCTCATTGTGGGCAGGGAATGACACTGTTTATTGTTGTATTGTACTTTTCCAAGCACTCACTACAGTGCTCTGCACATGGTATGCGCTTAATAAATATGATTGATTGAATGAATAAATGAAAGAATGAATAGCAAGGCAATATTGGTAACCAAATGACCCTTGTCTTGGTGTTTGTTTTTTTCCCACTCTGAGGCCCTGACCATTCTGAGGAGGGAAAGCCGCCACAGAGATCCTGACAAGGTGACCTTGGGCAAGTCAGTTAACTTCTTTGTGCCTCAATTACCTTACCTATAAAATGGAGATTAAGAGTGTGAGCCCCACTCATGTGGGACAGGGACTGTATCCAACCTGAATAACTTGTATCTACCCCGGTGCTTAGGACAGTGCTTGGCACAGGATAAGTGCTTAACAAGTACCATCATTTTAATTATTATAGGGGAAAAGAGGAGAGAGGGGAGACAGAAGGAGGCCCGGGTGTGTGGAAGCTCAACGTAGAAGTGCATTCTAGGGAAGGGGAAAATGAAGAGGCCTGAATGTCCAACATTGGACTTTAGAAACCATCCAAATGCATCCTTCCCTACCTTCAAATTAATGGTGTTTACTATGTGCAAACTCCTGTACTAAGCATTTGGAAGATTACAGTAGATATAATAAGAACGATAATAATAATGTTGGTGTTTGTTAAGCTCTTAACATGTGCTCATCATCATCATCAATCGTATTTATTGATCGCTTACTATGTGCAGAGCACTGTACTAAGCGCTTGGGAAGTACAAATTGGCAACATATACAGTCAGCACTGAATGACCTCAAGTTAATGATCTGCCTTATGTTTAGCTCATTTATTCATTTGATTACTAATTCTTTTCTTGCTTATTGTTAGCAGTGGTTTTATTGAGCACTTAATATGTGCAGAGCACTGTACTAAGCACTTGGGAGAGTACAATCCAACAGAATTGCTAGACACGTTGCCTACTCACCACTAGCTTACAGTCTAGAGGGACAGTTGTCAATTGTTCCCTATTTCTTCTGCTTGCTCCCACATATATGCATGCCCAAATTGTTGTTATTATTATGGCATTTGTTAAGCGCTTACGTGGCGTAGTGGAAAGAGCACCGGCTTGGGAGTGGGAGGTCGTGGGTTCTTATCCCGGCTCTGCCACTTGTCAGTTGTGTGACTTTGGGCAAGTCACAATTTCTCTGTGCCTCAGTTACCTCACGTGTAAAATGGAGATTAAGACTGTGAGCCCCAAATGGGACATTCTGATAATCTTGTATCTATCCCAGTGCTTAGAACAGTGCTTGCCACATAGTAAGCGCTTAACAAATACCATTATTATTATATGCCAGGCACTTACTAAGCGCTGGGGTGGAAACAAGCATATAGGGTTGGACACAGTCCCTGTCCTGCATAGGACTCACAGTCTTAATTCCCATTTTACAGATGAGGCAACTGAGGCACAGAAAAGTTAAACGACTTGCCCAAGGCCACACAGCTGGCAAGGTGCAGAGCCAGGAGTATGGCTCTGCCCACAATCAGCTCCCAGGACAGTGTGTTGCTCAGAGAGATGTGCGTGGCTCAGTAGAAAGAACACGGGCTTTGGAGTCAGAGGTCATGGGTTCAAATCCCGGTTCTGCCAGCTGTGTGACTTTAGGCAAGTCACTTAACTTCTCTGTGCCTCAGTTACCTCATCTGTAAAATGGGGGTTACGACTGTGAGCCCCCAGTGGGACAACCTGCCCACCTTGTAACCTCCCCAGCGCTTAGAACAGTGCTTTGCACATAGTAAGCGCTTAACAAATACCATCATTATTATTATTATTATTATTATTATTATGTGCCAGGGCGGAGGGAAGACCGAATGCGAGGGGCATTACTACCAACGAATCGGATAAAGGTTCGGTCTCACTTTTACCATCTGGGAAATGGGGGTCCCGCCCCTTCCTCCTTCCCCAATAAATGCTGGCGGAAGGGGCGGAGAGGGCGAGGGCAGAAGGCCTCGGGAGGAGGAGCTTTGGCCAGGGGAGGAGCCGCCGTCGACAAGGTCCTGAGGCTTTAATGATAATAATAATGGCATTTATTAAGTGGTTACTATGTGCAAAGTACTGTTCTAAGCGCTGGGGAGGTTACAAGGTGATCAGGTTGTCCCAGGGGAGGGTCACAGTCAATCCCCATTTTACAGATAAGGTAACTGAGGCCCAGAGAAGTTAAGTAACTTGCCCAAAGTCACACAGCTGACAATTGGCAGGGCCGGGGTTTGAACCCATGACCTCTGACTCCAAAGCCGGGGCTCTTTCCACTGAGCCACGCTGCTTCTCTTTGGTGGGGAGGGCTAGGCTGCCCAGAAACCAAAGCGGGAGGGGGCACTGGATTCAGGGGAGGGAGAGAGGGAGAGTGGGACCTATTTGTAGATCTTTAAAGCCCTCGATCACCTTGCCTCCTCCTAATAATAATAATGATGGCATTTATTAAGCGCTTACTATGTGCAAAGCACTGTTCTAAGCGCTGGGGTGGTTACAGAGAAGCAGCGTGGCTCTGTAGGAAAGAGCCCGGGCTTTGGAGTCAGAGGTCGTGGGTTCAAATCCCGACTCTGCCAATTGTCAGCTGTGTGAGTTTGGGTAAGTCACTTCACTTCTCTGTGCCTGTTACCTCAGCTGTAAAATGAGGACTGAGACTGTGAGCCCCATGAGGGACATCCTGATAATCTTGTAGCCTCCCCGACGCTTAGAACAGTGCTTTGCACATAGTAAGCGCTTAATAAATGCCATTATTATTATTACAAGGTGATCAGGTTGTCCCAAGGGGGGGGCTCACAGTCTTAATCCCCATTTTACAGATGAGGTAACTGAGGCCCAGAGAATTAAATTACTTGCCCAAAGTCACACAGCTGACAAGGGGCGGAGCCGGGATTTGAACCCATGACCTCTGACTCCAAAGAGCGGGCTCTTTTCATTGAACCACAATGCTTCTCTCCTACTTCATCTCGCTTCTCCCCTGCTACAATCCAACCTGCACGCTTTACTCTAATAATACTCACCTTCTCACTGCCCTGCCATCTCTTCTGTCCTTGGAACGTCCTCCCTGCTAGGGACTGTCTCTATATGTTGCCAATTTGTACTTCCCAAGCGCCTAGTACAGTGCTCTGCACACAGTAAGCGCTCAATAAATACGATTGATGATGATGATGATGATCAGACAGACATTTACTGGCCTCCCCTTCAAAGCCTTATTGAAGGCACGTCTCTTCCTTCTCCCAAAGGTCTTCCCTGACTAAGCCCTCCTTTCTTCTTCTCCCACTCCCTTCTGCTTCGCCCTGACTTGCTCCTTTTATTCATCCCCTTTCTCAGCCCTTCAGCACTTATGTGCATATCTTTTATTTATATTAATGTCTGTCTCCCCCCCACCCCCCGACCCACTTCTAGACTGAAAGCTTGTTGTGGGTAGGGAATGTGTCTGTTAATTACTGCATTGAACTCTCCCAAGCGCTTAGTATACACCGTAAGCACCCAATAAAGAGGATTAAGTGACTAAGTAGTGTCACCTGGGCGGCCCAGTTCAGGCAGTAGCCCCAGGGTCATCCTTTCACGGAATCAATCAGTTGCATTTATTCATTCATTCATTCAATCGTATTTATTGAGCGCTTACTGTGTGCAGAGCACTGTACTAATTTATTTATTAGTTATTATTATTATTCATTTATTATTTATTACTAATTTATTGAGGATTTACTCTTTGGAGGGGGGAAAAAACTACTGTACTAAGCAATTGGGGCAGCGCAATAGAACAAGGAGACACAATTCCTGCTCTTGAGAAGTTCAGTCTAGTGGAGGAGACAGACAGTAAAATAAATTGTGAGTAAGGGGAATAAACTAGTATTAGGATATGTAAGTGCTGTGGTTATTATTATGATTATTAATTTATTATTTATTACTAATTTATTGAGCATTTACTCTTTGGAGGGGGGAAAAAACACTGTACTAAGCACTTGGGGCAGCGCAATAGAAAAAGGAGACACAGTTTCTGCTCTTGAGAAGTTCAGTCTAGTGGAGGAGACAGTAAAATAAATTATGAGTAAGGGGAATAAACTAGTATTAGGATATGTAAGTGCTGGGGAGCGGGGGTGAGTGCCAAAGTGCTTAGAGAAAGAGACCAAGTGCAGAAGTGAGGCCATAATAATAATAATAATGGCGTTTATTAAGCGCTTACTATGTGCAAAGCACTGTTCTAAGCGCTGGGGTGGTCACAGGGTGATCAGGTTGTCCCAAGGGGGGCTCACAGTCTTGATCCCCATTTTACAGACGAGGTAACTGAGGCCCAGAGAAGTTAAGTGACTTGCCCAATGTCACACAGCTGACAATTGGCGGAGCCGGGATTTAGGGAGGGAGAAGATGGGATTTTAGTGAGGCTTTCATTCATTCATTCAGTCGTGTTTATTGAGCGCTTACTGTGTGCAGGGCACTGTACTAAGCGCTTGGGAAGTACAAGTTGGCAACATATAGAGACGGTCCCTACCCAACAGCGGGCTCTTGGAAACTGGGGAAAGTGGTAGTGTCCATAGGAAAGGGGTGGGAATTCTAGGCTTTTAGAAAGGGTGTTAGAAAAGGGTTTACAGAGAGGAGATGAGATAGAGGCACAGTGAGTAGGTTGGGATTGAGGAGCCAAGTGGGTGGGATGGGTTGTAGTAGGAGAGGAGAGAGGATAAGTAGGGGCCAGAGAGATAGTGAGGAGTTTCTGCTTGATGTGGAGATGTAGGGGCAACTATTACTCTATTTATTTCTCTATTTATTTTACTTGTACATATTTATTCTACTTTTTTTTATTTTGTTAATATGTTTTGTTTTGTTCTCTGTCTCCCCCTACTAGACTGTGAGCCCACTGTTGGGTAGGGACCGTCTCTATATGTTGCCAACTTGTACTTCCCAAGCGCTTAGTACAGTGCTCTGCACACAGTAAGCGCTCAATAAATACGATTGAACGAATGAATGAGCTATTGGAGATATTTGAAGACTGGGGAACCTAAGCTGAATGGACACAGGAGGGAGTACAGTCTCTGTGCAAAAACCTTCATGCATACAACTGATACGGACCCTGGCACACAAATACAGACACCTGTACTGACTAAAAAAAGTGCACATGCTGAGCACAAATACCCTCCCTCCCTAAAATAAATCATCATCATCATCATCATCAATCGTATTTATTGAGCGCTTACTGTGTGCAGAGCACTGTACTAAGCGCTTGGGAAGTACAAAATGGCAACATATAGAGACAGTCCCTGCCCAACAGTGGGCTCACAGGCTAAAAGGGGGTGACAGAGAACAAAACCAAGCATACTAACAAAATAAAATAAAATAAAAAATAAAATAAAATAAAATTGCAGACTTTTATTTTGTTAGTATGTTTGGTTTTGTTCTCTGTCTTCCCCTTTTAGACTGTGAGCCCACTGTTGGGTAGGGACTGTCTCTGTATGTTGCCAATTTGCACTTCCCAAGCGCTTAGTACAGTGCTCTGCACACAGTAGGCGCTCAATAAATACGATTGATGAAATACGTGCTTAAGCAAACACCCTTGCCCACTCAGGCCCATGCACATTTACTCTTGTCTTCTTGAATCCACAGTCATACCCATTTGTCAGCTAGTATTCTCACTCACCCCTAATCATCCATTCAATCGTATTTATTGAGCGCTTACTGTGTGCAGAGCACTGTACTAAGCACTTGGGAAGTACAAGTCGGCAACATATGGAGACGGTCCCTACCCAACAACGGCTCACAGTCTAGAAGGGGGAGACAGACAACAAAACCAAACAGCATCCATCTCCTAATCCTGCTGACGTCTGACCCCTTTCAGGTAGATGTTGGCTGAGGTACGGCACCCTGGAGCCCCTCTAGCCAGGCCAGAGTGGGAGGAATTCCCTCTCCACAATTCCCCACATGCGGAAATACTCCTGTATCCCAGGATATGCCCCATCACACTTCATTCATTCAATCATATTTATTGAGCGCTTGCCATGTGCAGAGCACTGTACTAAGCACTTGGGAAGTCCAAGTTGGCAACATATATAGTCCCTACCCAATAACGGGCACACAGTCTAGAAGGGAGAGAGTTCAACACTTCAACATCTACACTCTTAGAACAGTGCTTTGCACATAGTAAGCGCTTATCAAATGCCAACATTATTATTATTATTATTATCATTATTATTACACTCCAGTCCCCGCCCGGTCCCCACTTCCTCCAACCCTCTTTTCCATCTCACCCTTACCTTACCTAGGCTAAGAGAAGTAAGCATGCCACCCTCTTCTGTTTACACAGCCTCACCCCGGATCCAAGCTAATGCTAGCCCTATATGACCCTAAACAAGCCCTATGGAGGACAGAGATCGAGTCAAGCCCACGCAGAGGGAAGCTCCGGGCCGTTTGTAATAATAACAATAATAATAATAATATTTGTTAAGCGCCTACAATGTACAAAGCACTCTTCTAGACTGTGAGCCTGCTGTTGGGTCGGGACCATCTCCATATGTTGCCAGCTTGTACTTCCCAAGCACTTAGTACAGTGCTCTGCACACAGTAAGAGCTCAATAAATGCAATTGAATGAATGTGCTAAATACTGGGGAGGTTACAAGATGATCAAGTTGTCCCCTGGGGGGCTCACAGTCTTAATCCCCATTTTCCAGATGAGGGAACTGAGGCCCAGAGAAGTTGTGACATGCCCAAAGTCACCCAGTTGACAATTGGCGGAGCTGGGATTTGAACCCATGACCTCTGACTCCAAAGCCCAGGCTCTTTCCACTGAGCCACGCTGCTTCCCTAAGGCCTCGGGAAGACTAGGGTGGGCGGGGTAAGGGGTGGAAAAGTATACAGACCAGACAAGGGTCTGCCAGGTGTCAGCTGTGTGACTTTGGGCAGTCACTTAACTTCTCTGTGCCTCAGTTACCTCATCTGTAAAATGGGGATTAAGACTGTGAGCCCCCCGTGGGACAACCTGATCACCTTGTAACCTCCCCGCACTTAGAACAGTGCTTTGCATGTAGTAAGTGCTTAATAAATGTCTATTATTATTATTATTATAATTATTATTATAATTATTATTATGTATTATTAAATATAATAATAATAATTGTTATTATTATACTTGTACATATTTATTACTCTATTTATTTATTTATTTATTTATTTTACTTGTACATTTCTATCCTATTTATTTAATTTTGTTGGTATGTTTGGTTCTGTTCTCTGTCTCCCCCTTTTAGACTGTGAGCCCACTGTTGGGTAGGGACTGTCTCTATGTGTTGCCAATTTGTACTTCCCAAGCGCTTAGTACAGTGCTCTGCATATAGTAAGCGCTCAATAAATACGATTGATTGATTGATTGATTGATAGGGCCCAGGCATGGATGTAAGTGTAATGTTGTTCACCAGATGGCAGCCCTTACCCCGGAGCGCTCATCCTTTTCCTTCCCTGATTTCCTCTCAATCAATCAATCAATCAATCGTATTTATTGAGCACTTACCGTGTGCAGAGCACTGTACTAAGCGCTTGGGATTCAATCAATCACCTTCTTCTCCAGTGCCAGCCGTGCCCACTCTGACCTGCCCTCCGGTCTGTACCACCCCCATGATGACGGTGACCCCTACCCTGCTTGGATCATCAAAGACACGTCCTTCTTTACCTTCTGGCTCCGGTTGGTGGGAAGGGGAGGATCGGGGTCAGTCGGTTCATCGTAATGATTGAGCGCTTACTGTGGGCCGAGCCCTGTACTAAGCTCTCGGGAGAGTACAATATAACAATAAACAGGTACGTTCCCTGCCCACAATAATATAATGATGGTATTTGTTAAGCGCTTACTATGTGCCAACCACTGTTCTAAGCGCTGGGGCGGTTACAAGGTGATCAGGTTGTCCTACGGGGGGCTCACAGTCTTAATCCCCATTTTACAGATGAGGGAACTGAGGCCTAGAGAAGTGAAGTGACTTGCCCAAAGTCACCCAGCTGACAGTTGGCGGAGCCGGGATTTGAACCCATGACCTCTGACTCCAAAGCTCAGGCTCTTTCCACTGAGCCACGCTGAGGGGCAGACAGACGTTGATGAGAAGCCGCGTGGCTTGGCGGAAAGAGCCTGGCCTTGGGAGTCAGAGGTCATGGGTTCTAATCCCCGCTCCGCCACTCGTCAGCTGTGTGATTTGGGGCAAGTCACTTCTAGACTGGGTAGGGACCGTCGCTATAAGTTGCCAACTTGTACTTCCGAAGCGCTTAGTACAGTGCTCTGCACACAGTGAGTGCTCAATAAATACGATTGATTGAATGAATGAATGAACTTAACTTCTCTGGGCCTCAGTTCCCTCATCTGTAAAATGGGATTAAGACTGTGAGCCCCCCTTGGGACAACCTGATCACCTTGTATCTATCCCAGCGCTTAGAACAGTGCTTGGTACATAGTAAGCGCTTAACGGATACTAACATCCTTTTAGACTGTGAGCCCACTGTTGGGTAGGGACTGTATATGTTGCCAATTTGTACTTCCCAAGCGCTTAGTACAGTGCTCTGCACACAGTAAGCGCTCAATAAATACGATTGATGATGATAAATAAATTACAGATCTGTACATTCATTCATTCAATCGTATTGAGCGCTTACTGTGTGCAGAGCACTGTACTAAGCGCGTGGGGCTGGAAAGGGGGGTGAATAAAGGGAGCAGGTCAGGGTGGAGCCGAAGGAAGTGGGAGGAGAGGAGGGCTTAGTCAGGGAAGGCCTCTTGGAGGAGATGTGCTTTGACCAGGGGTGGTCCCTGGATCCCAAAGTGATGTCATTCATCTTCAGGATGGCCATTGTGGGTTTCTGGGCCCGTGGGGACTCGTGGGGGACAGTGAGGGATGGAGCTTCAGGTCAGCTAAGGATGGCGTCAAGCTAAAACTAGCCACAAATGTGAGGCAGGAGGGGTCCGCCTACCAGCCTGCCCAGTAAAAATCCCCTGCTGGAGTGCTGCACGCTCTCCTCCCTGGAAAGAACACAAAAGTCCATTTGGTGTTTCTTTCGCACGGGCCTTGATCTTGAAAACTGCCGCAATCGGTTGGTCCAATTAATGTCTTATTTCACCCGCACAGAGAGAAGGATTGACGTTTAGCGTGCGAATTTCTGCCGAATCGAAAGCCTAAACGAGTATTCTGACTCTGATTACCCGGCCGGTAGTACTGGACAGAGCGAGCCCTGCATAAGCTGACCCCCGGCCCATCCCCATGGTTCGGGAATGAGGGGATGGGGGAAGAGAAGGCCCAGTGAGGAAGGAGATGCGGTGGATTAGGAAGGAACTGGGAAAACTATAGGTGAGCAGATAAACAGTGGGCTCACCATAGGTATCCCTGGCCCTGTGACCAGAACCCTCAGCCAACGGTAGATAGGGAGAAATTCCCGGTGAGACTGCAGTCACTCTCCCCTCCTTCTGATGTCCCCCTTATCCCCAACTGTTTCCCGGAGTGTTCCCAATGGGTTCCTTGTTATTGGAATATCTGTCGTCATCCTTTTTTGTGCTACCAGGCAATGGGATCTAGGGGCTCCGTGCCTGCTGCTGAGGGGCAGTGTGTGCCCATCTACCCCTATTTCTCCCCCACAGGTGTACTTGATCAGCCCTCGTGTCCATCGCTTCCCATTTTCATAGTGTTGTTGGAGGCTGGGAGCACGAGAAAGTCAGTCGATCATCAGTCAATCGTATTTATCAAACATTTGCAATGTACAGAGAGCAGTACTAAGCATCTGCCGAGCACGGACCTGAGAGAAAGATCACAGTGTACTTGCCCCTACTCCCCGATCCCTTTTTCCGAGTCACTCCTGGGCCTTGTGACATCCCTGTTTTCTGTCCGAACCAAGCAGAGCGAAGCGGCTGGAGCCGGCTCCCCCATCGGAGCGGCCCCGGGCTGCGTCCAAGCTGCTGCATCTGTTTCATCTCTCGCTGTTTCCCACCGCCCACGCCCACCGCCACTGAGCAGCCAGAGAGGAAGCCCCTTCTCCGCCGAGCAAATGGGGAATCAGGGTCCCTTTGGAGTCTGTGGGTGGAGGAAGAGTCATGCCAAGGCACCCACACTCACAAGGCCTACTCATGTACCCACACATATTCCCACAACCCCCCCACCCAACACACACACATAAAGACAAGCTCTCGCATATACATACATTGGCACAACTGTTTGGCTCCTCTGCTGACATAAATGTGCATACAAGCTTGAACACACACAAGCTGTGCACATCAATCAATCATATTTATTGAGCACTTACAGTGCGCGGTGTACTTTGTGCTTGGAGCGTACAGTCTAACCGTGTTGATGGACGGGCTGCCCGCCAACAAGGAGCTTACAGTTGAGACATAACATGTTACGTACACAGAAAGTATTCGTGTGTGTAAAGCAGCGTGGCTCAGTGGAAAGAGCCCGGGCTTTGGAGTCAGAGGTCATGGGTTCGAATCCCGGCTCCGCCAGTTGTCAGCTGGGTGACTTTGGGCAAGTCACTCTCTGGGCCTCAGTTACCTCATCTGTAAAATGGGGATTAAGACTGTGAGCCCCCAGTGGGACAACCTGATCACCTTGTAACCTCCCCAGCGCTTAGAACAGTGCTTTGCCACAGTAAGTGGTTAATAGATGCCATCATTATTATATATATAGTTACAAAAATGGGTCATATTCCTGAGCCTGAGGAGTGTCAGAGCCTGGAAGGAGGGAGGGATTCGAGCTGCCTGCTCCCTGATTTGTGTTTTCCAGCTCTGCCCTGGCCCTGCCTGGGTGAGTGGAAGGGCCTGGAGGGATCAGCCCTCTCTTAATCTCCTGTACCGTTCCAGGGTCTCCTAACCCCATGGCATCCCTCCTGCTTGAAACTCTCCCCCACACACCCACCATCCATCGAAGTGATTTAGTGATTTAGCAAGGGCCAGTTCGTTCTTGTCATCATTTCCTTGTGCCTGACACAATGGAGGGTCGTTCACCAGGGGCTTAAACTAGGGAGGGTGGTGTCTCTCAGAGCAGCAGCAGGACCCCGTGGAGGTGTGGGGGCTCCCCTTCTGATCCTTCTGCCCGCCCCTTCTGCCAAGGGTTGGTAAACTACTTAGTAGAGCTTAATAAACACTGTTATTACTACTACGCACCCCCTTCACTCAGGATCCGGGAACGCCTTGGAACAACCACCCATCTGTTCGGCCCAGGAGAACGGAACCCGAGGTAAACCCTGTGTAATTACTCCCTTCCTCAAAAATCTCCAGTGGCTACCAATCAACCTACACATCAGGCAGAAACTCCTCACCCTGGGCTTCAAGGCTGTCCATCACCTCGCCCCCTCCTACCTCACCTCCTTTCTCTCCTTCTCCAGCCCAGCCCGCACCCTCCGCTCCTCCGCTTTTAATCTCCTCACCGTGCCTCATTCTCGCCCATCCCGCCATTGACCCCCGGCCCACGTCTTCCCCCTGGCCTGGAATGCCCTCCGTCCACACACCCACCAAGCTAGCTCTCTTCCTCCCTTCAAAGCCCTACTGAGAGCTCACCTCCTCCAGGAGGCCTTCCCAGACTGAGCCCCCTCCTTCCTCTCCCCCTCATCTCCCTCCCCATCCCCCCAACCTTACCTCCTTCCCCTCCCCACTGCACCTGTATATATGTATATATGTTTGTACAAATTCATTACTCTATTTTACCTGTACATATTTATTCTATTTATTTTATTTTGTTAATATGTTTTGTTGTCTGTCTCCCCCTTCTAGACTGTGAGCCCGCTGTTGGGTAGGGACCATCTCTAGATGTTGCCAACTTGGACTTCCCAAGCACTTAGTACAGTGCTCTGCACACAGTAAGTGCTCAATAAACACGATTGAATGAATGAATGAATTAATTAATTAAAGCAACTCCCCCTAGCCCCCCCACCAACACACACACACACCCCCACACACACACTCACTCACTCACTCACTCACTCACTCACTCACTCACTCACTCTTTCCTCCCATTAGGAGGCCAAGTACCCAGCTTTCCTTACACCACAGGTGAAGGTGGGGCTTTTCCTTTTTTCCCTGAATGATTCAGATTCTTTTTTTTTTTTTAATTTTCCCGAGCCTGTGGAGACCCCTTTCTCCACAGGGAAGCAGCTTGGCTCAGTGGAAAGAGCACAGGCTTGGGAGTCAGAGGTCATGGGTTCTAATCCCTGCCCCGCTGCTTGTCAGCTGTGTGACTTTGGGCAAATCACTTAACTTCTCTGTGCCTCAGTTACCTCATCTGTAAAATGGGGATTAATACTGTGAGCCCCACTTGGGACAATCTGATCACCTTGTATCCTCCCCAGCGCATTAGAACAGTGCTTTGCACATAGTAAGTGCTTAACAAATGCCATTATTATTATCCCAGGTCCGTGGAGACCCCTTTCTCACTTTCTCAGCCCACGACGCCCCCCTCCACTTTTCTCCCACTACTCAGCTTTCCTTACACCACAGGTGAAGGTGGGGCTTTTTCTTTTTTCCCTGAATGATCCAGGTTTTTTTTTTAATTTTCCCATGCCCGTGGAGATCCCTTTCTCACTTTCTCAGCCCACGGCGGCCCCCTCCACTTTTCTCCCACTACTCAGCTTTCGTTACACCACAGGTGAAGGTGGGGCTTTTTCTTTATTCCCTGAATGATCCAGATTTTTTTAAAAATTTTCCCAGGCCTGTGAAGACCCCTTTCTCACTTTCTTAGCCCGCAACGCCCCCCTCCACTTTTCTCTCACTACTGAGCTTTTGTTACACCACAGGTGAAGGTAGGGCTTTTTCTTTTTTCCCTGAATGATCCAGATTTTTTTTTTTAATTTTCCCAGGCCCGTGGAGACCCCTTTCTCACTTTCTCAGCCCGCGACCCCCGCCTCCACTCTTCTCTCACTATCAGCTTTCGTTACACCACAGGTGAAGGTGGGGCTTTTTCTTTTTTCCCTGAATGATCCAGATTATTTTTTTTAATTTTCCCAGACCCGTGGAGATCCCTTTCTCACTTTCTCAGCCCATGACGCCCCTCTCCACCTTTCTCCCACTACTCAGCTTTCGTTACACCACAGGTGAAGGTGGGACTTTTCTTTTTTCCTTGAATGATCCAGATTTTTAAAAAAATTTTCCCAGGCCTGTGGAGACCCCTTTCTCACTTTCTCAGCCCATGACCCCACCCTCCACTTTTCTCTCACTACTCAGCTTTCCTTACACCACAGGTGAAGATGGGGCTTTTTCTTTTTTCCCTGAATGATCCAGATTTTTTTTTTAATTTTCCCAGGCCCGTGCAGATCCCTTTCTCACTTTCTCAGCCCATGACCCCCACCCTCCCCACCCCTTGAGGTCCCCCCAGGAGAGGGGTCGCCTCGGAATTGCCTCCATGGGGGTGGAAGGGGGTGGGATTTCCCCCGGCCGTGGGAGGAAGAGAAGCAGTGTGGCTCAGTGGAAAGAGCCCGGGCTTTGGAGTCAGAGGTCACGGGTTCAAATCCCAGCTCTGCCAGCTGTCAGCTGTGTAATAATAATAATACTAATAATGTTGGTATTTGTTAAGCGCTTACTATGTGCCAAGCACTGTTCTAAGCACTGGGGTAGATACAAGGTAATGAGGTTGTCCCACGTGGGGCGCTCAGTCTTCATCCTCATTTTACAGATGAAGGAACTGAGGCCCAGAGAACAATAATAATAATGGCATTTATTAAGCTCTTACTATGTGCAAAGCACTGTTCTAAGCGCTGGGGAGGTTACAGGGTGATCAGGTTGTCCCACGGGGGTTGCTCACAGTCTTCATCCTCATTTTACAGATGCGGGAACTGAGGCCCAGAGAAGTTAAGTGACTTGCCCAAGGTCACACAGCTGACAAGTGGCGGAGCAAGGATTTGAACCCATGACCTCTGACTCCAAAGCCCGGGCTCTTTCCACTGAGCCACGCTGTTTCCCGTGCTTCTGTGTGACTTTGGGTAAGTCACTTAACTTCTCTGTGCCTCAGTTACTTCATCGGTGAAATGGGGATTCATTCATTCATTCAATCATTTATTGAGTGCTTAATGTGTGCAGAGCACTGTACTAAGCGCTGGAGAAGTACAAGTACAAGGGATGAAGGCTGTGCCCCGCATGGGACAACCTGATCACCTTGTAATCTCCCCAGCGCTTAGAACAGTGCTTTGCATATAGTAAGCGCTTAATAAATGCCATCATTATTATTATGAATTCATTCAATCGTATTTGTTGAGCACTTACTGTGTGCAGAGCACTGTACTGAGCGCTTGGGAAGTCCAAGTTGGCAACATCTAGAGACGGTCCCTACCCAACAGTGGGCTTACAGTCTAGAAGAATCTATTATGAAGACTGTGAGCCCCAGGTGGGACAACCTGATCACCTTGTATCCCCCCCAGCGCTTAGAACAGTGCTTGGCACATAGTAAGTGGTTAATAAATGCCATCATTCTTATTATGATGAGGAGGGGGCGGCTGGTGAGCCCCCGAGGAGTTGCCCTGCCCACGGCGAGGCCTTTCACAAGAAAGGAGAAGCAGCGTGGCTCAGTGGAAAGAGCCCGGGTTTTGGAGTCACAGGTCATGGGTTCAAATCCTGACTCTGCCAACTGTCAGCTGTGTGACTTTGGGCAAGACACTTAACTTCTCTGTGCCTCAGTTACCTCATCTGTAAAATGGGGGGTTGTACTTCCCAAGCGCTTAGTACAGTGCACTGCACACAGTAAGCGCTCAATAAATACGATTGATTGATTGATTGATTAAGACTGTGAGCCCCCCGTGGGACAACTTGATCACCTTGTAACCTCCCCAGTGCTTAGAAGCAGCGTGGCTCAGTGGAAAGAGCCCGGGCTTTGGAGTCAGAGGTCATGGGTTCGAATCCCGGCTCCACCACCTGTCTGCTGTGTGACCTTGGGCAAGTCACTTCACTTCTCTGGGCCTCAGTTCCCTCATCTGGAAAATGGGGATGAAGACTGTAATCCCCATGTGGGGCAATTTGATTACCTTGTATCTACCCCTTTATTTTGTTAATATGTTTTGTTTTGTTGTCTGTCTCCCCCTTCTACACTGTGAGCCCACTGTTGGGTAGGGACCGTCTCTAGATGTTGCCAACTTGGACTTCCCAAGTGCTTAGTCCAGTGCTCTGCACACAGTAAGCGCTCAATAAACACGATTGATTCAAGGCCCTACTGAGAGCTCACCTCCTCCAGGAGGCCTTCCCAGACTGAGCCCCTTCCTTCCTCTCCCCCTCGTCCCCCTCTCCATCCCCCCCATCATGCATCCTTCCCTTCCCCACTGCACCTGTATATATGTATATATGTTTGTACATATTTGTTACTCTATTTATTTATTTATTTATTTTACTTGTACATATCTATTCTATTTATTTTATTTTGTTAGTTTGGTTTTGTTCTCTGTCTCCCCCTTTTAGACTGTGAGCCCACTGTTGGGTAGGGACTGTCTCTATATGTTGCCAACTTGTACTTCCCAAGCGCTTAGTCCAGTGCTCTGCACACAGTAAGCGCTCAATAAATACGATTGATTGATTGATTGGAACAGTGCTCAGTGGAATGAGCATGGGCTTTGGAGTTAGAGGTCATGGGTTCAAATCCCAGCTCCGCCACTTGTCAGCTGTGTGGCTTGGGGCAAGTCACTTAACTTCTCTGGGCCTCAGTTACCTCATCGGTAAAATGGGGATTAAGACTGTGAGCCCCACGTGGGACAACCTGATCACCTTGTAGCCTCCCCAGCGCTTAGAACAGTGCTTTGCGCATAGTAAGCGCTTAATAAATGCCATTAAAAAAAAACAGTGCTTGGCACATAGTGAGCGCTTAACAAATACCAACATGATTGGTATTCGGTATTTGGTATTTGGTATTTGGTATTTGCTGAGCACTGTATTAACAATAATACTACTAAACGCTGGGAGCAGTGCTTTGCACATAGTAAGCACTTAATAACTGCCATCATCATTATTAGTAGTAGTAATAATAATAATGATGGCATTTATTAAACGCTTACTATGTGCAAAGCGGTGTAATAATAATAATGATGATGGCATGATTGGTATCTCCCCCTTTTAGACTGTGAGCCCACTGTTGGGTAGGGACTGTCTCTATATGTTGCCAATTTGTACTTCCCAAGCGCTTAGTCCAGTGCTCTGCACACCGTAAGCGCTCAATAAATATGATTGATGATGATGATGATTATTCTTAACAGTGCTTTGCACACAGTAAGCGCTTAACAAATGCCATTTAAAGAAAAAAAAAAGAAGGGGAAATGGGCGGGAGAGGGGGCGTGGCAGGGGTGGCTACCGAGGCGGACCCACCGAGCCCATCCGGGCGGCCAGTACGTCTCCGGCCTGGCCCCATGGACACCTTCTGCGGCCGGGGAGAGCTCGGCTCCCAGCTGTGGGTAAGGACCGGCTTGGCACCCGGGGGGGGACCGCGGGCCTGGGCAAGTGGGCAGGCCGGTGGCTGCCCAGCTGGGTGACTTTGGGCAAGTCGTTTCACTTCTCTGTGCCTCAGTTCCCTCATATGTTGCCAATTTGTACTTCCCAAGCGCTTAGTACGGTGCTCTGCACACAGTAAGCGCTCAATAAATACGATTGATGATGATGATGATCTGGAAAATGGGAATTAAGACCGAGCCCCTCATGGGCCAACCTGATCACCTTGTAACCTCCCCAGCGCTTAGAACAGTGCTTTGCACATAGTAACCGCTTTCATAAATGCCTCAGTTCCCTCATCTGGAAAATGGGGACTAAGACTGAGCCCCCCACGGGCCAACCTGATCACCTTGTAACCTCCCCAGCGCTTAGAACAGTGCTTTGCACCTAGTTACCACTTTAATAAATGCCTCAATTCTCTCATCTGGAAAATGGGGACTAAGACTGAGCCCCTCATGGGCCAACCTGATCACCTTGTAACCTCCCCAGCGCTTAGAACAGTGCTTCGCACAGAGTAACTGCTTTAATAAATGCCTCAATTCCCTCATCTGTAAAATGGGGGCTGAGACTGTGGGCCAACCTGATCACCTTGTAACCTCCCCAGCGCTTAGAACAGTGCTTTGCACATACTAACCGCTTTAATAAATGCCTCAATTCCCTCATCTGGAAAATGGGGACTAAGACTGGGCCCCTCATGGGCCAACCTGATCACCTTGTAACCTCCCCAGCGCTTAGAACAGTGCTTTGCACATAGTGAGCCCTTTAATAAATGCCTCAATTCCCTCATCTGGAAAATGGGGACTAAGACTGAGCCCCTCATGGGCCAACCTGATCACCTTGTAACGTCCCCAGCGCTTAGAACAGTGCTTTGCACATAGTAACTGCTTTAATAAATGCCTCAATTCCCTCATCTGGAAAATGGGGATTAAGACTGAGCCCCACATGGGACAACCTGATCACTTTGTAACCTCCCCAGCGCTTAGAACAGTGCTTTGCACATAGTAACCACTTTAATAAATGCCTCAATTCCCTCATCTGGAAAATGGGGACTAAGACTGAGCCCCCCACGGGCCAACCTGATCACCTTGTAACCTCCCCAGCGCTTAGAACAGTGCTTTGCACGTAGTAACCGCTTTAATAAATGTTATTATTATTATTATTATTATCCTTGCCCCGGACACCACAGGTTCCGAGCCCGCGGCTCACTTTCAATCGGCTTAATTCAGCGCCCACTGGGTGCAAAGCACTATATTAATAATAATAGGAGAAGCAGCGTGGCTCAGTGGAAAGAGCCCGGGCTTTGGAGTCAGAGGTCATGGGTTCGAATCCCGACTCTGCCACTTGTCAGCTGGGTGACTTTGAGCAAGTCACTTCACTTCTCTGGGCCTCAGTTCCCTCATCTGGAAAATGGGGATTAAGACTGAGCCCCACATGGGCCAACCTGATCACCTTGTAACCTCCCCAGCGCTTAGAACAGTGCTTTGCACATAGTAACCACTTTAATAAATGTTATTATTATTATTATTATTATTATTATTATTACCCTTGCCCCAGACACCGCGGGTTCTGAGCCCGCGGCTCACTTTCAATCGGCTTAATTCAGCGCCCACTTAGTGCAAAGCACTATATTAATAGGAGAAGCAGCGTGCCTCAGTGGAAAGAGCCCGGGCTTTGGAGTCAGAGGTCTTGGGTTCGAATCCTGGCTCTGCCACTTGTCAGCTGGGTGACTTTGGGCAAGTCACTTCTCTGGGCCTCAGTTCCCTCATCTGGAAAATGGGGATTGACTGTGAGCCCCCGCGTGGGACAGCCTGATCACGTTGTAAACTCTCCAGTGCTTAGAACAGTGCTTTGCACATAGTAAGCGCTTAATAAATGCCACCATCATTATTATTATTAGTACTGATTCAGCGCCCACTGGGTGCCAAGCACGGTGCTGAGCACTGTATTAACAATAATAATACTAAATGCTGGGAACAGTGCTTTGCACATAGTAAGTGCTTAATAAATGCCATCATCATTATTAGTAGTAGTAATAATAATAATGATGGCATTTATTAAACGCTTACTATGTGCAAAGCAGTGTAATAATAATAATGATGATGGCATTTATTAAGGGCTTACTATGTGCAAAGGACTGTTCTAAGCGCTGGGTAATACCACTGGTGGGTAGGGACCGTCTCTATATGTTGCCAACTTGAACTTCCCAAGCGCTTAATACAGGGCTCTGCACACAGTAAGCGCTCAATAAATACGATTGAATGAATGAATGAATAATTATGATGGCATTTATTAAGCGCTTACATGTGCAAAGCACTGTTCTAAGCACTGGGTAATAATAATAATGATGATGACATTTATTAAGCGCTTACTATGTGCTAAGCACTGTTCTAAGCGCTGGGTAATAATAATAATGATGACGGCATTTATTAAGCGCTTACTATGTGCAAAGCACTGTTCTAAGTGCTGGGGAGGTTACAAGCAGCATGCTGGTGCTTAACAAATACCATTATTATTATTATTATTCACCCCACCACCTACGACTCTCAGCCCGGGCTTGGGAGCAGGTGGACTGCCCACCCCTCCGGCCGCTCCTGAGAATAATAATAATAATAATAATGGCATTTGTTAAGCACTTACTATGTGCAAAGCACTGTTCTAAGCGCTGGGGCGATAGAAGGTGATCAGGTTGTCCCACGTGGGGCTCAGTGGAAAGAGCCCGGGCTTTGGAGTCAGAGGTCATGGGTTCAAATCCCAGCTCCGCCAATTGTCAGCTGGGTGACATTGGGCAAGTCACTTAACTTCTCTGGGCCTCAGTGACCTCATCTGTAGAATGGGGATTGACTGTGAGCCCCCCGTGGGACAACCTGATCACCTTGTTACCTCCCCAGCGCTTAGAACAGTGCTTTGCACATAGTAAGCGCTTAATAAAGGCCATTATTATTATTACAAGATGATCAGGTTCTCCCATGTGGGGCTCACAGTCTTAATCCCCATTTTATTAGAGAAGCAGCAGTGGCTCAGTGGAAAGAGCCTGGGTTTAGGAGTCAGGTTATGGGTTCTAATTCCGGCTCTGCCACATGTCTGCTGTGTGACCTTGGGCAAGTCACTTAACTTCTCTGAGCCTCAGTTACCTCCTCTTTAAAATGGGGGTGAAGACTGTGAGCCCCACGTGGGACAACCTGATCACCTTCTATTGCCCCATTGCTTAGAACAGTGCTTCGCACATAGTAAGCACTTAGCAAATGCCATTGTTATTATTATTATTATTATTCTCGGGAGCGGCCGGAGGGGCGGGCAGTCCACCTGCTCCCAAACCTGGGCTGAGAGTCATGGGTGGTGGGATGAATAATAATAATAATAATGGTATTTGTTAAGCGCTTACTAGGTGCCAAGCACTGTTCTAAGCGCTGGGAGAGATACACGTTTATCAGGTAGAGAAGCAGCGTGGCTCAGTGGAAAGAGCCCGGGCTTTGGAGTCAGAGGTCACGGGTTCAAATCCCAGCTCCGCCAATGGTCGCTGTGTGACTTTGGGCGAGTCACTTCAGTTCTCTGGGCCTCAGTTCCCTCATCTGTAAAATGGGGATGAAGACTGTGAGCCCCCGTGGGACAACCTGATCACCTTGTAACCTCCCCAGCGCTTAGAACAGTGCTTTGCACATAGTAAGCGCTTAATAAAAACCGTCCTTATTATTATTATTAGGTTGTCCCACGTGGGGCTCACAGACCCTCGCCCAGCCCTAATCGGTGGCCCAGGGCCACCTGCTAGGGGAGACAACCCTCGCCACCCCTGACCGGCCCAAAGGTCTGTGGCACAGTGGGGGGTTGGTGGGGGCAGCGAGCTGGACCTGAGCTTCCAGCAAAAATTCATAGGCCACTTGAGCTGACCTGGCCAGCGTCAGGCCCCCCGCACCGCCCATCTGGCTCCCCCTCGACCTGGAGTGACCCCTTTGAAAGTGAACTCTGAGCCTCCTCATTTGGGTTTGAAGGAAAGAAAGCAGAAAGTTTACATCGGATTGTTGCCATGGAAACTCCTGCTGCTCTGCCGTGAGTTTGTGGGGGGGGGGGCGGTGAGGGACTTGAGGTGAGTGGGGGAAATCCGCCAGAAAGGCCTGTTTTACGGGCTTTCCCCTTCAACCTAATCCACACCTACTTCCCTATCGCCCATCAGTGCTGGGGCTCGGCTGAATGGCTGAAGAGATCCTGCTGTCAGCTGATTTTCTGTAGCTGTGCCCTCCTCCCGTACACCCCAACAACACGCCTTCACCTCCTGGGCAGGTCGACCAGACAGCCACCCCTGTCAGTGATGTAGTGAACAGGTCCTGGAGCCCATCACCTCAGCTTCGGAGTCTAAAGTTAGGCACAGCTAAGAGGAAATTGGGCAGGGCCCAGAAGAAATGGGGCAGTGGGCGAAGTAGAATTTGAATAAGCTGCGTCTGCCCCGGTGCCCTGACGCCCTTCTCTACCCCTGCCCGTCTGTCACGGAGCTGCGTTGGACCTCTGCCGCTCTCCGACCTTCCACGGCTGCTTCCCTTTAGTTCTGCTGACCGCAAACAAAATCTTATGGAAATGTGGGGTGTGTGAGTGTGCGTGTGCTTGCATGTGTGTGCGTATGTGCCTGGTTTTATATGTGGCACGTGTTTAGAGACAGGTCCACCCAAAACCTAAGGGGCTGGAGGGGGTCTGAAGGACGGGGGCGGACCGGGAACTGGCCTGCCCGTGGGGATCAGATTGTCCAGGTTAAGGTGCATTGGATGAAGTGGCGAGGTGTTTGTGGAGAAACTGAGGCACCGAGAGGGTGAATCACTTGGCCAAGGCCTTCTGTGGAGAAGGAGGAGGCAGGGAACTGAAGGCCAGAGCACTGGCCACTAATCTCCTCACTGTACCTCGCTCTCGCCTGTCCCGCCATCGACCCCCGGCCCACGTCATCCCCCGGGCCTGGAATGCCCTCCCTCTGCCCATCCGCCAAGCTAGCTCTCTTCCTCCCTTCAAGGCCCTGCTGAGAGCTCACCTCCTCCAGGAGGCCTTCCCAGACTGAGCCCCTTCTTTCCTCTCCCCCTCGTCCCCCTCTCCATCCCCCCGTCTTACCTCCTTCCCTTCCCCACAGCACCTGTATATATGTATATATGGTTGTACATATTTATTACTCTATTTATTTATTTATTTATTTATTTTACTTGTACATTTCTATCCTACTTATTTTATTTTGTTGGTATATTTGGTTCTGTTCTCTGTCTCCCCCTTTTAGACTGTGAGCCCACTGTTGGGTAGGGACTGTCTCTATGTGATGCCAATTTGTACTTCCCAAGCGCTTAGTACAGTGCTCTGCACATAGTAAGCGCTCAATAAATACGATTGATTGATTGATTGATTGGCCTGGGTGGCCACAGTAGCCCAAGGCTGGTTGGAGGAGTGAGTTGGGGCTGGGGGTGACGGAGAGAAATGATTTTTGATTCAGCAAGAAAGCTTTCCCCTTTGGCTTCAGCTTCCAGGCAAGTCAGGGCATCGGAGCTCAGTGGTCTCTCAGGGTCAAGCTCCAGTTTGGGATAGGAAAAAGGAGGGCACTGGCCACAAGGAGGGAAAGGTCGAGCTTGCTGCCCAGATTCCCGGACAGGGAGGTGCAGAATTGTTGGGAGGGGGTGGGGGGAGCGGACCCGATCCCTGCCTTTCCTTCCCTTCCGTGTTGCGGCAGGTCAGAGCCGAGGACACTAAGAGAGTACACATCCTCACGGCCTGCCTGCCTGAGCCCCAGAAATCAGCCTGAGTCCAAAGAATTCAGATGGCATAGCCCAGGCATTGAGTACTTGGGGGTTTTGGCCAGCAGGGAAGGGAGCTTGGCCCGAATCATCCAGAGAACAGGTCCGGTCGCCTGCTGGCGAGTGAATATTCGGGTGATGGAGAAGGAGCCGGAGCTAACGGGGTGAAGGTAAAGGGCCAAAGGAGCTGTGGGGCACAGTTGACGCCTGTGACGAGGAAGTCCCTGTGCCTTTTAGGCGGGATCCTAGCCAGGCCTGGAGATGGAGTCTGTTGGGGATGAGTTTCGTTCGTTCATTCGTTCAATTGTATTTATTGAGCGCTTACTGTGTGCAGAGCACTGTACTAAGCGCTTGGGAAGCACAAGTCGGCAAGTCGGAGTTTGCAGGGAGGGAAGAGCTGGTAGCCAGGGGCAAGGGTGCAGATTTGGGATGAATGTCTCTGCTTCTCTGGAGACCAGTGCTCCTCAGAGCCCACTTCTCTGTTCTCCCATTGAACCGTTCCTCAAACCTACTCCCCCCACCCAGCACCCCCTTCCACCCCCGTCTTGGCTGCCCAGATGGATGGATAGAGAAGCAGCGTGGCTCAGTGGAAAGAGCCCGGGCCTTGGAGTCAGAGGTCATGGGTTCAAATCCCGGCTCTGCCAGTTGTCAGCTGTGTGACTTTAGGCAAGTCACTTCACTTCTCTGTGCCTCAGTTACCTCATCTGTAAAATGGGGATTAAGACTGTGAGCCCCCCGTGGGACAACCTGATCACCTTGTTCTGAGCTCTCCAGAGCTCAGAACAGTGCTTTGCACATAGTAAGTGCTTAATAAATGCCATCATTATTATTATTATTTTCAACACAAGGCCTGCCGAAGGGCAGCTGGCGATGGGCCCCCATCTCTACCCACGCCCTCCCCAGCAACTGTTTCCCCTCTGCGCCCTGCTCTGAGCTGCTGTGGGCTCAGTCTGTTCGTTTTGGGGTTTTTGTTTTTTTATGGTACTGATTCAGCACTTCCTGTGTGCCTGGCCTCTGCTCAGCATTGAGCTGGATACAAGATAATCAGATCAGATACAGTTCCTGACCCCCTGGGGGTTCGCATTCTAAAAGGGAGAGAGCAGATAAGATAGCTCATCCCCTTTATAAAGAGGAGGAAACTGTGGCCCAGTGTGGTTTTGACTTGCCCAAAGTCACACAGCAGATGATGATGATGATGGTATTTGTTAAGCGCTTACTATGTGCAAAGCACTGTTCTAAGCGCTGGGAGGCTACAAGGTGATCAGGTTGTCCCATGGGGGGCTCACAGCCTTAATCCCCATTTTACAGATGAGGGAACTGAGGCACAGAGAAGTGAAGTGACTTGCCCAAGGTCACAAAGCTGACAATTGGCAGAGCCGGGATTTGAACCCAAGACCTCTGACTCCAAAGCCCAGGCTCTTTCCACTGAGCCATCATAGCAGAGCTGGGGCTTGAACCCTGGCGTCCTGGCTCCCAGCCCCAGCTCTCTCATTCATTCATTTATTCATTCAATCGTATTTATTGAGCGCTTACTGTGTCCACAGCACTGTACCAAGCGCTTGGGAAGTACAAGTTTATTTATTAATTTTACTTGTACATATCTATTCTATTTATTTTATTTTGTTAGTATGTTTGGTTTTGTTCTCTGTCTCCCCCTTTTAGACTGTGAGCCCACTATTGAGTAGGGACCGTCTCTATATCATCATCATCAGTCGTATTTATTGAGCGCTTACTATGTGCAGAACACTGTACTAAGCGCTTGGGAAGTACAAATTGGCAACATATAGAGACAGTCCCTACCCAACAGTGGGCTCACAGTCTAAAAGGGGGAGACAGAGAACAAAACCAAACATACTAACAAAATAAAATAAATAGAATAGATATATACAAATAAAATAAATAAATAAATAAATATGTTGCCAACTTGTAATTCCCAAGCGCTTAGTACAGTGCTCTGCACACAGTAAGCGCTCAGTAAAAACGATTGATAAATGATACAAGTTGGCAACATATAGAGACGGTCCCCACCCAACAGCGGGCTCACAGTCTAGAAGGGGGAGACAGACGACCAAACAAAACATATTAAAAAAAATAAAATAAAGAGAATAGTAAATATGTACAACTAAAATAGAGTAATAAATCTGTACAAACATATATACAGGTGCCTTGGAGAGGGGAAGGAGGTGAGGGGGAGAGGAAGGAGGGGGCTCAGTCTGGGAAGGCCTCTTGGAGGAAGTGAGCTCTCAGTAGGGCTTTGTACCAATGACAGCTCCTGTCATGCGCCTTGGCGTGTCCCTCGGTCATGTCTGGCCCTGTGGCGAGATGAGGGAAAGTGGCAAGGAGGCTCTGGGCACAAAGACCTCTAGGTGTTGTAGTCTGATGCTCATATTAGACAGGGTTCACCTCCTCCCACTGAAAAATCACACTCGACATGCCCCGTGGTAGGCCCCGCAGCCATGGCAGGCCCTGTATCGTGGAGAGGGAGAATGGCATGGTGACTTCTGGGACTTGTGGAGCGATGCTTATTCTACACAGCTTTCACCTCCGTCTACCGAACTATCATTGCCGACATACCCCGCGGGGGAGACGCTGCCGTGTCAGGCCCTGTCCCGTGGAGAAGGACGGTAGCCTAGGGTACATCACCTCTCGGTGTCCTACTGCCGCCCTAGGAGAGCGGCAGGGTGAGGGTCCATCCCTCCTGGCCGGGCTGGGATGCCACCCAGAACCAGAGGGGTCCAGTCCTCTCCCCCACCTCCGGATCGAGAGCTCACGGATTTCTTCTGCCTGTCCTCGACCTCCACTTCCCGGTGTCTTTTGGATGTCGGGACGGTGAGCTCCTCGAGGGCAGGGATCTGGCTCCTTTTTAAAACTGAAAATAGAAATAAAATGGTATCTGTAAAGCGCTTAGCATGTGCCAGGCATTGTACCAAGTCCTGGGATAGATACAAGATAATCAGGTTGGACACGGTTCGTGTTCGTTCGTTCAATCGTATTTATTGAGCGCTTACTGTGTGCAGAGCACTGTACTAAGCGCTTGCGAAGTACAAGTTGGCAACATATAGAGACGGTCCCTACCCATGTCCCACATGGGGCACACAGTATGGCGAAGTGGTTAGAGCATGGTCCTGGGAATCATGAGGTGGTGGGTTCTAATCCCGGCTCTGCTGCCTGTCTGTTCTGTGACCTTGTGTAAGTCACTTCAGTTCTCTGTGCCTCAGTTACCTCACCTGTAAAATGGGGATTGAGACTCGGAGCCCCATGTGGGACAGGGACTGTATCTAACCCAATTTGCTTGTTTCCACCCAGTGCTTAGTCCAGTGTCTGGCGCACAGGAAGCACTTAACAAATACCCCAATTATTCTTAATGCCCATTTTGCAGATGAGGGAACTCAGGGCCAGAGAAATGAAGTGACTTGCCCAAAGTCATGCAGCAGACTAGTGGCTGTGCCGGCATTAGAACCCAAGTCCTCCTGACTCATTCATTCAGTTGTATTTATTGAGAGCTAACTGTGGGCAGAGCACTATACTAAGCACTTGGGAGAATATGACATAATAGTAAACAGACACATTCCCTGCCCCCAACAATAATAATAATAATAATAATAATAATAATGATAATAATAATGGCATTTATTAAGCGCTTACTATGTGCAAAGCACTGTTCTAAGCTTACACCTGCGTTTTATCCTCTAAGCCACACTGCTTCTGTTGTATTTATGTCTGCCAAGTACTCAGTGTGAAGGAGTTATGGAGGGGAAGGATGTGAACAAGGGGTCATAGGCGGGAGAGGTGAGAGAGAGCGAGCGAGTGCTCAGAGGTTGGTTTCGACCAACTTGAACTCTCCCAAGCATTTAGTATAGTGTTCTGCGCCCGGTAATTGCTCAATAAATACCATTGAATTATTGATTGATGAGGTGACTTTGGAGGGAACAGTGAATGTGAGCTGGGGAGTGGTCCCACTGTTGGGTAGGGACTGTCTCTATAATGTTGCCAACTTGTACTTCCCAAGCGCTTAGTACAGTGCTCTGCACACAGTAAGCGCTCAATAAATACGATTGATTGATTGATTGAGTGGTCTCGAGTTCCCGAGCAATGAGGAAGAGAGAAATGGGTGTCATTAGGAAGCCACTGTGGGATGTGGCGGCAGCGTTATGCAGTCTGCATGCTGTCTTGGGTAGATGATCCAAGCAGGTGCCTGTAGGCTGGACTGGACAGGGGAGAGGCTGATTCAGTAATCCAGTCAATCAATCAATCAATCAATCGTATTTATTGAGCACTTACTGTGTGCAGAGCACTGTACTAAACGCTTGGGAAGTCCAAGTTGGCAACATATAGAGACGGTCCCTACCCAACAGTGGGCTCACAGTCTAGAAGGCGAGGTAAGAGGAGGGCTTGGAGCATGGCAGTGGTTGCTGTTTGCACAGAGAGGATAGGGCAGATCTGAGAAATTTTGCCCGCGATGTGGACTGAAGATGGGAGGTGATAGGCAGTGAGGAGTCAAGGATGAACCCGGGCTGGGGGTTTGGGGGGCGGGAGGGAAAATCCATTGTTGCTGGTGTGGAAAAAACCTGGGGAGGGAGTTAGGTCCAGCCCACACCAAAAATCCTCCCCCTTCCCCAACAGGATGGGCACTTCCATCCTCAGAGAATCAAATTGGGTCCTAGGGGGCTGGATGGACAGTGCAGGGGGGTTGCAACTAATAATAATAATAATGTTGGTATTTGTTAAGCGCTTACTAGGTACCAAGCACTGTTCTAAGCGTTGGAGAAGCAGCGTGGCTCAGTGGAAAGAGCCCGGGCTTTGGAGTCAGAGGTCGTGGGTTCAAATCCCGGCTCTGCCACTAGTCAGCTGTGTGACTTTGGGCAAAGTCACTTAACTTCTCTGGGCCTCAGTTCCCTCATCTGTAAAATGGGGATGAAGACTGTGAGCCCCACGCGGGACAACCTGATTACCTTGTATCCACCCCAGCGCTAGTAACCTGCAACAATGCTTAATCCCCTTTTCATTAATCAGTGGTATTTATGAGAAGCAGCTTGGCCTAGTGGATAAAAGCACAGCCCTGGGAGTCAGAAGGACCTGCGTTCTAATCCTGCTCCGCCATGTCTGCTGTGTGATGTTGGGCAAGTCATTTAACCACTCAGTGCCCCAGTTACCCCATCTGTAAAATGGGGATTAAGATTGTGACGCCTATGTGGGACAGGGACTGTGTCCAGCCTAACTGGCTGTTTTTACCCCAGCGCTTAGTACGGTGCCTGCCACATAGCAAATGCTTAACAAATACCATAAAATAAATAAATAAAATAAAGTTAGCACTTTGTGCAAAGCACAGTACTAAGCACTTGGGAGAGTACAGTACATTAGAGCCGGTACCCATGTTCCCTGCCCACAAGGAGCTAACAGTCTGAAAGAGGAGAAAGATGTTAAAATAAATTACGGAAATGTATGTGTGTAAGTGGGGTGAATAAAGGGTACAAATCCAAGTGCAAGCGCGACACAGTAGGAGAAATGAGGGGCCTAGTCTGGTTAGGCCTCTTGGAAGATTTAATAATATAATAATAATGGCATTTGTTAAGCGCTTACTATGTGCAAAGCACTGTTCTAAGCGCCGGGGAGGATACAAGGTGATCAGGTTGTCCCACGTGGGGCTCATCCCCATTTTACAGATGAGGTGACTGAGGCGCAGAGAAGTTTCGTGACTCGCCCAAAGTCACACAGCCGACAGTTGGCGGAGTCGGGATTTGAACCCGTGACCTCTGACTCCCAAACCCGTGCTCTTTCCACTGAGCCACGCTGCTTCCCTACTATTTTAATAAGGCTTTGAAAACGGGGGAGTGGTGGTCTATCAGATGTATTCATTCAATCGTATTTATTGAGTGCTTACTGTGTGCATAGCACTGTACTAAGCGCTTGGGAAGTACGATTAGATATGAAGGGGGAGGGAGTTCTGGGCCAGAGGGAGGATGTGGACCGGGGCTGGTGGTGAGGTAGACTCGAGGTGATGATTATGGTGTTTGTTAAGCGCTTACTATGTGCTGAGCACTGTTCTAAGTGCTGGAGTAGATACGGGGTAGTCAGGTTGTCCCACGTGGGGCCCACACTTTTTCCCCATTTTACAGATGAGGTAACTGAGGCACAGAGAAGTTAAGTGACTTGCCCAAGGTCACACAGCAAGCAAGTGCGCTTAGTGAAAAGAACATGGGCTTTGGAATCAGAGGTCATGGGTTTGAATCCCGACTCATCATCATCAATCGTATTTATTGAGCACTTACTATGTGCAGAGCACTGTACTAAGCGCTTGACTCCACCGCATGTCTGCTGTATGACCTTGGGCAAGTCACTTAACTTCTCTGAGCCTCAGTGACCTCATCTGTAAAATGGGGATTAAGACTGCGAGCCCCCCCGTGGGACAACCTGATCACCTTATAACCTCCCCAACGCTTAGAACAGTGCTTTGCACATAGTAAGTGCTTAATAAATGTCATCATTATTATTATTATTATTTGGAGTCAGAGGTCATGGGTTCGAATCCCAACTCCGCCGCATGTCTGCTGCGTGACCTTGGGCAAGTCACTTAACTTCTCTGAGCCTCAGTGACCTCATCTGTAAAATGGGGATTAAGACTGTGAGCCCCCCGTGGGACAACCTGATCACCTTGTAACCTCCCCAATGCTTAGAACAGTGCTTTGCACATAGTAAGCGCTTAATAAATGTCATCATTATTATTATTATTATTATTTGGAGTCAGAGGTCATGGGTTCGCATCCCGACTCCACCACATGTCTGCTGCGTGACCTTGGGCAATTACTTAACTTCTCTGAGCCTCAGTGACCTCATCTGTAAAATGGGGATTAAGACTGCGAGCCCCGCCGTGGGACGACCTGATCACCTTGTAACCTCCCCAACGCTTAGAACAGTGCTTTGCACATAGTAAGCACTTAACAAAAGCCATTATTCTTTATTTTTAGTAAGTGGCAGAGGCGGGAGGTGGCAGAGGCAGAGGTTCAGTGAGTTGGTTGGTGTTCGAGGAACAAAGCGGGTGGGCTGGGCTTTAGTAGGAAATCAGAGAGGTAAGATAGGAGGGGGCAAGGTGATTGAGGGCTTTGAAGTCAATAGTAAGGAACTCTGCACACATCAAGTGCTTACTAAATACCATTGATTAATTGATTAAAAGTGGATTTGGCATTGTGCCAGGAGGGCACTGTGAGGGGGCCACTAGTTGAAGCCCCACTGCCCTCACCCCCAGGGTCCAATTTGGCCCTCTGAGAAGGATGGCACTGCCCACCTTGCTGTGGGGCACTGCATTTGATGTGGAGGTGGATGGACAACCACTGGAGGTTCTTGAGGAGTGGGCAGACCAAGACTGAATTAAAAAAAAAAATCTGGCAGCAGAGTGAAGAATGGACTGGAGTAAGGAAGTAAGGAGGTCAGCAAGGGAGCTGATGCAACAGTC
Source organism: Tachyglossus aculeatus (assembly GCF_015852505.1). Taxonomy (NCBI): domain Eukaryota; kingdom Metazoa; phylum Chordata; class Mammalia; order Monotremata; family Tachyglossidae; genus Tachyglossus; species Tachyglossus aculeatus. The sequence continues at coordinate 26,919,201 of NC_052080.1, forward strand.
GGGGCAGGATAGGATAAATAATAATAATGGCATTTATGAAGTGCTTACGAGGTGCAAATGCTTTAATCAGAGTAGTGGCAGTGTGTATGGAGGTGTATTTATTGATGTCGTAAAGGTCGAACCTGCAGGATTTGGTGACAGTGAATATGTAGGTTGAATGACAGATGAGTCGAGGATAGTACCCGCTGTTGGGTAGGGACCGTCTCTATATCATCATCAATCGTATTTATTGAGCGCTTACTGTGTGCAGAGCACTGTACTCTATATGTTGCCAACTTGTACTTCCCAGGCGTTTAGCACAGTGCTCTGCACACAGTAAGCTCTCAATAAATATGATTGAATGAATGAATGAATAGTGCCAACATTCTGGGCTTGTGAGTCAGGGAGAACGGTGGTGCTGTCTACAGTGATGGGAAAGTCAGGGGTGGACAGGCTTGAGGGGGGAATCTGAGGAATTTTGTTTTGGACACGTTAAGTTTGAAGTGAAGGCAGGATGTCCAAGTAGAGATGTCCTGGTGGCAGGAGGAAATGAGGAACTGTGACCTCGTGGGGAGGGAACGGGGAAAGGGCAGAGGACTCCCTCTGAAATTGCCTAGCAGCAGGGGTGGGAGCTAGTGTTACTGGCCACTTCTGCTTCCGAGTTTGTGCTGGGGTGGGTGGGTGGAGGGCCCTGGCTAGATTGGACTTGCCTCCTTCATTCCCTCCCTCCTTTCCTCCAAACCGGGGAAGCAGCGTGGCTCAGTGGAAAGAGCCCGGGCTTTGGAGTCCGAGGTCGTGGGTTCAAATCCCGGCTCCGCCAATTGTCAGCTGTGTGACCTTGGGCAAGTCACTTCACTTCTCTGGGCCTCAGTGACCTCATCTGTAAAATGGGGATTAAGACTGGGAGCCCCCCCGTGGGACAACCTGATCACCTTGTATCCTCCCCAGCGCTTAGAACAGTGCTTTACACATAGTAAGCGCTTAACAAATGCCATCATCATCATCATCAGTGTGGCCTAGTGGAAAGAGCACGGGCCTAGGAGCCAGAGGACCCGGGTTCTAATCACCTCTCCACCACGTCATCATCATCAATCGTATTTATTGAGCGCTTACTATGTGCAGAGCACTGTACTAAGCACTTAATAATGTCTGCTGTGTGACCCTGGGCGGGAGACTTCACTTCTCTGTGCCTCAGTTGTCTCACCTGTAAATTGGGGATTAAGACCGTGAGCCCCATGCGGGACAGGGACTGTCCAACCTGATTAGCACGTGTCTATCCCAGCTCTTAGAACACTGCTTGGCACATAGTAAGCACTTAACAAATATTATTCCAGCCCAGCCCCTCACCGGCTTATGGATCAACCCGCCCTCTGTGTGTGCTTGCATGTGTACAGTGTGGTTGGGACTGTGGGCTCCACATCTGCCGGTTAAGTCACATTCATGGTCTATGTGTTGCCAACTTGTACTTCCCAAGCGCTTACTACAGTGCTCTGCACACAGTAAGCGCTCAATAAATACGATTGATGATGATGATGATTCATGGTCCTCAGTGACTTCTACTTTCAGCTCCAACAGTAGCCACACTTGCCTTTCTTCTCCGTATGAGTCAAAACTTCCGATAGTACGTGCTCCAGGGTCTCAGGAAAATCTCTCTGAAGTTTAATCTGAAGAGCGCAGACCTGGGTTCGAACTTTGACTCTATCACTTGTCTGCCGTGTGACCTTGCACAAATCACCTTAGCCTCTCGGTGCCTCAGTTACCTCACCTGTCAAATTAGGATTTCAGACCGTGAGCCCTAAGTCGGACTGTGCCCATCCTGATTAGCTTGTATCTGCTTTTTTTATGGTATTTGTTGAGCTCTCACTCTGTCGCCAGGCACTGTTCCAAGGTCTGGGATGGATATAATCAGGTTGGATACAGTCCATGTCCCACATGGGGCTCACGGTCTTAATCCCCACTTTACAGATGACGTAATGGAGGCACAGAGAAGTCAAGCGACGTGCCAAAGGTCACACAGCAGAGAGGTGGCAGAGCCGGCATTAGAACCCAGGTCCTTCTGACTCCCAGTACACCCTGCTACCCAACCTTAGTACTTAATAAGGGCTTAACAGATGCCATTTAAAAAAATGCCACCTATTGTGGGCTAAACTTGTTCCCTCTGTTCTGTCCCGTAGAGCAGGTAGAGAACCCTCACCTTTTCTGCCCAACATTCTCTTATCTCCCTCCAGTTTCCGGGCGTCTTCCTCTTCTGGTCCCCCCTTCCCTGCCTCTCATCCTCCCCTGAGGTTACAAGGTGATCAGGTTGTCCCACGGGGGGCTCACAGTCTTAATCCCTATTCTACACATGAGGTAACTGAGGCACAGAGAAGTGAAGTGACTTGTCCAAAGTCCAATTGACAGAGCTGGGATTTGAATCCATGACCTCTGACTCCAAAACCCGGGCTCTTTCCTCAGCCTCCCCATGGCCTCCTCTGTCCTGCTCTGTTCATTCATTCATTCAATCGTATTTGTTGAGCGCTTACTGTGTGCAGAGCACTGTACTAAGCGCTTGGGAAGTACAAGTTGGCGACATATAGAGACGGTCCCTACCCAACAGTGGGCTCTGTTGCAGGGCTCGTGTGGGGCTCAGGCTTCTGACTGGGGTGTGATCCCAGGGGATTTTTGCAGGGCCATTCTCGGGCCATGCTGGCCACTGGTCCGGCCTCTGGGAATCCCCACTGCTTGCCCTTCTGCCTGCCTCTCTGCAGGAGCTGCTGAAACACACTTGGCTGTGGGTTGAGCCCCAAAGGAGCAGTAGTTCTGGGACTTAGTAGTTCTGGGCAAGGACTCCTCACCCTGGGCTTCAAGGCTGTCCATCCATCACCTCGCCCCCTCCTACCCCACCTCCCTTCTGTCCTTCTCCAGCCCAGCCCGCACCCTCCGCTCCTCCGCCGCTAATCTCCTCACCGTACCTCGCTCTCGCCCGTCCCGCCATCAACCCCCGGCCCACGTCATCCCCCGGGCCCGGAATGCCCCCAATCCCTCTGCCCATCCGCCAAGCTATCTCTCTTCCTCCCTTCAAGGCCCTGCTGAGAGCTCACCTCCTTCAGGAGGCCTTCCCAGGCTGAGCCCCTTCCTTCCTCTCCCCCTCATCCCCCTCTACATCCCCCCCTTCTTACCTCCTTCCCTTCCCCACAGCACCTGTATAGATGTATATATGTTTGTACATATTTATTACTCTATTTATTTATTTATTTTATTTGTACATATCTATTCTATTTATTTTATTTTGTTAGTATGTTTGGTTTTGTTCTCTGTCTCCCCCTTTTAGACTGTGAGCCCACTGTTGGGTAGGGACTGTATATATTGCCAATTTGTACTTCCCAAGCGCTTAGTACAGTGCTCTGCACATAGTAAGCGCCCAATAAATACGATTGATGATGATGATGATGGCTGGGGCCTGGGCAAGCACTGGGACCAGGGTTGAGAGCAGGCTGGTTTAGGGCCTGGCCCCATGTGCCTTCTCCTCACTTACTAAGGTTTGGGACCAGAACCCCTCTGCCCCCGCCCTGGTTTCTCTGTAGAAAGGGATGAGGGGTGAGCAGGGGACCCCCCACTTTGGAGATTTCTGGACATGGCCAAGATCCCCATCCCACCTCAGCCAAGTGGGTCCACATATTTGCCTGAAAACTTCTGCACATATCTGTGATTTATAGGTAATGTATTTATATTGATGATGATCATGATCAATCAATCAATCAATCATATTTATTGAGCACTTACTGTGTGCAGAGCACTGTACTAAGCGCTTGGGAAGTACAGGTTGGCAACATATAGAGACAGTCCCTACCCAACAGTGGGCTCACAGTCTGATGGCGGCACCTAGATGCCTGAAAACCTCTGCACATATCGGTGATTTATAGGTAATGTGTTTATTTATATTGCTGCTGATGATTCATTCATTCATTCAATCGTATTTATTGAGCGCTTACTGTGTGCAGAGCACTGGACTAAGCGCTTGGGAAGTACAAGTTGGCAACATAGAGAGACGGTCCCTACCCAACAGTGGGCTCACAGGCTAGAAGGGGGAGACAGAGAACAAAATAAAACATATTAACAAAATAAAATGAATAGAATAAATATGTACAAATAAAATAAATAAATAGAATAATAAATACATACAAACATATATACATATATACAGGTGCTGTGGGGAGGGGAAGGAGGTAAGGTGGGGGGGATGGAGAGGGGGAGGAAGGGGAGAAGAGGAAGAGGAGGGGAAAGAGGGGGAGGAGGGGGGGATGATGATGATGATGGCGGCACATAGATGCCTGAAAACCTCTGCACATATCTGTGATTTATAGGTAATTATATTGATGATGATGATGACATTTATTTAGCGCTTACTATGTGCAAAGCACTGTTCTAAGCACTGGGGTGGTTACAAAGTGATCAGATTGCCCCACGGGCAGCTCACAGTCTTAATCCCCGTTTTACATATGAGGTCACTGAGGCACAGAGAAGTGAAGTGACTTGCCCAAAGTCACCCAACTGACAGTTGGCGGAGCCGGGGTTTGAACCCACGATCTCCGACTCCAAAGCCCGGGCTCTTTCCACCGAGCCACGCTGCCTCCTCTAGGTTGTAGGCTCATTGTGGGCAGGGAATGGGTCTGTTTATTGTCATATTGTACTCTCCCAAGCGCTCAGTACGGTGCTTTGCACACAGTAAGCATTCAATAAATATGACTGAATGAACGAATGAAGACGTTTAAAAGAGATGAAGGTGCAAACAGAATCCCAGCCCCTGCCCCAGATGGGTCAAACTGATTCCTTCTCTTTGGGAACACGGGAATAACGGCCCAACACCCCCTTTCCTCCGACTGCCCCCTGCTCTGAAATCAGCAATGCTTGGGGGTGGGAGTGGTGTATGTATGTCAGTCATATTTATTGAGCACTTACTGTGTGCAGAGCAATCAATCAATAGTATTTATTGAGCGCTTACTGTGTGCAGAGCACTGTACTAAGCGCTTGGGAAGTACAAGTTGGCAACATATAGAGACAGGCCCTACCCAACAGTGGGCTCACAGAGCACTGGACTAAGCGCTTGGGAGAGTGCACTGTAACAATAAACAGACTGCCCACGACGAGCTTAGTCTGGAGGGGGAATATCATCATCAATCGTATTTATTGAGCGCTTACTGTGTGCAGAGCACTGTACTAAGCGCTTGGCAAGTACAAGTTGGCAACATATAGAGACAAGCCCCACCCAACAGTGGGCTCACAGAGCACTGGACTAAGCACTTGGGAGAGTGCACTGTAACAATAAACAGACTGCCCATGACGAGCTTAGTCTGGAGGGGGAATATCATCATCAATCGTATTTATTGAGCGCTTACTGTGTGCAGAGCACTGTACTAAGCGCTTGGGAACATATAGAGACAGGCCCTACCCAACAGTGGGCTCACAGAGCACTGGACTAAGCGCTTGGGAGAGTGCACTGTAACAATAAACACATTGCCCACGACGAGCTTAGTCTGGAGGGGGAATATCATCATCAATTGTATTTATGGAGCGCTTACTGTGTGCAGAGCACTGTATTAAGCGCTTGGGAAGTACAAGTTGGCAACATACAGAGACAGGCCCTACCCAACAGTGGGCTCACAGAGCACTGGACTAAGCGCTTGGGAGAGTGAACTGTAACAATAAACGCATTGCCCATGACGAGCTTAGTCTGGAGGGGGAATATCATCATCAATCGTATTTATTGAGCACTTACTGTGTGCAGAGCACTGTACTAAGCGCTTGGGAAGTACAAGTTGGCAACATATAGAGACAGGCCCTACCCAACAGTGGGCTCACAGAGCACTGGACTAAGCGCTTGGGAGAGTGCACTGTAACAATAAACAGACTGCCCACGACGAGCTTAGTCTGGAGGGGGAATATCATCATCAATCGTATTTGTGGAGCGCACTGTACTAAGCGCTTGGGAAGTACAAGTTGGCAACATATAGAGACAGTCCCTACCCAACAGTGGGCTCACAGTCTAAAAGAATATGTGTGTTTTAAGGATTCTCAGGGTCCGTCTCGCCCCCTTCCCGCTCCAAGGCAGGGGAGAAGGGGTGCCCCTTCTCCAGGCCGGTTTGCAGGGGGGTCCCCTGAGTACCCCTCTTCGGCTGCCTTATCTTATCTTCCTCATCTCCCCTCCCACCCGCAGGATTTGTTTATTCAGCCACCTGGAGCCGAGGATGGAGGAAAGGGAGCAAGGGGGTGGGGCTGGCTTTGCACAGGTGTGTGGGCCACCTCTGTTGAAGCCGTAGCTCCTGGCTGGGATCTGCTGCCCTTCCCTATTTTCCCCTTCCCCCTCTCCCAACCCCGCGCCATCGGCTCCGGTTACCCAGGCCCGGGGTTTCTGAAAACCAGCAGGAGGAAGTGAGTCAGGAACTTGGCATGTTAAAGGCCCAAATGAGCCCTCCTCCCTCTCCCCTTCTACTACTGCCTCTCCCTAAATCCCATCCTCTCCCTTTCCCCTTCCCTCCTCCCTCTCCTTGTCCTCCAACCGCACTTTTTTCCCTGGACAGGGGCCCATCCTCTCCCTGAAACCCAGTCTGGCCCTTCCCAGCCCAAGGAAGGGGGCTGGAACTGGGTGGGGGCCACTGGGGTTGCTCGTGAGAATCAATCAATCGTATTTATCGAGCGCTTACTGTGTGCAGAGCACTGGACTAGGCGCTTGGGAAGTCCAAGTTGGCAACATATAGAGACAGCCCCTACCCAACAGTGGGCTCACAGTCTAGAAGGGGGAGACAGAGAACAAAACCAAATGTACTAACAAAATAAAATAAATACAATAGATATGTACAAGTGAAATAAATAGAGTAATAAATATGTACAAACATATATACATATATACAGGTGATGTGGGGAAGGGAAGGAAGTAGCAGCGTGGCTCAGTGGAAAGAGCCCGGGCTTGGAAGTTGGAGGTCATGGGTTCAAATCTCTGCTCTGCCGCTTGTCAGCTGTGTGACTTTGGGTAAGTCACTTAACTTCTCTGGCCCTCAGTTACCGCATCTGTAAAATGGGGATTAAGATTGAGCCCCGCGTTCATTCAGTCGTATTTATTGAGCGCTTACTCTGTGCAGAGCACTGTACTAAGCGCTTGGGAAGTACAGGTTGGCAACACAAAGAGACGGTCCCTATCCAACAGTGGGCCCACATGGGACAACCTGATCACTTTGTATCCTTCCCAGTGCTTAGAACAGTGCTTTGCACGTAGGAAGAGCTCAACAAACACTAAAATTATTATTATTATTCTTTGTAGGGGTCACCGTGGCTCCAGGTGGGTAGTGAGGATAGCTCAGTAAACAAATTGAATAAGCTGCCACTTGTCAGCTGTGTGACTTTGGGCAAGTCACTTCTCTGGGCCTCAGTTACCTCATCCGTAAAATGGGGATGAAGACTGTGAGCCCCCCGTGGGACAACCTGATCACCTTGTAACCTCCCCAGCGCTTAGAGCCCCCCGTGGGACAACCTGATCACCTTGTAACCTCCCCAGCGCTTAGAGCCCCCCGTGGGACAACCTGATCACCTTGTAATCTCCCCAGCGCTTAGAACAGTGCTTTGCACATAGTAAGCGCTTAATAAATGCCGTTTAGAAAAATGGTCTGTGCTGTGTTAGCTATGTTCACTGTTGGCCCTGGCAGAGGCTGTTTTAACTCTGTCTTAATGGCAAACCAACCTGCCCTAGCCCAGCTCCAAGTGTCAGGGCCTCGGCTGCCTCATTGGACCCCGGCACCCGCTGGGTGAGTTGGATATTCTTCTGCTGCGGTGTTTGAGGGCCCGGGGGTGGCCCATCCTAGGCTTGGAGTCTCCAGATGGGAAGGGAGGAGCTGGTTGTAGCTTGGAGACAAACCAAAGAGGGCAGGGGTTGCCTTCTGGAGCCAGCCTAATGTTCCTCCTGCCCTACACCTCAGGAGCACGGAGCAGCACACCTAGGTCATTTCCTGGTTGGTTGTCACTGGCATCTCCCCATCCTGGAAAGAGTGTGGGGGCAGGGAATATTTGGCCAGGAGCCCCAGCCTTGGCCCTGCCGTGTTGTGAGACCTTGGGAAAGTCACTGAACGTCTCTGGGCCTCCATTTCCTCCCTCTAAAATGGGGTTGTTAGCCGCTGTCTCCTGGGGTTGTCCTGAAGGTAAAAATGAGACCAGCGAGGGGAAGTCCTCAGAGTGATTGTGGCTGTCTGACCCCAGCCCTCTCTGTGCATGGTGTATTTTCAGGGAGTGGGGAGCAGTTCGACAGGGATTGAGTCCTGCTTTATCACCGCCCCCCCACCAGCTCTCAGGCACACCCACATGCATGCACATACGTGTGGACTCCTGAGTGGGAACTCACCATACCTCGTTCTCGCCTGTCCCGCCATCGACCCCCGGCCCACGTCATCCCCCGGGCCTGGAATGCCGTCCCTCTGCCCATCCGCCAAGCTAGCTCTCTTCCTCCCTTCAAGGCCCTGCTGAGAGCTCACCTCCTCCAGGAGGCCTTCCCAGACTGAGCCCCTTCCTTCCTCTCCCCCTCGTCCCCCTCTCCATCCCCCCCATCTTACCCCCTTCCCTTCCCCACAACACCTGTATATATGTATATATGTGTGTACATATTTATTACTCTATTTATTTTACTTGTACATATCTATTCTATTTATTTTATTTTGTTAGTATGTTTGGTTTTGTTCTCTGTCTCCCCCTTTTAGACTGTGAGCCCACTGTTGGGTAGGGACTGTCTCTATATATTGCCAATTTGTACTTCCCAAGTGCTTAGTACAGTGCTCTGCACATAGTAAGCGCTCAATAAATACGATTGATGATGATGATGGTTATTCTGGAAGATTGCATTAAGGGTCTTCCTCCTCCTGCAGCCAGTGTGGCTCCGTCTGGCAGGCAATACCCAAGACCCAGGGCTCCCCAAACTCCTCCTGAGCTTCCAGTACTCCCTGAACACCCCCTGAGCACCTGGTGCTCCCCATACTCTCCCGAAGTTCCCCATGCTCCCTGAACCCCCCATGAGTTCCCAGTGCTCCCTGGACTCCTAAACTTCCCCTGTGGCATTTACTCTCCCCAACTTCCAAGCCTAATTGAAGGGACATCTCCTCCAAGAGGCCTTCCCTGACTCAGCCCCTCTTTCTTCTTCCCCCACTCCCTTTTGCGTCATTCTGACTTGCTCCCTTTATTCATCCCCTGCCCCAGCCCCCCAGCACTAATGTACATATTTGTCATTTTATTTATATTAACGTCTGTCTCCCTATCTAGATGTAAGCTCGTTGTGGGTAGGAAATGTGTTATATTGTTATATTGTACTCTCTTAAGCGCTTAGGATAGTGCTCTGCACACAATAAGCACTCAGTAAATACGATTGACTGTCTGGTGTTTTGTTTTGTTGCCCATCTCCCCCTTCTAGACTGTCAGCCCATTGTTGGGTAGGGACTGTCTCTATATGTGGCCGACTTGTACTTCCTAAGTGCTCAGTACAGTGCTCTGCACATAGTAAGTGCTCAATAAATTATATTTATTTATATAAATAAGTAATAAGTAAGTATAATAAGTGCTCAATCAGTTGGCCCCATGGCTTCGATGGTTAAAGCACCTGTCTAGTAAACAGGAGATCCTGAGTTCGTATCCCAGCGGGGCCTATTCTTCTCTCGACCTTTTAGAGAAGCAGCGTGGCTCAGTGGAAAGAGCATGGGCTTTGGAGTCAGATGCCATGGGTTCAAATCCCAGCTCCGCCAATTGTCAGCTGTGTGACTTTGGGCAAGTCAGTTAACTTCTCTGGGCCTCAGTGACCTCATCTGTAAAATGGGGATTAAGACTGTGAGCCCCACATGGGACAACCTGATCACCTTGTAACCTCCCCAGCGCTTAGAACAGTGCTTTGCACATAGTAAATGCTTAATAAATGCCATTATAATTATTATTATTATTAATAATAATAAATACGATTGAATGAATGAATGGTGGACTGCTGAGCACCCGGTGCTCCCCAAACCTACCCTTAGCTCTTGCTCCTCTCAGCAGGTCCCAGAGGCAGAGTGAACATGTGTGTGTGTGTGTGGGGGGGTGAAAGTAAAGGGCAGTGCCCCCAGGGCTGGCACCGCTGTGGGCCCCTCATTGGTCTTCCAGCCACCCGGGTCCTTGTGGATGGGATCACCATTGTTGCGCCCAGTGGTGCCATGGATTTAGGAGACAGAGGCTGTCCCCCAGGCGGTCATCTTCCCAGCCCAGCCGGGGCTGGGGGGGTGAGGACTGGGACCCCAAGGAAGAGCTGGGACCATGGCTCCTATCTGATGTCCGTTCCCTAGGAATTACAGCCCCAGGGAAAGATGCCCCATTTCTGGATCAGGAGTCACCCTCTCCAAAGCCCCTCAACTGCCCTAACTCCCAGGTGTCTTCCTCCCTCTGCCCCGCCTGTGTCCCAGGACTGGAACCTCACGGTGTACTCGGACAACCCAGACCTGACTCCCTGCTTCCAGAACACTGTGCTGGCCTGGCTGCCCTGTGCCTATCTGTGGACTGCCCTACCCTGCTACCTGCTCTACTTACAGCGCCATCAGAAAGGCTACATCGTCCTCTCCGTCCTCAGCAGGATTAAGACGGTCAGAGCCGCTGGGAGCATGGGCAGAGGACTTGGGGTGGGGGTTTGGAGGGGGTGGCTTACTGGTGGGAGAGGCCTTGAGGGTACAGCAGATGAGTGAGGAGCCCCCCTCATCCCTCCCCTTGATTTCTTTCCTTTTTCCCTATCCCCAACCCCCCTATGTCCCCTCAGATGTCTAATAATGCCCTCCCTCTGCCCATCCGCCAAGCTAGCTCTCTTCCTCCCTTCAAGGCCCTGCTGAGAGCTCACCTCCTCCAGGAGGCCTTCCCAGACTGAGCCCCTTCTTTCCTCTCCCCCTCGTCCCCCTCTCCATCCCCCCGTCTTACCTCCTTCCCTTCCCCACAGCACCTGTATATATGTATATATGGTTGTACATATTTATTACTCTATTTATTTATTTATTTATTTATTTTACTTGTACATTTCTATCCTACTTATTTTATTTTGTTGGTATGTTTGGTTCTGTTCTCTGTCTCCCCCTTTTAGACTGTGAGCCCACTGTTGGGTAGGGACTGTCTCTATGTGATGCCAATTTGTACTTCCCAAGCGCTTAGTACAGTGCTCTGCACATAGTAAGCGCTCAATAAATACGATTGATTGATTGATTGATTAATAATAATAATAATTGAGGTATTAAGTGCTTACTATGTACCAGACACTGTACTAAGCACTGGGGTGTATACAAGCAAATTGGCTGGGACACAGTCCCTTTCCCACATGGGGCTCACAGGAGAAGGGGCGTGGCTCAGTGGAAAGAGCACAGGCTTTGGAGTCAGAGGTCATGGGTTCAAATCCCGGCTCCGCCAATTGTCAGCTGTGTAACTTTGGGAGAGTCACTTCACTTCTCTGTGCCTCAGTGACCTCATCTGTAAAATGGGGATTAAGACTGTGAGCCCCCCATGGGACAACCTGATCACCTTGTAACCTTCCCCAGCGCTTAGAACAGTGCTTTGCACGTAGTAAGCGCTTAATAAATGCCATCATTATTATTATTACTAATCCCATTTTACAGTTAAGGTAACTGAGGCCTAGAGAAGTCAAGTGCCTTGTCCAAAGGCGCACGGCAGAGAAGTGGTGGAGCCGGGATTAGAATCCAGGCCCTTCTAACTCCCAGGCCTATCCACTCTATCCACGCTGCCTCCTTCTAAGGTGCCCCCTCCGTGACTCTCCGGAGACTGAATCGACTCCTGGATTCCTTTGCCCTAACCACCAGCACAGAACAGTTTTCCCCGAACCTTCTCCTTTCAGCGCAGCCCGCAGCGTCTGCCGTGGACGACAGTTCGGCAGTAATCTTCCCATTCCCCTTTTCCTGCCCTGTCTCCAGCATCCAGGCTTGACCTGGACAGGTTGGGGTTGGGACAGTGTAAGCAGATGGCCCCAAGTCACGCAGCAGGAAAGTAACCCAGGTCGCCTGACTCCGAGTTCTGTGCCTTTTCCTCTGAAGCCCCCTTTCTTCATTCATTCATTCATTCAATCGTATTTATTGAGCGCTTACTGTGTGCAGAGCACTGTACTAAGCGCTTGGGAAGTATAAGTTGGCCTTTCTTCTGGGCCGACGGACCATGGGTCCGATATATTGTTTTATTGTACTCTCCCAAGCGCTTAGTGCAGTGCTCTGCACACAGTAAGCGCTAAATAAATACGATTGACTGACTGAAACTGTAAGCTCCATCTAGAATGTAAGCTCTTTGTGGGCAGGGAATGTGCCTGTTATATTGTTGTTTTGAACTCTTCCCAAGCGCTCAGTACAGTGCTCAGCACACAGCAAGAGCCCAGTGAATACGATTGACTGACCATCCTCAGTTCCTTCCCAGGATAGGCTGCCGCTGGGGTCGGCCTGGTGCTCCCGACTCTCTTTGGCCACCCCCGCTTCCCTCACAGCATTTCTGTCCCCAGGGTGTCGGCGTCCTGCTCTGGTTTGTGTCGTGGCTTGACCTCTTCTACTCCTTCCATGGCCTGGTCAAGGGCATCCCTTTGCCTCCTGTCTACTTTGTCACCCCCCTGGTAGTGGGCATCACTATGGTGAGTAGAGGGCCCTGGGAGAGGCGAGAGGATGACGGGTTGGGGGCATGGCACCTACACCTTCTGGCCCCAGATTTCTGGGCTTGGCACCACAAGTCTTCAGCAAGTGGTCAGGGAGAATGGAGGGCAGCTGTGAGGACCACTCGTGACCTTTCCCCCGGGGCTGGGCCGGACTGGGCCGAACCCCTGCGCCTCCGCAGCTCACGGCCACCCTGCTGATCCAGTACGAGCGGCTGAAAGGGGTGCAGTCGTCAGGCGTGCTCTTCGTCTTCTGGTTCCTGTGCACGCTCTGTTCCCTCGTCCCCTTCCGCTCCAAGATCATCCTCGCCACGGCCCAGGTCTTGGGGGGTGGGGAGAAGAGGGTGGGTGGGGAGAGAGGCGGGTTCCCTGGGGGGCTAGGGGTGGGTGGGATTTGGAGGAGGACTGGGAGCAGAAATGGAATTCATTCAGTCGTATTTATTGAGCGCTTACTGTGTGCAGAGCACTGTACTAAGCACTTGGCAGAGTACGACAGAATAGTAAACAGACTGACTGCTCGCCAGCCCACCTGTATTGACTGCACCCATTGTGAGCAGGGCACCTTCCTGAAAATAAGTCAACCAGTCAGGAGTATCTATTCAGTGTTCACTGTGAGGAGAACATGGTGTGGGAGAGGAGTAGACGGAATTCCTACCATCGGGGAGTTGCCATTCCAACACGATTCCCTTTCTCCAGGATGGGGTCCGGGACCAGTTCCGCTTCACCACTTTCTACCTCTACTTCTTCCTGGTCCTCATCGAGTTGATCCTCAGTTGTTTCCGAGAGCAGCCGCCGCTGTTCTCCCCAGCCACGCCTGGCCCCGTGAGTCGCCCAGCCGATCCAGGCTCGGAACCCAAGACCCCCCGACCGGCCGGCTACAGCCTGGGAGGCCGGACGCTCTCCCAGAGCCCCAATCTATCCCACTCTATCCTGCCATTTGGGGCAGGGGAGGTGGGTTTTCCCAAGGAAGCCGGGGCCAGACAGACTGTGGGTGATTCTCCAAAGGTGACTTACAGGGGATGAGGAGAGGAATTATCATCCCCAACCCTCCCCTCCTGTCAGAGGCTGGGGAGACCTCAAGGCTGCTCGTTTCTTCCGTGTCCCTACAGAACCCTTGCCCTGAGGCAAATGCTGGATTTCTTTCCCAGCTGACATTTTGGTGGTTTACCCGGTGAGTATCTTCCCCACCGCTCCCTGAACTTACCCCTCCGGACACCTGTGGCGGCTGCGAGGGCTGTGGGGGACTAGTTGCCAGTTAGGGGTTCGGTAGCCCAACTTCCTTGCCTACGATCCAATTCTATGCTTTATGACCCCCACACTCACTCACACCAGAGCATCTCAGATCCCTCGACAGATGCCTTTTTATTCCATTGTGCAACATTTCTGGGAACCATGTCCCCTTGGCCCCATTTTACAGCACAGAAACCTGAGGTTCAGAGGCCCTGGCTTATTAATAATAATAATAATAATAATTCAGGTATTTAAGCACTTACTAAGTGCCAAGCACCGTTTTAAGCACTACAGGAGAATCAGGTTGGACACAGTCCCTGTCCCTCATGGGGCTCACAGTCTTAATCCCCATTCTACAGATGAGGTAACTGAGGCACAGAGAAATTAAGTGACTTGCCCAAGGTCACACAGTAGACTTGTGGAGGAGTCGGGATTAGAATCCACGTCCTCTAATTCCCAGGCCCGTGATCTTTCTACTAGGCCTTGCTGCTTCTCACTGGATGGTTCTTTGGGCAGCATCATTCTGGGGACCAGGGGTAGTGTGGGATCCTCTTATCCCCTGGGATAGCTTGGAAGTTATCAAACTTCACCCTCAGAGAGCCAGGGAGCCGAGTCCCGTTCCCGGAATAGTTAGGGAGTCAGCTTCCACCCCTGGAGAAGCCAAGGGTGAGTCAGTCCACGCCGCCGGACACTCTAATTGGGCTTCCACACCGGGCAAGGGAGGAGCAGAAAGAGGTGCTGGATCTGACTGGTGTAGAGGTGGAGGTTGAGGGGATCCAATGATGGCCTTCAGGGCTTTGAGTTTCAAGTGCAGGCTGACCCGGCCCAGCGTAAATGTGTCTGGCTTAAGTTACTTAACGATGGTGCTGTCTATTCTTTGCATGGGTCAACCTGGGGCTAAGTTGACCTAGCCACCATCATCATCATCAATCGTATTTATTGAGCGCTTACTATGTGCAGAGCACTGTACTAAGCGCTTGGGTAGTACAAATTGGCAACATATAGAGACAGTCCCTACCCACCAGTGGGCTCACAGTCTAAAACGGGGAGACAGAGAACAAAACCAAACATACTAACAAAATGAAATAAATAGAATAGATATGTACAAGTAAAATAAATAAATGAATAAATAGAGTAATACCACCACCCAGCCAAAGCTGAGGTTTGTCAGACACCAGCCCAAGGCGGCATCAGCCTCTAGTTCAGGCGTCTGCCAAACCCTCCTGTGGGTCTCTGTGCCAACCCTTGGGTTTGGATTTGGACCTTTGTAGAGATTGTGGCAACTTCCTGGGCCACTTCTTTTCCTGCATCAGCCCCAGCAAGGTGAGGAACCTCTTATTATTAGTAGTAGTAGTATTAATAATTATAATAATTCTGATATTTGTTACGTTAGAGAAACAGCATGGCTCAGTGGAAAGAGCATAGGCTTGGGAGTCAGAGGTCATGGGTTCTAATCCTGGCTCAGGACCTTGGGCAAGTCACTTAACTTCTCTGGCCCTCAGTTACCTCATCTGTAAAATGGGGATTAAGACTGTGACCCCCACGTGGGACAGCCTCATCACCTTGTATCCTCCCCAGTGCTTAGAACAGTGCATTGCACGTAGTAAGCGCTTAATAAATGCTATTATTATTACTAATAAGCCCTTACTCTGTGCCAGGTACTGTACTAAGCACTGAGGTGGATACAAGCCAATTCGGTTGGACACAGTCCCTGTCCCACATGGGGCTAACCGTCTTAATTCCCATTTTTCAGTTGATTGAATGGCGGCCAGGGAAGTTAAGTGACTTTGTGCCTGATTAGATCCCAGGTCCTTCTGATTCCCAGGCCCGTGCTGTATCCATTAGGCCATGCTGCTTTTTCTGTAGTCCCACCCTCAGCTTCAGTGGCCTCCACCTCCCCTATCCGGGGTTCTGGGATTCGGGGACTAGAAACTCTGTGCTTGACCTATTTGCCCCTTGGATGGTGTTGTAAGCTCCATCTCTGCCCCCTCTCAGCCTGTGTCTCTCCAGACTGGGGTCCTAAGGGGAGGCTGAGGGGTGTGTATGTGTGTAAATTCACAAGTAAGTGCGCTTGCTATTTCCATGCAGCATGGCCATCCATGGGTACCGGCAGCCCCTGGAGGAGAAGGACCTGTGGTCGCTGAACGAGGATGACACATCGCAAGTAGTCGTGCAGCGGCTGCTGCGGGAGTGGGATCGGCAGAAAGCGGAATGTGCCAGGTGAGAATCCGGCTTTTGGGGGATAGGACGGGGGCAGGTGGGAAGGGGGCTCCCCCTGGATGGGCTGCTTCCCAACAGGCGCAGGAAGTGGGGGAATCGTGGATGGGGTGGCAGGGACAGTTGCATTCTCCAAGAGGGCTTTAGGCCCAATGGGACAAGGCAGAGAACAAGGTGACCCAGAGAAGCTCCCCTTCCCCTTCACCCAGCACCACTGCTCTCCCCATCTCCCTTCCCCACTCCACTTTCTGAGCCCCTCTGGAGTTTGATTTAGGGTGCCTGGGCTCTCTCCTCCTTTTTCCCCTAGATCTCACACCACTTCTCAAACATCCCCCCTGCTCTGAATGGGGGAAATCAAGTCTGGGGTGGGAGAGAACATCAATCAATCAATCGATCAATCAATCAATCGTATTTATTGAGCGCTTACTGTGTGCAGAGCACTGTACTTAGAGCCTTAGCACTTGGGAAGTACAAATTGGCAAAAAATGCCAATCAGAAACAATGAAGGACCTGGGGCATAACCCGAGGGGAGATCCACGCACAGGCTGGGAGTAATGATGAGGTGGCAGCGGAGGAGATCCAATGATGGCCTTCTGGGCTTTGAGTTTACAGTGTGGCCGGCTCGCTGACCGACGCTGCCCCTCTCCAGGGGCATAGACGGAGGGAACGGGTTTCATTAGCTACCAGAGCTGCAGAGTAGTGCAGGCTGAGCCAGGTCCAGGGTAAATGTGGCTGGCTTAAAGTTGCTTCAGTCTAAGCCCCATCCCCCTTGCTACCAGCCAGGTTTAATCTATATTAATTATTATGATGACAGTTGATTCAGTGCTTACCCGGTGCCAAACACTAGGGTAGATACAAGATGATCAGATCAAGCATGGCCCCTGTCCCACCTGGGGCTCACAGTCTAAGATGAGGTCATGGTCCCACTTTATGGATGAGGAACCTGAGGCACAGAGAGATTAAGTGACTTGTCCCAAGATCTCTCCACCAGTTACAGGGCTGGGATTAGAACCCAGCTTCCTGACTCTTGGTCCCCTGCTCTTTCCACTAGACCATACTGCTCGAACCAGAGGCCTGGGGATGCTGGGCTCCTTCTCCAGAGACCTGAGAGAGTGGGGGTCTCTGCCTGTCTAGAAGTGGGAGGTCGAGGGTAGGGCTGGAGGGTCCTTTGCAGCAGGTCACTGGATCTTTCTCCCGCTAGCCGCCCGTCCCGACGCCAACCTCCAGCTCCTTTTACTCTCCGGTCAGGAGGCAGGGGAGGGCCCCAGGGTTGGAGGCTCGCCTACATCTTGGCCGGGCTCCTCCTCTCTTCCCTTCCTTCCCATTCTGAGAAGCAGCATGGCCTAGCGGATAGAGCGTGGGCCTGGAAGTTAGAAGGACCTGGGTTCTAATCCCCGCTCCGCCACTTGTCTGCTCTGTTACCTTGGGTGAGCCGTTTCACTTTTTTTTGCCTCAGTTCCCTCATCTGTGAAATGGGGATTAAGACTGAGAGCCCCATGTGAGACAAGGACTGGGTCCAACCTAAGTAGCTTTTACCTACCCCAGCTCTAAGAACAGTGCTTGACCCATAGAAAGCGCTTAATAAATATCATCGTTATTATTCCTTCACCACCTCCTGGTCCCAGGTTGGCCGCAGGGCATTTAAAAGCCTCTTTGAGGGAGAACGATGACGGTCACGGCCGCGGGAGATTAAAAGCCTCGTCAAGGTAGAGCGACTTTGGGAAATTGGCGTCAGCAGCCTGGGGGCTCCTGTGGGCGTCCGGGCCTGTCTTGCCTGGGAAACTTTAGTGGGAGCTGGGCCGCGTCGGCAGAAAATTAAACCCTGTGCTGTATCCCCGGCCCCACTGGCAGCCGCGTCCCCCTCCCCGGGGTCTCTGAGGCTTCGCCTGCTGAGTCGAGAACTGTGGGATGGGGGTGTGGCCCAGTGACTCTGCCCCGCTCATGGGGAAGCAAGAAAAAGCCAGAGCCTGGATTGGGGGCAGAGGGGTGGAGGAGGTCCAGTCATTCTAGACTGTCAGCTCGTTGTGGGCAGGAAATGTGTCCGTTATATTGCTACGTTGTACTCTCCCAAGAGTGCTTTGCACACAGTAAGCGCTCAATAAATATGACTGACTGGCTGATTCACCTTGTTACAGAAACTGGAGCCCAGCCAGTTCCAGGGAAGGACTTGGGGAAGGAGACAGGGCTAGAAAAGAGGAAGAAATCCAAGTCTGGAGGAGAGGCAGTCCCTGCCAGGTGCCCAGTGGGGAAGGTTGGAGTTGTCCAGGAAGGCCGAGGGTCTCCAGGGGAAAGATTAGGGGAGCTGAGGGCAGTGGGTCAGGGGAAGCGTTGCCCTCGGTGTCGGCAAAGAATAAGGAACAGGTCAGCAACGGGCCAGTTATTCCCGGACTGAACTGAGGATTCCGGGGCTGCTGCTGTGGAATCCTGAGTGTCAGCCTGTGTGTGGATCTGGGAATTTGGAGAGGTGACCGTCCCAAGGAAGGTTGGGCTGGGGAGCAACCCTGCAAGCCTCAGCAGCCCGCCCGTGGTCGTCAAGCTGGACCCCGATTCCTTATCGTGCCTCTTGGGGGTCCAACCCTAAGTAATGAAGCAGCATGGCATACTGGGTAGAGCACGGGCTTGGGAGTCAGAAGGTCATGAGTTCTAATCCCGGTCCCGCCACTTGTCTGCTGTGTGACCTTGGGCAAGTCGCTTTACTTCTTTGTGCCTCAGTTACCTCATCTGTAAAACGGGGATTGAGGCTGTGAGCCCCGTGTGGGAAACGGACTGTGTCCAATTGGATTTTCTTGTGCCCACCCCAGTGCTTAGTACAGTTTCTGGCACATAGTAAGCACTTAACAAATGCCATTATTACTATTATTATTATTATTAGATGGTGGCAGCAAACAGCTGGGGCAACCTCAGGTGCCCCCAAGAGAATCCCCAGCCTGGGGCTAGAAACTGGGCATCCAACTTCCAGAGTGCTGGGAAACGGTGGGGAGGGAGAGGGGGCAGGGAAGCAGGGTGGGGTCTCCGTTCCCAGAGAGTGTGGGTCCCTCCCATTATTATACCATGCTTTTGTGTCTCCCGCTGGTCCACAGGAAGAGTATGACATTTGCAACCAAGGCTAATGGTTCGGCCGGAGGAGACCCCAAGGAGAGAGAAGTCCTGATCGTGGGTCCAGGGAGAACCCAGAAGCCCTCTTTCCTCCATGCCCTGCTCGCCACTTTTGGCCCCTACTTCCTCATCAGCTCCTTCTTCAAGCTTCTCCAGGACCTGCTCTCCTTTGTGAACCCCCAGCTTCTCAGGTGCTGTGGCCCTGGGACCACGGAGGGGGACGTGGGTCCCCTTGCCGGGGGTGGTGGCACAGGAGGAGGTGAGGTTTCGCAGCTCATTCCTTTAGCGGTATTGGTGCCTTCTGCGGGTGGAGCGCCGTGCCGGCCGTCCACAACACGCAGAGCGCCGGACTCGGCCGACTGGGTGGGCGCCTGCTTCGGGCCCACGATGTCGAGGTCAATCCCCGTCCCTGACGCCGCCGGCCGGGGCGACCCCCAAACTGACCCTCGGTGGCTGATCTCTTCCCAGTGCCCTGATTGGTTTTATCAAGAACCCCGAGGCCCCCACGTGGCACGGTTTCCTGATCGCCGGGCTGATGTTTGCCTGTGCCCTGCTGCAGACCCTCATCCTCCACCAGAACTTTCATTTCTGCTTCGTGACTGGCATGCGTCTTCGCACGGGCATCACTGGCGTCATCTACCGCAAGGTCGGGAGTGGCTCGGGAGCGGGCCGGGGGCCCGGCGGGAATTCGACGGGGGAGGCGGAAGGAAGGAGACGGAGCTCGGGGGCTCCGCTGCTTTCCGGTGGGTCCTCTGGTCCGGCCCGCCGTCTCTGGGGATGAAGAACCAGGAAACGGTGTCCGCCGGGCCGAGGCCTGGCCTTGGGCCTGTTCCCTCGGCTCGGGACCCTTGGTACATTCGGTCAGTCAGTCGTATTTATGGAACGTTTACTGCGGGCAGAGCACTGTTCTAAGCACTTGGGAGAGTACAATAGGACAATATAACAGACACACTCCCCTGCCCACAACGAGTTTACAGTTCTTCCACTCCACCCACTCAGGGTCGCCGCCTCTGAGCCCTCCGCCCCCGGCAACCCCAGCCCCCGGTCCTCAACCCTGGCTCTGCTGGGTAGGGACCGTCTCTTATCTGTTGCCGATTTGCACTTAGTCCCATGCTCCGCACACAGTAAGCGCTCAGTAAATACGATTGAACTTCCCAAGTGCTTAGTACAGTGCTCTGCACATAGTAAGCGCTCAATAAATGCGATTGATGATGATGATGATTGAACGAATGAATGAATGCTGTGCACCCTCCCCCCCCGCACCCCGCAGGCTCTCCTCATCACCAACTCTGCCAAGCGCTCGTCCACTCTGGGCGAGATTGTTAACCTGATGTCTGTGGATGTCCAGCGCTTTGTGGACCTGGTCACCTTCCTGAACATGCTGTGGTCAGCCCCCCTGCAGATCACCCTGGCTCTCTACTTCCTCTGGCAGGTGCCCAGGAGGGGAGGGGAGGGAGGGAGTTGGCTCGCCCATCTGGCAGTGGGGTTGGTTGGCCCCCTTCCCGCTATTTCTCATAACTACCTTCTCGCCAACACCTCCCCCAGACCTGCAATCAGACATTCACCAGCCCCCACGTTCTCCACCCCCACTCACCGCTAGCATTTACTGAGCGTCTGCCGGGTGCCAAGTGCTGAACTGGGCTCCTCCTCTGTCAGTCAGTGAATCAGGGAGGGAGAGAGAGAGAGAGATGGTCTTAAGTTCAGTCTCTGTCCCGCCGTCGACCCCCGGCCCACGTCCTTCCCCCGGCCCGGAACGCCCTCCCTCCACGTATCCGCCAAACCAGCTCTCTTTCTCCCTTCAAAGCTCTACGGAGAGCTCACCTCCTCCAGGAGGCCTTCCCAGACTGAGCCCCCTTGTTCCTCTCCTCCTCCCCATCCCCCCCGCCCTGCCTCCTTCCCCTCCCCACAGCACCTGTATATGATGATGATGGTTTTTGTTAAGCGCTTACTATATGCAAAGCAGTGTTCTAAGCGCTGGGAAGGTTACAAGGTGATCAGGTTGTCCCCGGGGGGCTCACAGTTATTTGTACAGATTTATTACTCTATTTATTTTACTTGTACATATTTACTATTCCATTTATTTTGTTAATGATGTGCATGCAGCCATAATTCTGTTTGTTCTGACGATTTTGACACCCGTCTACGTGTTTTGTTGTCCGCCTCCCCCTTCTAGACTGTGAGCCCGTTGTCGGGTAGGGACCGTCTCTATACGTCGCCGACTTGTACTTCCCAAGCGCTTAGTCCTGTGCTCTGCGCACAGTAGCCGCTCAGTAAATACGATTGAATGAGTGAATGAATGCCTCCGTCTGTCTCCCCGTGTCCCTGCCACTGAGCAGCCAACTTGATCTGTCCCTGGCAGTCCCTGGGTCCGGCAGTCCTGGCTGGGGTGGCGGTGATGGTTTTGCTCATCCCGTTCAACGCTGTCATTGCTATGAAGACTCGGAGCTACCAGGTGGGTGACCGCGAACCGGTTCGATCCCTCCGGCCCCCCGAGGGATAGGGTTGCCCGGCTGGGGTCGGGGCTGGCTGGGGACTCTCTGTGAGAGAGTAACTGCCAGGTGGGCCGGGCCCCAGCATCCTGGCCCGTGGAGGGTGGTAGCCCCGGCAACGGAGAAGCAGAGAAGCAGCAGCATGGCTTAGTGGATGGAGCAGTAAAATTGGGAGTCCGAACCCGGGTTCTAATCCCGGCTCCACCACGTGTCTGCGGTGTGACTTTGGACAAGTCGCGTATCTTCTCTGGGCCTTAGTTACCTCATCTGTAAAATGGAGATCAAGAGTGTGAGCCCCATGTGGGACAGGGACCGTGTCCAACCTGACGAACGTATATCTACCCCAGTCCTTAAAGCGGTGCTTGACACATATTTACTATTCTATTTATTTTGTTAATGATGTGCATTTCGCTTTAATTCTGTTTGTTCGGACGACTTGACACCTGTCCACATGTTTTGTCATCTGTCTCCCCCTTCTAGACTGTGAGCCCGTTGTGGGGTAGGGGCCGTCTCTTTATGTTGCCGGCTTGTACTTCCCAAGCGCTTAGCACAGTGCTCTGCATACAGTAAGCGCTCAATAAATACGATTGAACGACACATCGTAAGCGCTTAACAAGTACCCTAATTGTTATTTACTGCACTGTTTAGCAGTCCATCGGTCCCCTCTACCCTGCCAGGTGGAGCAGATGCAGTACAAAGACTCCCGCATCAAACTGATGAATGAGATCCTGAACGGTATCAAGGTGCTCAAGCTTTACGCCTGGGAGCCCAGCTTCACCCAGCAGATCCTGGACATCCGCCAGCAGGAACTCCGCGTGCTCCACAAGACTGCCTTCCTCAATGCCCTGTTCACCTTCGCCTGGGCCTGTGCCCCCTTCCTGGTACCCCTCGCAGCCCACCGGTGGAGAGTTGGGGATGGGAGGTAGGGTGGGGTGCACCCAGCCCAGCTGAAGTGGTTTTGGAGCGGATCTCTGACCCCCGGGCCTAGACGGAGCTTGTGCTCGCAGGTGGCGCTGACCACGTTTGCCGTCTACGTCTCCGTGGATGAGACCAACGTCCTGGATGCCGAGAAGGCCTTCGTGTCGTTGGCCCTGTTCAACATCCTGCGGTTTCCGCTCAGCATGCTTCCTCAAGTGATCGGCAGCTTGGTTCAGGTGCGCTGAGCCCCCGCTGGCTGTCTGGACCACTCCCGCCCCTACCTCTCCCCTTTCCCCTTTCCTTCCATCCCTCTCAGTCCTCTTCCCTCTCTGCCCCGCTTCCCTCCGGTCCAGCCCCTTGCCAATAGCGGCTCCTCAGTAAATGCTGGCTGATGCACCGGTGGTAGTAATAGCCCCACCTGTGCCCATAGACCACTGCTCTCTCCATCTAAAAAGCCCTCCTGAAGTCACATCTCCTCCAGGAGGCCTTCCCAATTAATCTCTCCTCTCCCCATCCTATTTCCCCCTCAGATACCGCGTTAGCACTCGTCTGTCACCTAAGCCTCCATTGGACTTGTGTACAGAACATCAAACTCTGTTGCCCCCCCGCCCACCTTTAATTTGTTTTAACTTTGGTCTCTGCCATTAGATTTCACCCTTCTTGAGGACAAGAGTCGTGTCTACTAACTCTTTTGGAGTCTCGCAAGCATTTAGTACAGTGCTCTGTGCACAGTAGGCTCTCAATAAATACTATTGATCATTGATTGATTGCTTTACGCTGCCTCCAGACCAGCGTCTCCCTGAAGAGGATCCAGCAGTTCCTGAATCACGATGAGCTCGACCCTGACTGTGTGGACACAAAGACCATATCTCCAGGTGAGGGTACCCCTTCCTGGGACCTCCCTCATTCCTTCATTCATTCAATCGTATTTATTCATTCATTCATTCAATAGTGTTTATTGAGCACTTACTGTGTGCAGAGCACTTTATTAAGCGCTTGGGAAGTACAAGTTGGCAACATAATGTCTGGACCCCGTGCCACATTCCCATAGTCCCTCCCCTTGGCCTCCCTCATCCCCGCCAGGTCAGTGCTGGTGGCCTATAGGGACCAGAGAAATGGGGATGGGGGACAACCGGGAATAGATCTGCGAGACAATTGGGTCCCTGCTGCCCTTTCCATCTCCCTTGGTCCGACTCTGGTCCCGGCCCCTCCCCTGGTACCCCAAGGTTAATGGCGGTGGAGAACATCCTTCCGAACTTTAGGGGTGCCACCTTGGCCCTGAGATGAGCCGTCTACGATGCCACAGTTGCCGCCTCAAGCCTGTGGTCTGCCCGTCCCCTCCTCTCTTTCTCCCATCTCTGCAGGCTACGCCATCACTGTGCATAATGGCACCTTCAGCTGGGCCCGGGAGCTCCCACCGACCTTGCACAAGTAAGAAATCACCCACCGCCCCCAGATTTTGGGGGCCTGCCCCCCGTCTTGTGAGGAACCATCACTCCTTGCCACCCCGGCTTCTGGGGGGGAATGGGGGAAGCCAGGAGCAAGTTGGGAGAGAAGACAGAGGGAGGTGGGAGAGAGGGTCCCTGGCCACCACCGTGCGCCCTCCCCACCCTTACTCCTGTCCTTTGTCCCCCCACCCCATCTCTCCTGTCCCTATTTCTCCCCCGTGTCCTCTCGTCTGGACCCTGTCCACGCCCCTCCCTCAAGATCTCCAGTGGGAGCAGGCATAATTAGAGTTAGGATCCTTTGAGAGCTTGACAGATGCCAGGGTTTGAGGGGCAGGGGTCGTCAGACAAGAACTGAGACCTCCCTATCTTCACCATCCCCCCAACCCCACAGCATCGAACTCTGGGTGCCGGGGGGCTCCTTGGTGGCCGTGGTGGGGGCCGTTGGCTGTGGAAAGTCGTCTCTGATCTCCGCCTTGCTTGGGGAGATGGAGAAGCTGGAGGGGCAGTTGGCGGTGAAGGTCAGTGTCAGTTCTGGGAACGAAGTCAACTGGACGTGGACGGGGAGGGGGCGGCCATCAGAGCCAGTCCGTCCTTGCAGGGCGATGAGGGTTAGACACCGAGGATTCCTCGTGGGTTGGGGGTCGGTGGTTTGGTGGGAGGCAGGGGCACTGACTGGGTTGACTCCACTGGGGGGTCTGTCTCGTGGCAGGGTTCCGTGGCCTACGTCCCCCAGCAGGCCTGGATTCAGCACACCTCCCTGAAGGACAACATCCTTTTCGGCCAGCCTTGGACCGAGCAGAAATATCAGCACGTCCTGGAGGCCTGCGCTCTGACTGCTGACCTGGCTGTGCTGCCCGCTGGGGACCAGACTGAGATTGGAGAGAAGGTGGGGGAGGGATCTGTGTGGGCACAGTCTCTGGGAAAAGGAGGAGAACCTTCCCTACAGAGTTGGGAGGAAAAGGCAGAGGTGGCAGGGCTCCTGCTACTCTTTGGGACTGGGCACCCCCCACCTCTCTGCACTCTCTCCCCATCCAGTCCCCCCGCTATCTCCCGACCCTATCCTCCCTCTTCTGCCACCTCCTCCTTTTCCTTCTCTCCTTTTTTTAAAATTGTATTGGTTAAGCGCTTACGATGTGCCAGGCGCTGTTCTGCAGCGCTGAGGTAAATACAAGCTAATCGGGTTGGACGCAATCCATGTCCCACAAGGGGCTGCTCACACTCTTCATTTTACAGATGGGGTAACTGAGGCACAAAGGAGTTGCCCAAGGTCACAAAGCAGACAGGTTTAGGAACTGGGATTAGAACTCAGGTCCTCCTGACTCCCAGCTCCCTGCTCTGTCTACTAGGCCACGCTGTTCCCTCCTTCTCTTCCTCTTCCTCGTCTTTCTCTAGTTGGGAGCCAACCCTGACAGGTCCTCCACCATCAGGGAGCTTACAGTCTACCTCAAGTAGAAGGTGGGCACGTAATCGTAATCTGCGATTGGACAGTGCTTAGAGCTGGCCCCTCTTTTGGGCAGAGGCCTGACCCTCCAGTCTGCCCGTAGTCGGTGGGGAGGGGGCTTCTTCGGACTCTGATGGGACGTTGTGTCTATTTCTCTCCCTTCCCTGACCCCAGGGTATCAATCTGTCGGGAGGGCAGCGGCAGCGGGTGAGCCTGGCCCGGGCCGTGTACAGCAACGCTGACACGTTCCTGCTGGACGACCCGTTGTCCGCCGTGGACTCCCACGTGGCCAGGCACATCTTCGACCAGGTGATCGGACCCGGCGGGCTGCTCGCTGGGAAGGTGAGTGTCGGCTGGGGCCGAGGGCGGGGATCCCCAGGGGACCTCGGACGGAAAGTGGATGGAGCCCCCCAAAGCAGAGCTAGAAAAGCTGAACCGAACTCGCCTGGGACCCATCTCCTGCTATGAGATGGTCACCCAATACCGGAAAACCGGAATGGGTCCTCCTGGCCTTTGGACCGGTCTTCTGGCAACTAAATACTATGACCGTTCACTGTCAGTAAATTTGTCCACATGGATACCCTCAGACCCTGCTCCTTCCCACCCCCAAGTCCTGCTCTTTCATCTGTCTTTCTTGGCCTTCAGCCCCTAGATCTGGCCAATAAATTCTCCAGCTCAGTGAGTCGCATCATCCTGGACTGGACCTCCTCCTGAGGGTGCCCATCAGAGCGTGCGGGTCCACACAGCACCATCCTCACTCTCCCTCCTTGGGGCTCTGGGGACCTCCAGGCCGGTCATCGAGCCCCGTGCCCGCCCCCAGGACACTGTTCCTTCCTCCACTCATGCAGACCCGCCTGCTCGTGACCCACGGGGTCAGCTTCCTGCCCCAGGTGGACCACATCATCGTCCTGGTGGATGGGCGGGTCTCAGAATCCGGCTCCTACCATGCCCTCCTGCAGCAAAACGGGGCCTTTGCCGAGTTCCTGCGCTGCCACGCCCCGACCGAGCCCGTGGAGGAGGACGAAGTTGCAAGTAGGACATCACCCCCCTCCCCGTGGACTCCCATTCCCCTCTTTCCCTTTGGGACAGATCCCAGATGGGCCAGTCTGGGCCCTTCCACTGACTTGGGTGTAGCTCTTACCTTATCTCCCCCTCCTCATGCTGAGCTGTGCCCCCAGGCAGGGGATGCCTTGGGTTGGGAGGCTGGAGAGTAATAATAATAATGGCATTTATTAAGTGCTTACTATGTGCAAAGCACTGTTCTAAGCGCTGGGGAGGTTTCAAGGTGATCAGGTTGTCCCCCGCGGGGGAGCTCACAGTCTTAATCCCCATTTTCCAGATGAGGGAACTGAAGCCCAGATAAGTCACACAGCTGACAAGTGGCGGAGCTGGGATTTGAACCCATAACCTCTGACTCCAAATCCCTCGCTCTTTTCCACTGAGCCATGCTGCTTCTCTGTAGAGGGTGGAGGATGGGGGAGAGATAGACCCAGGGCCTCACCCTTGAGGTAGTTCAGCCTCTCGCTTAGTTCCTCTAATTGCTGAGCCCAGGCAATGTTCTCTGCGCCCCGGCCATGTCAGCGGCCTATGCCAGGTTCTCTGTGCCCCGGCCGTGCCCCCGACCCCCCAGCCCAGCCTGGTTTCTGTGTGCCCCAGCCGTGCCCCTGGACCCATCACCGGGCCCAAGAGAGGAGAGACTGGACTGGTCCTCTCTCTTCCAAGTCCGTTCCCCGGGACTGCAGACTGTCCTTTGGGTGATTGCCCCCACCCCCACCTCACTCTCATTGCTTGCTGACAGTGCCCGGCCAGGGGCCTTATCAGCCCCCGGGGAGGGGTCGGGAACTGTTTCCGCACCCGCAAACCACAGGAAAAGCTGCACGTCTGATCCGGGCCGGGGCTGGGGTTCGAATAGATTTCCCCACTGATAGGAGCCTGTGACCTGAGCTCTGACTTGGTGCCCTCCCCCGCGGTCTCGCTCCCCTCCCCGCTTCTTACCTCAATCAATCAATCAATCGTATTTATTGAGCAGTGCAGAGTGCAGAGCACTGTACTAAGCGCTTGGGAAGTACTAGTTGGCAACATATAGAGACAGTCCCTACCCAACAGTGGGCTCACAGTCTAAAAGGGGGAGATAGAGAACAAAACCAAACATACTAACAAAATAAAATAAATAGAATAGATATGTACAGGTAAAATAAATCATCATCATATTGAGCGCTTACTATGTGCAGAGCACTGTACTAAGCGCTTGGGAAGTACAAATTGGCAACATATGGAGACAGTCCCTACCCAACAGTGGGCTCACAGTCTAAAAGGGGGAGACAGAGAACAAAACCAAACATACCAACAAAATAAAATAAATAGGATAGATATGTACAGGTAAAATAAATAAATAAATAGAGTAATAAATATGTACAAACATATATCCATATATACAGGTGCTGTGGGGAAGGGAAGGAGGTAAGATGGGGGGATGGAGAGGGGGACGAGGGGGAGAGGGAGGAAGGGGCTCAGTCTGAGAAGGCCTCCTGGAGGAGGTGAGCTCAAGGCCTCAAGTGGTGGTGATGGGGGCTGGGGCTAGTAGTAGAAGCCCCCTG
This sequence comes from Tachyglossus aculeatus, assembly GCF_015852505.1. NCBI lineage: Eukaryota > Metazoa > Chordata > Mammalia > Monotremata > Tachyglossidae > Tachyglossus > Tachyglossus aculeatus. The sequence goes on from NC_052080.1 coordinate 26,947,268, forward strand.
AGGGCGGGCATCTATGTGTCCAGTTTGGGAGTGGGGCGGGTGGGAGGGGGCGGTCCCTGACTATAGACACAGTCCTGCCCCTGACCCACCCCTCGGTTGTGCGAGGAGACCCCCCAGTCCAAGCTACACGGCAGCCCGGGCCAGCCGGGGTGGGTGGTCGGACGGGGAGGAGGGTTGATGAGGGACGCTGCCCCACGTTGCAGCCCTGGTGGGCGAGGAGGAGGTGCTGCTGGCCGAGGACACGCTCAGCGATCACACGGACCTGATGGATGGCGAGCCGGTGACCAACGAAGTGCGCAAGCTGTTCCTCAGGTGCGGGGCTAGGGTTAGCGAGCGTCTCTCAAATGTCCTCACCCCCGACTCCGTCCTGAGGCTCCACGCCGACTGCCCGTGAAGCGGCAGTGCGGCCCTGTGGTCAGTCAGGAGGCCTGGCTGGCCTGATGCGGGACCTTGAGCAAGTCACTGGACCTCTCTGGGCCTCAGTTGCCCCTTCCGTCAAGTGGACTTGATAAAAATCTCCGTTGCTGGCTGCTTGTCAGTACGGGAACATCCTCCTTGGAGGCAGGTCCCACCCTGACTTTCCCCCCTCACCCTGGTCGGGCCTGTTGCAGTCTGTCCTGTCAACTGTCGTTGTCCGGGAGCGGGAGCCCAGGGGTGTGGAGGGCTGGCGATGAGCCCCTTTAGCTTGCACCCCCTCCCCTGCCCTCAGGCAGCTGAGTGCGATCTCAGCTGAAGGCGACCGCCCTGGCAAGATGTCCACCAGGAAGCGATTCGGTGGGGAGAAGAAGGGGGCAGAGGTGTCTCCCCCACAGTCCGCCAGCCCTACTGAGCGACTGATCCAGGTGGAGACGGCGGAGACTGGCACGGTAAGACCGACATGGTGGAGGTGGCACAGTGGGGAGACCCGGGGACGGATGAGCTGGGGAGAGTTGAGACGTGTGGGGCAGGGTTCCTCTTGTTGGGACAGATAATAAAAATAATGATGGCATTTGTTAAGCGCTTACTCTTGGCCAGGCTTTATTCTAAGCGCTGGGGGGATACACGGTAATCAGGTTGTCCCACATGGGGCTCACCGTCTTAATCCCTGTTTTACAGATGAGGTCACTGAGGCACAGAGAAGTGACTTGCCCAGATAATAACAATAATAATAATAATGATGGCATTTATTAAGCGCTTACTATGTGCAAAGCACTGTTCTAAGAACTGGGGAGGTTACAAGGTGATCAGGTTGTCCCACGGGGGGCTCACAGTCTTAATCCCCATTTGACAGATGAGTTAACTGAGGCACAGAGAAGTTAAGTGACTAGTCCAGAGTCGCACAGCTGCAAATGGCGGAGCTGGGATTAGAATCTGTGACCTTTGATTCCCAAGCCCGTGCTCTTTCCACTGAGCCACGCTGCTTCAATTGTCCCGGGTGGAACTTACCCCTCCCAACCGCCGCTCTCTCCATTTCCATAAAGCCATCTGAAAGCCCACCTCCTCCAGGGGTCCTTCCTGATTAATTTCCAGCACCCCAAAACTGCCTTCACGTCCCACCCGAGCCCATTTACTTTTTTCTCATTCACTCCTTTATCCCTCAGTTTCACCCATACCAATGCTATTAATAATGATGATATTTGTTAAGCGCTTAACGTGTGCCAGGCACCGTACTAAGCTCTGGGGTGGATACAAGCAAATCGAGTTGGATACAATCCCTCTTCCATGTGGGGCTCAATCCCCATTTTACAGATGAGGTACCTGAGGCCCAGAGAAGTGAAGTGACTCGCCTAAGGTCACAGACTGGACAAGTCGGGATTAGAACCCATGACCCTCTGACTCCCAGGGCTGTGTTCTATCCAGTACGCCAAGCTGCTTCTTGACTGTGCCATATTACCAGGCTCCTTGTGTTCCCACTGTTTCTAAGCCACTTGTGTCTGCCAGTGAGGAGTGATTTTTTTTCGCGTCTTCTGGGCAGGGACAGTGGGGTGGGCGAGGCTTTCGGGGCTAGATGGGAGTCATCTTGTCCATTCCCCTGCCTGCAGACTGCATGTCCCTTTACCTTTCTTTCTTTTCCCTGGAACTGGTTCGAGGGAGAAGGGACGGGGCCGCCCACGTCCCACCGTAGGAGAGGTCAGACAGATGGGGTCCCTGCGTTATGCCGGGGCTGTGGGGCTCGCACGCTGGAGAAGGGGCAGGTAACGGTGAGTGGGTGATGGCCCACTGTGTTTAACTGTTCGGCAGGTGAAGTTTGTGGTGTTCCTGCAATATGCCAGAGCCGTAGGAATCTGGTTGTCCGCCCTGGTCTGCGTTCTACACCTTGGCCAGAACGCAGCGTCTATGGGGGCCAACATCTGGCTCAGCGACTGGACCAGCGAGCCTGTGGTCAACGGGAGCCAGAGTAACACCCGCCTGCGGGTTGGCGTCTATGCATCCCTGGGGCTGCTGCAGGGTGAGGGGGAGACCCGGGGACCCCGTCACCCTAGTCTGCCTGCCGGCCACAGGAGTTGGGGTCGGGCCTGAGGAGGTGGGGTGACAGCCCAGGGGACAGGGGGTTCTCGGTGCCGGGGGACTGGGGGATAGGGAGACCTGAGAAAGGCTGGGGCCCCCCATCTGAGTGGGTCTGTTTTGGTGCCTGTTTGTGGGTATGGACAGGTTTGCTGGTGATGCTGTCGTCGTTGACGCTGGCCCTGGGTGGGATCCGGGCCGCCCGCACCCTGCACGCCCAGCTGCTGGCAAATAAGATGCGGACGCCCCAGTCCTTCTATGACACGACGCCCCTCGGCCGCATCATCAACCGCTTCTCCAAGGACGTCTATGTCATCGATGAGGTGATCCCATCTACGCTGCTCGTGTTCCTCGGCACCTTATTCTCCTCCGTCTCCACCATGGTCATCATCGTGGCCAGCACGCCGCTCTTTGCCGTCGTCGTGGTGCCCCTCGCTATCTTCTACTTCTTCGTTCAGGTGACTACCCAGGCTTCCTTCAAGGGGTCCCGTCCCCCCAGGCGGCTGGAAGCTGGGGCGGCGGAGGCGTTGCCCTCCCCTGAGGGGGGGGTAGCTGGGCAGCTTAGATGCCGGTAACCGCCACCGTCCTATCCTCCCGTCCACTCCCGTCGTCCCTGACTCCGCTTCCCCAGCCTGGCCGCCCCACCGTCAACCTTCCCCGGGTCCCCGCGCCGCTCAGCCTCGCCTCGCGGTCGGCCCCGGGGGTCCGGGCCGCCCTCACTGTCTCCTGGGCTGGGCGGGGCAGCGGTTCTACGTGGCCACGTCAAGACAGCTGAAGCGTCTGGAGTCCGTGAGCCGCTCGCCCATCTACTCACACTTCTCCGAGACCCTCACGGGCACCAGCGTCATCCGTGCTTTTGGGCGGGGCCCCTTCTTCGTGGCCATCAACGATGCCAAGGTGGATGCCAACCAACGCAGCTACTACCCAGGGATCATTGCCAACAGGCGAGTCCCTCCTCCTCCCTCACCTCCCCTCTTGTCCAACCCTCTACTTACCCTCAGCAGAAGCCGGCCCAGTTAAGACAGTTACCACCCTGAGGGTAGGGACCGTGTCCCGACTTTCTGTTGGACTCTCCCAGGTGCTTCCAAACCATTTATTGATTGATTGGTTCGGAAAGGGTCCCCAGAGTGTCATCTCCCACCCGCCTCCAGTTCCGTTCCTCCTCCACCCCCACCCCCGGCAGCCACTGACCCCGTCTGTCCCGTGCAGGTGGTTGGGCATCCTCGTGGAGTTTGTCGCAAACTGCGTGGTGCTCTTCGCCGCTCTCTTCGCTGTGATTGGGAAGAAGAGTCTGAATCCTGGGCTGGTGGGCCTGTCAGTGTCCTACGCTCTGCAGGTCCGCAAGAAGGGCCGGCCTGGGACTTGGGGGTGGGCCCTCCCGCCAACCCACCGACGTAAATGCGCGGCCACGGGGATCCGGGCGCTGCCCTCGCGTGCCCCTGGCACACCCTTGCCTGCCCCCGACCCACCCCGACACGCTCACGAGCGCGGGTTTACTGTCCCACGCCCAGAGACGTGACCTGGGCACTTGCACAGGCGTGCCCCCGCGCAGTCCCCAAGGGTGGCATCGGCTCTTTCTGTAAATGCAAATTTGCACGGGCCCCTCCCTCAGCCGCACCCAGAGCAGTAAAGAGAGGAACTGCTCCCATAACCTCCCTGTTCCAGCTGCTACCACCACCACCACCACCCAAGAAGGGGGAGAGGTATTGTGTTGCCCTTCCCTCTCCCACGCATGCCCCCTGGCACCGTCCCTCAGCCAAAGGTCTCTTGTGACAAGGCCCCAGAAGGGGTACGCCGTGGGTCAGCAGGGGTGCTGACTCTGTCCAGCCCTCAGGACCCCGAGTAGGATCCCAGCTGAGAAGCAGCATGATTTAGTGGACTTTTAGACCGTGAGCCCACTGTTGGGTAGGGACTGTCTCTATATGTTGCCAATTTGTACTTCCCAAGCGCTTAGTACAGTGCTCTGCACATAGTAAGCGCTCAATAAATACGATTGATGATGATGATGAAAGGGCCTGGGAATCAGAGGACCTGAATTCTGATTCCGGCTCTGCCACTCGTCTGCTGTGTGACCTTGTCCAAGTCACTTCACCGTGGCTCAGTGGAAAGTGTTGCCAATTTGTACTTCCCAAGCGCTTAGTACAGTGCTCTGCACACAGTAAGCGCCCAATAAATACAACTGAATGAATGAATGAATGAAAGAGCACCGGCTTTGGAGTCAGAGGTCAGGGGTTCAAACCCCGGCTCCGCCAACTGTGTGACTTTGGGCAAGTCGCTTAATAATAATAAATAATAATAATGACGGCATTTGTTAAGCGCTTACTATGTGCAAAGCACTGTTCTAAGCGCTGGGGGGATACAAGGTGATCAGGTTGTCCCACGTGGGGCTCACAGTCTTAATCCCCATTTGACAGATGAGGGAACTGGGGCTCAGAGAAGTTAAGTGACTTGCCCAAGGTCACACAGCTGACATGTGGTGGAGCCGGGATTCGAACCCATGACCTCTGACTCCAAAGCCCGGGCTCTTTCCATTGAGCCACGCTGCTTCAACTTAACTTCTCTGTGCCTCAGTTACCTCATCTGTAAAATGGGGATTAATACGGTGAGCCCCACGTGGGCCAACCGGATCACCTTGTAACCTCCCCAGCGCTTAGAACAGTGCTTGGCACATAGTAAGCGCTTAATAAATGCCATTATTATTATTATTATTATTTCTCTGTGTTTTAGTTACCTCCTCTGTAAATAGGGATAAAGACTGAGAGCCCTATGTAGGACAGGGATTGTGTCCGAATTGATTATCCTGTATTCACCTCAGTGCTTAGTACAATGCCTGGCACATAGGAAGCACTTAAATGCTATTTTAAAAAAAATCCATGCCGCCGTGCCCCTCTGCTCCCTCTGACACATCACTCTGACGCTAGCCTCTGTGTGGACAGACCAGGCAGGAATGGGGAATTGGGGCATTCCCACCCGGGCAGGGGTCCAAATTGGGTTTGCCTGTGGACGTGTACAGCAGAGTCCTGGCGAACGCATGCTCTCAGGGTCCAGGGCTGAAGTTTTGGGCAAATACATGCTCCTGGGGAGGAGGTGGGAACACGGTGCCGGCTCGCGGCACTTCGAGGCATCAGCTCGAGGTTCCCGGTGATGCTCCGCCGCCCCACGGGTACCGGGACCCCCCCAGCCTGTGTCCCTGGGATTGTGACTCCTGTGTTCCTCCACAGGTAACCTTGTCTCTGAACTGGTTGGTGAGGATGAGCTCCGACCTGGAGTCCAACATTGTAGCAGTGGAAAGAATCAAAGAATATTCAGAAACTGAGACCGAGGTGGGCTGTGGGGGGCAGGTGGAGGGGGGTGGTGGTAGGGTGTGTTTGTGTGTATGAGAGAGAGAGAGACAGACAGAGACAAGCCCATTCATTCATTCAAATGTATTTAATGAGCTCTTACTGTGTGCAGAGCACTGTACTAAGCGCTTGGAAAGTACAAGTTGGCAACTTATAGAGACGGTTCCTACCTAACAGGCTCACAGTCTAGAAGGTGTGCTCTGCACTTAGTAAGCGCTTAAAAAATGCCATTATTATTATTAGAAGGGGGAGACAGACAACATAACAAACCATGTGGACAGGTGTCAAGTCGTCAGAAAAAATAGAATTAAAGCTAGATGCACATCATTAACAAAATAAATAGAATAGTAAATATGTGCAAGTAAAATAAATGGAGTAATAAAGCTGTACAAATGTAAATACAGGTGCTGTGGGGAGGGGAAGGAGGTAGGGCGGGGGGGATGGGGAGGAGGAGAGGAAAAAGGGGGCTCAGTCGGGAAGGCCTCTTGGAGGAGGTGAGCTCTCAGTAGGGCATTGAAGGGAGGAAGAGAGCTAGCTTGGAGGATGTGCGGAGGGAGGGCATTCCGGGCCAGGGGGAGGACGTGGGCCGGGGGTCGACGGCGGGACGGGCGAGAACGAGGCACGGTGAGGAGGTTAGCGGCGGCAGAGGAGCGGAAGGTGCGCGCTGGGCTGGAGAAGGAGAGAAGGGAGGTGAGATAGGAGGGGGCGAGGTGATGGACAGCCTTGAAGCCGGGGGTGAGAAGTTTTTGCTTGATGCGTAGATGCCCAGGAGGGTGGAATGGAGAAAGCGGGTTCTCTTCAGGAGGAACGGGGGTGCGGGCTCAAGGGAAGCAGGGATCCAGCCGGGGAATGTGCGAGGGACAGGGGATCCCCTCAGAGCTGGATCAGAGTGCATTGGGACCCCCAGCTTCCGTCTCCTGCAGCACCATTTTGTGCTTCCCTCCCTCCAGGCCCCTTGGGTCCTTGAGAAGAGCCGCCCGCCGGCGGGCTGGCCACAGAAGGGCGAGGTGGAGTTTATGAACTACTCCGTGCGCTACCGAAAGGGGCTGGATCTGGTGCTGAAAGGCCTCAGCTTGCGGGTGAAAGGCGGCGAGAAGGTAGTTGGCGGGAGAGACCGCCCGCGAGAACACCCAGGGGGTGGGTGCCCCATCCTTGAGTTCCCGGTGAACGTGCAATCCGGGTCTGGAATCTGCCCTGCTCCAACCCCCTCCCGCCACCAACTCTGCCTCTTCCAGGTTGGGATTGTGGGCCGCACCGGAGCCGGGAAGTCCTCCATGACCCTCAGCCTCTTCAGGATCCTCGAAGCGGCTGCCGGCGAGATCCGGATCGACGGGATAAAAATATCGGACATTGGCCTGCATGACCTGCGCTCTGCCCTGACTATCATCCCTCAGGTGATCCCCCCCACCCGGGGTGGGGGGCTGGGGCCGGGGAGATTGGGAAGTCGGATTATAGTTCACCAGGGTGAGGTTCAGTGCTGTTGTGCGGAGTTTGGGTCAGAATTTGAATGCTCCTGACCTGGGGACAGGGCGTGGCAAAATAAACACTGAAATAATATAGTCAGTAAATTTGAAAATCAAGAAGAGGTGTGGCCTAGTAGGGTGGGGTATCAGGAGACCTGGGTTTGAATCCCCGCTTCACCGCTTGCCCGCAGTTTGACCTTGAGCAAGTCACTTCACCTCTCTGCGCTTCATTTCCCTCATCAGTAAAATGGGGGTTAAATACTTGTTCTTCCTCCCCTTTGGACCGCAAGACGTAATAATAGTAATCATAATCAGTTGTATTTATTGAGCACTTACTGTGTGCAGAGCACTATACTAAGCGCTTGGGAGAGCACGGTAGAACAGAGTTGGAGGACATCTTCCCGACCCACGGCAAGCATGAAGTCTAGAGGGGGAGACAGACGTGCATCTAAAAAAAATGTTATGAATATATCAATCAATCAATCGTATTTATTGAGTGCTTACTGTGTGCACAGCACTGTACTAAGCGCTTGGGAAGTGCAAGTTGGCAACATATAGAGACGGTCCCTACCCAACAGTGGGCTCACAGTCTAGAAGGGGGAGACAGAGAACAAAACCAAACATATTAACAAAAGAAAATAAATAGAATAGATATGTACAAGTAAAATAAATAAATAAATAGAGTAATAAATATGTACAAACATATATACGTATATACAGGTGCTGTGGGGAAGGGAAGGCGGTAAGGCGGGTAAGGAGGTAAGAATATATACCACATGAGACTTTTACCCTTTTACCCTCCTACCCTTTTAGACCCCCCCCCCCCCCCCCCCCCTTTTAGACTGTGAGCCCACTGTTGGGTAGGGACTGTCTCTATATGTTGCCAATTTGTACTTCCCAAGCGCTTAGTACAGTGCTCTGCACATAGTAAGCGCTCAATAAATACGATTGATGATGATGATGATGAGTAAATAAAGGGTGCAAATCCTAGTCTAAAGGTGACGCAGAAGGGAGTTGGAGAGGAGGAAACGAGGGCTTAATTATTCATTCATTCATTCATTCAATTGTATTTATTGAGCGCTTACTGTGTGCAGAGCACTGTACTAAGCGCTTGGGAAGTACAAGTTGTGAATAATTAGGGAAGACCACTTGAAAGAGGTGTGGTTTTAAGGTGGGGAGAGTGAATGTTAGTTGGATGTGAAGAGGGACGGGGGAGTTCCAGCCCAGAGACAGGACGTGGGTGAGGGGTCAGTGGCGAGAGAGACGAGATCGAGACACCGTGAGTAGGTTGGCTCTAGCGGAATGGAGTTTGTGGGCTGGTTGTATGAGGAAATTAAGGAGGTAAGATAGGAGAGGGCAAGGTGATTGAGCGTTTTAAAATTTACTGGAAGGAATTTCTGTTAGATGTGGAGGTTCTTGGGGAGTGGGGAAATGCGGACTGAATGGTTTTGTAGAAAAATAATCTGGGCAGCAGAGTGAAGGATGGACTGAAATGGGGAGAGACAGGAGGCGGGGAAGTCAGCACGGAGGCCGACGCAGGTGGGGGAGAATAAATTCTTGGATTAACATGGTAGCATTTTGGATGGAGAGGAAAGGGTCGATTGTATCGATGTGAAGGTTGAACCAACGGGATTTGGTGACAGATAATACAGTAATAATAATAACAGCATTTATTAAGCGCCGACTGTGTCGAGCATCGTGCTCAGGGCTGGGGTGGGTAAAAGAGAACCATTATTATTGCTGCTGTTTGTATTTTATCAATAAATAACAAACTGGAACTTGCTGTGCTCCCTCCTCACTTCTCCCTCCTAAATGAACTGGGAGGCTCAGTCTCTTTATTTTCTGTCTCTTCCTTCTGATCCCAGCCACCCACCTTGCTTGGCCTGTCTCTCTCTGTTCCCGGGATGGGGGCGGGTGGGGGGCGATTGCGCACCCCTACCCCTTTACTGTTCGCCGCCTCTGTCTGGAAACCTCTCAGACTCTGACTTTCATTTTTTGGCTTTGCCGCTTATCTGTGCTTTGCCGACTGGATAGTTTTGACTCCGGTGAGCTGCTGCCTGCAGTTTCTTTGTGAAGGCGACTTTGGAAGGCCAGGAGCTGCTGAATGGAGATTAAATAGCGGGAGGCCGGGAGACTTGGTTGCAGAGCAGATGGCCCAGGCTGGGGGGAGAGGGAGTTGGGTTTTCTTGCTTGTCTGCCTCAGCCCAGGCTGAGGGGCAGTGGGTTTGGGGCTGCTTGCTTGTTTGCCACACCGAGTGGGGTGGTGCCCGGGGAGCTTTCTGCCCCCCTCTCACCGCAAGCCCCCTGAAGCCCCTGCCTTCCCCTTTGCCCTGGCAGGACCCCATCCTGTTCTCGGGGTCCCTGAGGATGAATGTGGACCCATCGGGGCAGTATCCCGAGGCAGAAATCTGGCAAGCTCTGGAGCTGTCGCACCTGAAGAAGTTCGTCAGCAGCCAGCCTGAAGGGCTGGAGTTCGAGTGCTCGGAGGGAGGAGAGAACCTCAGGTACCACCCACCGTCCCCGTCCCCCCCTTCTAGACTGTGAGCCCACTGTTGGGTAGGGACCATCTCTATATGTTGCCAATTTGTACTTCCCAAGCGCTTAGTACAGTGCTCTGCACACAGTAAGCGCTCAATAAATACGACTGAATGAATGAATGACACAGGCAGTTTATTCCCCTGGCTGTCTCTCCCAGCCCCCAGGTGGGCGGGGCCCAGGCCTCTCACGAGGTATCCTGGGGTCTCAGGGACAGCAGGCTGCAGCCGTACTACGGTCCTCAGCCCATCCCTCCTGCCCTCCCCCGCAGGCTGATGTTTCCAGTCCGGGCGGGGGCCGTGGGCCGCTCTCTTCCCTCGCCCGCTAGCCCCAACTCTGTGGGCCCCACAGCCTCCAACTCACTTCTGTCTTTCACCCAGAGATTGGGGGAGGCTGGGGCAGAGTTGGGGAGAGGCTCCCGGAGGCCGTTAGCACCGCAGACTAACTGACCGGACCTTGGCGGGGGCAGCACGTGTGGGCCGCCCTGTCTCTGGGCGTCCTGACCCTCCACTGTGTTCCCAGTGTGGGTCAGCGGCAGCTGGTCTGCTTGGCCCGAGCCCTGCTGCGCAAGAGCCGAATCCTGATCTTGGACGAGGCCACGGCCGCCGTCGACCTGGACACCGACGACCTCATCCAGGGGACCATCCGCACGCAGTTCGCCGAGTCCACGGTGCTGACCATCGCTCACAGGCTCAACACCATAATGGACTACACCAGGTACCCGCCGTCTGGGGCCGGTCCCCACAACCGCCCACCCTGCCGCCGCCCGTGTCCCCCCCCCCGCCCCTGCAGGCTCCATCCCCGACCCCAGCGCAGGTCAGAGGTGGCGGTCACTTATCAGGAAGGGCCCTGCTGGGGACAGCATCGTGTGTGCCAGGCTGTGCCAGTTACGGCGTGGGCGGCCACGGCCGGCTCTGGAGGGGTGCGGGGGGGGCTCCCAATGCAGGTGCCGCTCATCACGGGTCCGGCTCCCAGCTGCTACCCGTAGCCGCCCCGTGCCATCCACATTAGACATCAGTACCCCCTGACCCCAGGCCCCTTCCTTGGAAATAATTCAGACCCGGCAAGGGACGGAAGCTGGGACAAGCCCCTCTCCCATCCTGCTAGGTCTTGGGGGTGGTCATCTGTGGGGAGGGGGTCGATGACGGAAGAACTGGGCCGCGGAGCCCAGAGGAGGAGGCCGACGGAGATCCGCCTCCCTCCCACCTGCAGGGTCCTGGTCCTGGACGCGGGGCGGGTGGCGGAGTTCGATACACCAGCGACTCTCCTCGCGGCCAGAGGCATCTTCTACGACATGGCCAGGGACGCTGGGCTGGCCTGAGCCGGGGCCGGCCGGCCCCCCCCTTCGGAGAGGATCCGCAGCCTGGAGCCGCGTCGTGCCGGGCCCCGCTGCCCCAGGGTCGTCAGCGAAGAGGAAATTCCACGGCGGGACTGAAAGGATCTTGGCCGTGATTTTCCACGTTTCTGAGATTTTTCTTTGCCTGAGGTATTTTTAATAGATGTTTTTTCTTTCGAGCCAGAAAGACGCCGTGCGAGCTAGTTGGGGAGCTCACGCTGCGGACGGGTCACTGCTGAAATAAAGACTTTGAGAACCACGAACCCGCTGCTTTCCCTTCTGCCTGGGCGTTGAACTGAGGTGACCCTTCCTCCCTCCAGGGAACATTGCCCTTAGCTTCTCTCTCCTCCTCCCCACCTCCATCCCCTCTCTTCTCCTTCCCCTTCCCCTTTTTCTCCCCTTCTCTTCTCCCATCCCCGTCTTCCTAACTTCCAGAAGCCTTGAGAACCCTGACAAGCTCCCCAATTCCACCAGCCCCCTCCAAGTGGCTTGTTTCAGACAGGCTTGGCTTACAGAATCTGGATCATTCGCCTGCCCGGCCTTCCTTTCCCACCCTGGGGGATGCAGATCTGGGTGATCAGCCAGCTCCACCTGCTCCCTCTTGCCCTCCCTCAGCGAGGAGCTGCTGCTTCTGGGCCTCTGAGAACAGGCGCTTAGAACAGTGCTTTGCACATAGTAAGCGCTTAATAAATGCCATTAAAAAAAAAAAAAAAAACAGGCCTGAGACCTGCCAGCTGCAGCAAATTCAGTTGGTGCCCGTGGCAGGGACGTTCTCGATGGCATCCGCTTGTCCTGGCCAAAGCGGCGAAGTCCAAGGGATGCTGTCAGTCAGTCAGTCATATTGTTTGAGCACTTAATAATGATAATAATAATGGCATTTATTAAACGCTTACTATGTGCCAAGCACTGTTCTAAGCACTGGGGAGGTTACAAGGTGATCAGATTGTCCCACGAGGGGCTCACAGTCTTCATCCCCATTTTACAGGTGAGGGAACTGAGGCACAGGGGAGTTAAGTGACTTGCCTGAAGTCACACAGCTGACAAGTGTCAGAGCCGGGATTTGAACCCATGACCGTTGACTCCAAAGCCCAGCACTTTAGAACGGTGCTTTGCACATACTAAGCGCTTAATAAATGCCATCATTATTATTACTATTTTCCACTGAGCCACACTGCTTCTCTGTGTGCAGAGCACTGTACTGAACACTTGGGAGGGTACAGTATAACAATGCGGCAGACACATTCCCACAATGAGCTTAAATTCTCAAGTGAAGCAGCGTGGCTTAGTGGCCCAAAGCCCAAAGCATGGGCTTTGGAGTCAGAGGTCATGGGTTCGAATCTCGGCTCCACCACATGTCTTCTGTGTGACCTTGCGCAAGTCACTTCTCGGAGCCTCAGTTTCCTCATCTGTAAAATGGGGATGAAGACTGTGAGCCCCACGTGGGACAACCTGATCACCTTGTATCCCCCCCCCAGCGCTTAGAACAGTGCCTTGCACATAGTAAACGCTTAACCAACGCCATCATTATTAAATTCTAAGAACCGGCTAGACTGGCCGGCTGCCTGCCCATTCATTCAATCGTATTTATTGAGCGCTTACTGTGTGCAGAGCACTGTAGTAGGCGCTTGGGAAGTCCAAGTTGGCAACATATAGAGACGGCCCCTAGCCAACAGCGGGCTCACAGTCTAGAAGTGAAGCAGCGTGGCTCAGTGGAAAGAGCACGGGCTTTGGAGTCAGAGGTCATGGGTTCGAATCTCAGCTCCGCCACATGTCTGCTGTGTGACCTTGGGCAAGTCACTTAACTTCTCTGAGCCTCAGTTACCTCATCTGTAAAATGGGGATTAAGACTGTGAGCCCCACGTGGGACAACCTGATCACCTTGTATTTCCCCAGCGCTTAGAACAGTGCTTTGCACATAGTAAGCGCTTAACAAATGCCATTATTATTATTATTATTAGAAGTCATCAACAATTGGTCTGCCTTCCAAACAGACCATGTCGGGTTTGTGGTGGCCAAATGGGGAGCTAGCCTAGTTGCCCCCGGGCGGGGAGACAGGCCACCTGGCACTGGCCGCTTGGCGCCTGTAAGGGACGGGAAAGACCCCAGGCTGTGGCTGTGGGCCAGGTGGTGGCCAGATGGCTGATTTTCCTCAGCTTCCAGCTGGACCGCTGGCTGATAGTTGGGTGAGGACTTTCCCCTGAGAGTGACACACAGACTTCCACCTCTGCCGAAGGAAGGGCGGCAGCCCAGAAACCCACCAACCCGCTCCCTTCCCGCTCCAGCTGGCCGGCCCCGCCGGCAAAACTCCAGCTCCGACTGTGGCTCCGGGCCCCGCCGGCAGCCGGGAAAAACCCGACCTCGGTCTATCGAACGCGAGCAGCTCCACGAGACAAAAACCCAGAGAGTCGCCCGAGGTGATGGGTTACTATTTAATTCAATTAATGTTTGTTAGAATAACCGGTCAGTACGGCGCGGGGGCCTAAGGCCCCTTCGTTCTACGCTTTATGCCCACGGGGAATTCATGCTCCGCTAAGTGGGGGGATTTACGGTTAACAAAATTAAAAAAAATCCAGGCAGTTTTCAGTTATCCAAAGCATACAAAAATATTCCTCTGGATGCATAGATTAGGCCTTTTAGACTGGTCTACAAGCAGTGGTGTTCCCCCCGAATCTAGTTTAAGGTGCGTTTCAACACCGGGCCCGTCTCCGGGCTGGGACCTCAGCAACCTTTCTCCCTCCTCCACCCTCTACTTCGGTGCTGGGCTGGAAATTGGGGGAATGGCAATGGGCTCTGACAAGCCCTCCCAGCCCCGGGCAGTGCCTGGTCGGCGGGGTCGGAGAAGAGCCTCTGCCGGGAGTGGTATCCGCGCGTCGACAGCTTGCGCACACCTGGCCGCACTGTCCCCGTAACACTGCTTTACCACAGTTAAGAAGGTAAGTTTCTTTGGAAACCATAGGCACTACAGGAAGATAAATGCTTCTCTAAGACGGCAGGACGGCGGTCGGCGGCTGGAGCGGCGGGCGCCGGAGGCTCAGCTGCTCGCCCGTGTGTGGGATGCTGATGGCGCTTCCGGTGGCCCACGGACACTTTGGACAAAGATGCCACGCCGGGCACGAGCCCCGGTGCTTCTCGGGCTACGCAGTGAGTTTCCTGCGCTCGCCTGCTGCAGGATTTGGAGCCTGGGTGGGGGCATCCCAGCCCCCGCTCCCTAAAACATCGGAAGACAGGAAGGCCGGGGGAGCCGAAGGGGTCTCTGGCCCCCGGAGGCGAAACGGAGCTGGCGGTGACAGGCCCTGGGATCTGACAGTTGCATAGAAATGTAATTTCAAACTCACCTCTGCCTCCGGGCCGGGGACGGTCGTGCCGGCGGACCGGTTTCTGACCACGGCCTTTGCGGGGGGTGGCGCGGGGCAGAGGTTCTGACGTGGCGTTCAGGGTTTGTGCTCCTTTGGCTTAGGCAGCGATGGCCCCAATTGTGGGTGTGTGTGAGAGATGGAGGAAGATAAATATATATATATAGACAGAGGACACGCCGAACGGCTTTTTTTTGTCGGTATGAATGCGACCTCTAGTGGGTACCGGCTCAGGGGGAAAAGCAGTCTTGCGGGATAGCCAGCCAACCAGGAATATGTTTGGAAGGAAAAAGGAGAGGGAAGAGGGAACCTACTTTGGTTACCAGCCTATTTACAATTAGTGTATGTTATCCTAGTGTTAAATACCTTTAACCTGAGAAACAGTGAACTACACGTTCTAAGCAACCTCCCAGCTGCAGTCCTGGGCGGAAGCCGTCTGTCGGGGACCTCGCGTTCCTCCTCCTCTGCCCTTCCTGGGCCAGGCGCCCGCGCTCCAGAGATCTCCGTCGGGCCCGACAGCTCAGTCACTGGCAGGGCCGTGCCCGCCTCCGTGCGCGAGAGGGAGGGGAGGAGTGGCCAAGTCTTCCCAGGGACCAAGAAGCAGATCGCTTCTCCGAAAAGTCCTCTGGTCGCTGGTACCGACAGAGTGGACACCGCCCGTGGGCGGGACTGAGGATTGGAAAGGCCAACCACGCCTTTCCATCCCGAGCTTTCCCGAAGCCCGGAGGGGCTGCGCTCTCAGCTGGCCGCACCCCTGTGGGCCGTCAGTAGGTCAGTTTGGACGCTCTCCTGTTGTAACAAGGTCGTTCTGTCAGGGTGGAGGCTGCGTTCCTGAGCAGGAAGTTGCTATCGCTTAGCGTCAGGACCAGTTCCAGCTCCTGAAAGTCCTGGAGGCGGGCAACATCTTTGTCCTTTAAAAGAAAAACGAAAAAAAACCAGAATCCACTCATTACTGCTGCTAGGCCAGCGCTGGCTAGAAAAGGAGAAAGAGATTTCCACTTTTTCAGGTGGGGGAATAGCGGGCAGAAGATGACAAGGAGCCTAGAAACAGGTGAGGACGGGAACGGAGGCTGAGGGCGAATGGGATCAGGGCCTCACCCAGGTGGGTTCATCAGAGACAAGGGGCAGGCTAAGCTCTTCTTTGCCCACAACAGGAAGGGGTCTGGACCAAGATGCAGACGCTCACTGTTAAAAGCCCACGAGGGGCCAAGGATTTGGGGGTCTGCCGCAGCCCGGGGCCTGCCCTCCCTCTCCAGGCCCGCGATGAGACTAATCAATCGGAGGAGCTGGTTTAGGAGCCCGCCCTTGGACCGTTTTGCATGCCGGTTTTCCTGTTCTGGGGTTTGCCCCAAATTCTCCAGGATCTGTGGGATTCCTTTAACTACAGAACGCTCTGAAAGCAGGTGAGATGACTCGTACCGCAATCTGGGAGGCGCCAGGCAAAGGACACACTGACAACCACACGCCCAGCTCTGCTCTCTGACCTTCCTTAACAGGGTGTTGGGTAATTTTCTGATCTTCTCCACGTGTTCCGGGCTAACTCCCAGTTCCCTGCAGCTCACTCGGAGCAACTCCTGGTAGGTGAGTTCTTGTCGATCCAGTTCGATTTCGATGAAGTCGTTCTCTCGAAGGGATGGGTTTTGAATCCGCACTTTGAGGACCAGCTCTATTGAAACAAGGTGACATTTCCAAGTGAACTGCCAGCAGTAAGTCCCGGACCGATTCCAAATCTGTCCGGAGCTACCTGCTTTGGGCCGACATCACCTCCAGTCGATTCCCATGCCCCTTAGGCCTGGACTCCAAACAAAACAAACTGGTGTCCGGCCCCGCTGCTAAGCTTGGGGTACGAGGGTCAGCCGGTGACCTCGAGCCAAAGCCTCTCTTGCACAGGGTAATGTGGGGCGCTGGCCGTTATCCAGTAATTTGGTTTGTCGGGGTGATTGAAAATCCAGGACAGAACTCCCACTCTCCTGAGGGACTGCTGGGAAGTGGGGACAGGTCATGTAATCGCTCTCATTTTTTTGCTTTGTGGTGTGCCTACTTGAGGCAAAAAGACAGGGGTGACTACGGCACTGCCTCAGATTTGGTCAGATTCTGGCCCCACTGGAAAGCAAGTGTGGGTAACGTAAGGAAGGACCAAAGCCACTGCATGGAGTTTGGTAACCGGTGAGGAAAAGATTGGTTTCAGGGGTTTCTTAGACAGGGAGCCCTATGTGGGGCAGGCTGTTCCCAAATAATAATAATAATAATAATGATGGCATTTATTACGCGCCTACTAAGTGCAAAGCACTGTTCTAAGCGCTGGGGAGGTTACAAGGTGATCGGGTTGTCCCACAGGAGGCTCACAGTATTAATCCCCATTTTACAGTTGAGGTCACTGAGGTCCAGAGAAGTTAAGTGACTTGCCCAAAGTCCCACAGCTGACAATTGGCAGAGCAGGGATTTGAACCCATGACCTCTGACTCCAAAGCCCGGGCTCTTTCCACTGAGCCACGCTGCTGCTTGTATCTTGTATCTCCTCCAGTGTGTTGTATAGTGTATGGCACTCGGTGGTAATTACTGAGTGTACTAAGCACTTGAGAGAGTGCATTATAACAATAATCAGACACGTTCCCTGCCCACATGGGGCTGACAGTCTAGAAGGGGAGACAGACATTAATAAATAAATTACAGATATGTACGTAAGTGCTGTGGGGCTGGGAGGGGGGGTGAATAAAGGGAGCAAGTCAGGGTGATGCAGGGAGAAGAGGAAACGAGGGCTGTCAGGGAAGGCTTCTTGGTGGAGATGTGGTCTCAATAAGGCTTTGAAGTGGGGAGAGTGTCTCAGTCTGTCGGATATGAGGAGGCAGGACGTGGGCGAGAGGTTGGCAGCGAGAGCGCTGAGTTCGAGGTACAGTTAGAAGGTTAGCATTAGAGGAGCCAAGTACGTGGGCTGGGTTGTAGCAGGAGAGTGGCGAAGTGAGGCAGGAGAGGCCAAGGTGATTGAATGCTTTACAGCCAAGAGTGAGGAGTTTCTCTGCGATGCTGAGGTGGACTGGAGGCTCTTAAGGAGCAGGGAAACCTGGCCTGATGTTTCTGCAGAAAAATGATCTGGGAAGCAGAGCGAAGCGTGGACTGGAAGGGGGAAA
This sequence comes from Tachyglossus aculeatus, assembly GCF_015852505.1. Lineage (NCBI taxonomy): Eukaryota > Metazoa > Chordata > Mammalia > Monotremata > Tachyglossidae > Tachyglossus > Tachyglossus aculeatus. The sequence continues at coordinate 26,964,908 of NC_052080.1, forward strand.
GACAGGAGGCAAGGGGATCACCAAGATCCTTCTACACTTTAGGCTCATTGTGGACAGGGAATGTGTCTGTTTACTGTTGTACTGTACTCTCCTAAGGGCTTAGCACAGTGCCCTGGACACAGTATGTGCCCAATAAATGACTGAATGAATCAGTGAATCATCAAGAAGTCTGATAAGTAATCAAGGCGGGATAAAACAAGTGATTGGATTAATGTGGTAGCCATTTTGAGGAAAGGGCAGATTTTAGTGCATAACAAATACCTTAATTATTATAAGATTGGGTGTGGTGGGCAGGTCCCGGGCAGTTGTGTGGACCTTGTGTGGACCGGGGTGCCCTTTTGGCTCCTAAGGCCTAGTTGTTGTGTGCATCAGAAGACTGTACAGGTTAATTCTGTTTTCCTGGAGTGTGGCAGCCCTGCCGCAGTTGGGCGGTGGCGAGAGCTGGCGAGAGCGCTGCCCACTCGGGGGTTTACCTTGCACGTTGAACGGAAAGGTTCCCGTGAAGAAGAACGGCTGAAAGGTCGGCGGGGGGCCCACGGATGGGCCGTTGTGTGACTCCATGGGCACCGGTGGCTTCGGGGGGATGGGGGAGAACAGGGGGCAGGTGTGACCCGACAGGGGTTGGCACCCGGGGCTGGGCTTTGTGCTTTCCGGCATCCTTTGGGGAACGGGTGGGGTGGAGGGGGTGGGGGGAGCCGTGGGGGAGACGGAGGGAGTAGGGACGGCTCCATTCTGGGCCAGGGGCAAAGAGGCCCGGGTACCCGGGAACGCCCCTGGGCGGGGAATCTCGGCCCCCGCAGGGGGGGACGCGGAGGGGCCCCCACTCTGGATTTGGGCCGTCGCTCCCTCTGGCGAGGCTGAGGCTGCTGTATAAGTGAACGGGAAAGGGGGGTTGGCCAGATAGCTGGGGATGAAAGGTAATTCTGATTCTCTCTTCAGCTCCAGGGTGGCGGCGGTTTCGGTGTCTTCCACTACAAAAGGGGGGAAAAGGGCCCGTTAGGAAACAGATGCGTGGTGTGGAGCTGGTTTTCCCACCACCGTTTCCACTCTGGGGTCAACCGGCCAAGGAACGGGCTACCCCGGTGTTGGGAAAACGACCAAACCCAACGGGCCGCTTGGCCCAGGCAGAAGCTACCACCCCGAGGATTCGTTGAAACGAGCTGTTTGGGGAAACGCGGGTTACTGTCGCAGCCCCTGCCACGCCTGCTCCCAGAGGCCCACCTGTTGGCTTTGTGTCCATCCCTGGAATGGGAGAAACTCTGGCTTTGGGTCACCCCGGCTCAGGTGGCTCCAAAACGTCCCCTCAGTCACCGCACTTCCCAGGTGGTGGGGAAAGGGGGAACTGGGAAGGGTCGGGTTTTACCTCCCAGAATCTTCCTGATGTCTCCTCTGGACGTCAGCTGGGCCGGCCGCTCCCCCTTGACGGTGAGAATCTCTCTGTCGGCCCCCGAGAGGAGCAGGTAGGAGACCACCTGGCCGTGGTTGCGTTTGCAGGCCCAATGCAGGCAGGTCCTGTGCCGCGGGGGGAAAACCGGTGACTCGATTCCGCTCGGGGCCGGAGGATGAGTCAAATCTCCGAGGCACAGGGCGGGACCCCGCCCGGCGGCCCAAACCCGGCTTCTCCCAAAGTGAGAAAGTTGGGATGTTCAATCCCATTCCTGCCCCCTGTACAATTTCTCATCCTTTACGTCTTAGCCCCGTGACAGTGTGCGTCCTATGCGTCAGTGCCGCCTACGGGGAAAATCGAATTGCCTGAATCCCCTTCTCAGTGGCTGCATTTGGGCCTTTTGGCAAAGCTACTTTGGTCTGCAGCGGATGTTTTTTGCTTTACAGTTCACATAAAGACTTTGCTTGCTGACCAGGTCTTTTATTTAAAAAAAAAAATCACTTCAAGGAGAGAGGCTGATTCAGATATTTCCTTCCACAAGCGCGCTTCTATCTGATGGTTATATTTGTTCCTTTCCCAGGGCTGAGCCCAGTGTTTGGGGCAGAGAAAGCGCGTAATGCCATAACTATTAGGCTATCCTTAAAAGCCCAACGGGCACACTGTTTTCTAGGTTCCAAGAGAGACGGGATTTAGAGCCGATTTCCCATCTCTGATCCCCTTCCGGCGCGGGTGCCTGTTTTTTCCCCGCTTCTTGAGGGCAGGAATCGTATCTGTTCACTCCATCGTGCTCGCCCTGGTTCTTGATACAGTGCTCTGCGCATGGTATGCACACAATCAACACCGTTGGTTGACTGCCATGCAGACACAAGCAGGCAGACCAATGCACTGCCCAGCTTAAATGCTCTACTGGGCGGGAGTACAATAAAGCGGACACGGGAAGAGCACAGCCAACAAAGCGATGCACACTTCCCTCCCCGACGGTTAATTCAGCCTGATGGATAATCATCTACGTGTCATCATTTACAGCCCGGAAATTTCCAGTCCGGCCCCCAGCACCGCCGAAGCCAGTCTCCCGGACCCACAGGTAATATTTCCAGTTTCCCCGGGTTCCATCCACCTTCCTTCTTAATAATCCAAATGTGCACCTCAGGTCGGGTCTAGAGCTACTGTGGGAACCATGAATTTGAAGCGTGACTCTCAGCTTTTTAAATTCCTAGCTGCAGTAGCATATTAGTGCTGAGGCCCAAGGTGGCAGGGGGCCGGAAGGGAGGAAAGGGGGAACTGGTCCTGCCCTAGAGGAATTGAGGGATGCTCAAAAGTAGTGTTCCTCATCTTTCCACCCTCTGCACTGTCCCCCTGCCCACCTAGGCACTTGGGTATTTCCCTCCTTCCTTCCCCCGCCTCCCGTTCCCATAAAACGGTCATCCATATCTTTTCATTCAATTGCTTCCTCTTCTGTAGTTTTTGATGGTAGCTCCTTGAGGGCAGGGATCATTCTAATTCTGTGGCTGTCTCCCAAGGGCTCAGTACAGTGCTCGGCACACATTAGGCCCTTCTGATTGATTGAAACCAACGCATTTGCAGCTGTTATACCCCCGGGGTTGGTGGTAAATTCAACTGAAGTCGCTTCTTCCACACTGTATGGTGCAGTGTGTGTTTTGGCTTGAACCTTGTCGGGAATCCAGGAACTTCCAGCCACACGCCTGTCCGGAAGGAACGCCATGCGATGCTGGAAGAAACGTCTGGGCACACATCACCACGAGTTTCCCTTAATGCCGAGAACCCAACCTCCGCACTTCGGAGAACCGGGTATGCTTGAACCGAACAATCAAACGGTAGCACTGAATGAGCGTCTGCAGTGTACACGGCACTGTATTGAGCACTTGGGAATGTTTCATTTTCCCATCCTCTATATTAAGTTTAAAATTGGGCCTTCCGTATCGATGTATTTATGGAAAAACTGTCCCCCAAGACTACCAAAGCTAGTGCTAAGCGCAAGCTACCACTTGTATGTAACGGGGCAACGGATGAGGAAGAGGTCTGAGGTTTCTGCTCAGTTATGGCAGAAATCTCTTGTGGGCAAGAATGCATCTCTTCCTTCTTTTGGGCCTTACCAGGTGCTTGGTACAGTGCACTAAATCCAGTGGTTGTGCTCAATATACAGTGTTTGCTTAAAACAACGCGACTTGGATTTTAACCTAAATGTTTGTTTTAATAATAACCGCGGTATTTAAGCGCTTACGACGTGCCAAGCATCAGGCTAAGCTCTGGGGTAGATACAAGGTCATCGGGTCGGATGGAGTCCCTGCCCCTCACAGGGCTCACAGTTTAAGGAGGAGGGAGAGCAGGTATTGAATCCCCATTTTACAGACGAGGAAAGTGAAGCCCAGGGAAGTTACTGACTTGCCTAAGGTCGCACAGGAGGCAAGTGGCGGAGCCAGGATTACAATCCAGGCCCCCGGATTTCCAGGCCCGTGGTCCGTCCATTAGGCTGCCCTGCTTCATCAGGGTACCTCAGTTCTTGGACAGGGAGTGAAACCCCATTAATAATATATTTTAGGAACGGGAGGGAGAAGGGGTATAATGATTACAGAGTGAGTTTTCTCATCCGGGGAAATAAACTCTATTATTCTCACTTGAATAATCTTTAAGGTCGGGTGGGATGGGAAAGGGCTAGGAATTCCCCGCTATTGAGGAACTCTCCGGGAAATGGGCTAGTGATGAAGGGTTATCGCTGATGGGAGAAGACACGGTGGCTTTAATTGAGCAGGACCACGGTAACGTTCATGAGATTATCCATTTAAATCATATTTTCAAAGGAAACACATGAGGATTTTGCCAGTACGTGACTGGACGCGGCAGTGACGCTGGGAGATGGGATTGTGGTACAAATTCCAGGAGCCCCTAGATGGGGAAGGACGTCTGTCTCGCAGCCAGAGCGGCTTATCCCGCCTATTCCGCACAGCACCTTGAACCGGTAAGTCGCCTGAACCGGATGAGGATTGGGAGAATTCCAAACAGGTCGAATAGCCCTGGAAAACTCAAATCTGTTAAAAATCAAATTCTGATTCGTTCCGCTTGAAAGCGGTTTAGTTGGCGAGGAGAAAGCTTTCTTGCTAATCAATCACTCATTTATTGAATGAGTGATTCATTTATTTATCAAATAATTAATAAATTAAATAATTTATAAATCTAAAAATTAAATAATTAAATAAATAATTGATAAATAATGTTTATTAGATAATTTATTACTCATTTATTAAACAATTCAATTTATTGAATTGAATTGTTGGGTGCAAAGCATTATACTAAGTGCTTAAGAGAGTACAATAGAGTTGGTAGGCGTGTTCCCTGCCCACAATGAACTTACAGTCTAGAGGGGGAGACGGGCCTTCGTAGGAAAAAATTAAATTACGGATATATGCATAAATGCTGTGCGGTGAAGGGAAGGTGCAAATCCAACTGCAAGGGTGATCCAAGAGGGAGCGGAAGAAGAGGGACTGAGGACTTGGAGGAGATTTGTTTTTCATAAAGCAAAAGAAATGATCTCCCACTATGTCCACAGCGTGTAAGCATGTGCTGACTGCATGCAGAGCACTCCTTTGGGTGTAACAATGCTCAGAGCACTGGACTGGATGACTATAATAGTAATAATAATAATAATGGCATTTATTAAGCGCTTACTATGTGCAAAGCACTGTTCTAAGCGCTGGGGAGGTTCATCATTTCATCATTTCATCATTATTATTGTTAGCAGTAGTAAGTGCTTACCAAATACCATCATCATCATAACCTTGTATCTACACAGTGCTTGGCCCCTAGTAAGCGCTTACCAAATATCATAATAACAATAATAATGGCATTTATTAAGCACTTACTATGTGCAAAGCACTGTCCGAAGCGCTGGGGAGGTTACAAGGTGACCAAGTTGTCCCACGGGGGGCTCACAGTCTTAATCCCCATTTTACAGATGAGGTAACTGAGACCCAGAGAAGTGAAGTGAGTTGCCCAAAGTCACACAGCTGACAATTGGCCGAGCAGGGATTTGAACCCATGACCTCTGACTCCAAAGCCCGGGTTCTTTCCACTGAGCCACGCTGCTTCTCGTGGCTCATCATAACCCTGTAGCTACACAGTGCTTGGCCCCTAGTAAGCCCTTACCAAATACCATCATAATTAATCATGATGATTATTACGAAGTGGCTTGCGCTGGGACGCACAGCAGACAAGTGGCGGAGGCGGGATTAGAACCCAGGTCCCCTGCTTCCCCAGCCCGGGCTCTTGGCACTCAGCCACGCTGCTTGCCTTCGTGGCTTAGGGAAGAAGCATGGCTCAGTGAAAAGAGCCCGGGCTTAGGAGTCAGAGGCCATGGGTTCAAATCCCAGCTCTGCCAATTGTCAGCTGTGGGACTTTGGGCAAGTCACTTCACTTTACCTCTAATTCTATTTGTTCTGACGACTTGACACCTGTCCACATTTTGTTTTGTCCTCTGTCTCCCCCTTCTAGACTGTGAGCCCGCTGTTGGGTAGGGACCGTCTCTATATGTTGCCAACTTGTACTTCCCAAGTGCTCAGTACAGTGTTCCGCACACAATAAGCGCTCAATAAGTGCAACTGAATGAATGAATGAACTTAACTTCTCTGGGCCTCAGTGACCTCATCTGTCAAATGACCAAAATTGGGTATTTTGGGCTTCTTATTTCTTCAACCCAGTTTTTTTTTTTTCAATGGCATTTACTCATTCATTCATTCATTCGATCGTATTTATTGAGCGCTTACTGTGTGCAGAGCACTGTCGTAAGTGCTTGGGAAGTACAAGTGCTCACTATGTGCAAAGCACTGTTCTAAGCAATGGAGAGGTTACACGGTGATCAGGTTGTCCCACGGGGGGCTCACAGTCTTAATCCCCATTCTACAGATGAGGTAACTGAGGCACAGAGAAGTGACTTGCCCAAAGTCACACAAGCTGACAATTGGCGGAGCTGGGATTTGAACCCATGACCTCTGACTCCAAGGCCCGTGCTCCTTCCACTGAGCCATGCTGCTTCTCTGTGTGACTTTGGGCAAGTCACTTAATTTCTCTGTGCCTCAGTTCCCTCATCTGTCAAATGGGGATGAAGACTGTGAGCCCCCCGTGGCCACCTGATCACCTTGTATCCCCCCCAGCGCTTAGAACAGTGCTTTGCACATAGTAAGCGCTTAACAAGTACCATCATTATTATTATATGTTACCAACTTGTACTTCCCAAGCACTTAGTACAGTGCTCTGCACACAATAAGCGCTCAGTAAATACAACTGAATGAATGAACGAATAGTCTTAACTTCTCTGGGCCTCAGTGACCTCATCTGTCAAATGGGGATGAAGACTGTGAGCCCCACATGGGACAACCTCATCACCTTGTATCCTCCCCAGCACTTAGAACAGTGCTTTGCACATAGTAAGCGCTTAACAAGTACCATCATTATTATTATATGTTGCCAACTTGTACTTCCCAAGCGCTATGCACACAGTAAGCGCTCACTACAACCGAATGAATGAATGAATGGACTTCTCTGGGCCTCAGTGACCTCATCTGTCAAATGGGGATTTCATTCATTCAATCGTACTGACTGAGCGCTTACTGTGTGCAGAGCACCGTACTAAGCGCTTGGGGAGTCCAAGTGCCCCACATGGGACAACCTGATCACCTTGTTAACCTCCCCAGCGCTTAGCACATAGTAAGCGCTTAACAAGTACCATCATTATTATTATATGTTGCCAACTTGTGCTTCCCAAGCGCTCCGCACACAGTAAGCGCTCACTACAACTGAATGAATGAATGAATGGACTTCTCTGGGCCTCAGTGACCTCATCTGTCAAATGGGGATTTCATTCATTCAGTCGTACTGATTGACCGCTTACTGTGTGCAGAGCACCGTACTAAGCGCTTGGGGAGTCCAAGTGCCCCACATGGGACAACGTGATCACCTTGTTAACCTCCCCAGCGCTTAGCACATAGTAAGCGCTTAACAAGTACCATCATTATTATTATATGTTGCCAACTTGTGCTTCCCAAGCGCTCCACACACAGTGAGTGCTCACTACAACTGAATGAATGAATGAATGAATGGACTTCTCTGGGCCTCAGTGACCTCATCTGTCAAATGGGGATTTCATTCATTCAGTCGTACTGATTGACCGCTTACTGTGTGCAGAGCACTGTACTAAGCACTTGGGGAGTCCAAGTGCATAACATGGGACAAACTGATCACCTTGTTAACCTCCCCAGTGCTTAGAACAGTGCTTTGCGCATAGTAAGCACTTAATCAATGCTGTCATTCTTATTATTATGAATGATTACTATCCCTTTGATTACTGTCACTTAATTTCTCTGTGCCTCAGTTACCTCATCTGTCAAATGGGGAGGAAGACTGTGAGCCCCCCGTGGGATAACCTGATCACCTTGTATCCCCCCAGTGCTTAGAACAGTGCTTCGCACATAGTAAGCGCTTAACAAGTACCATCATTATTATTATATGTTGCCAACTTGCACTTCCCAAGCGCTCTGCACACAGTAAGCGCTCACTACAACTGAATGAATGGCCTTCTCTGGGCCTCAGTGACCTCATCTGTCAAATGGGGATTTCATTCATTCAGTCGTATTGCTTGAGCGCATACTCCCCGTACTAAGCGCTTGGGGAGTCCAAGTGCCCAACATGGGACAACCTGATCACCTCGTTAACCTCCCCGGCGCTTAGAACAGTGCTTTGCGCATAGTAAGCGCTTAACAAGTACCATCATTATTATTATATGTTGCCAACTTGTGCTTCCCAAGCGCTCCACACACAGTAAGCGCTCAGCACACAGTAAGCACTCACTACAACCGAATGAATGAATGAATGGCCTTCTCTGGGCCTCAGTGAGCTCATCTGTCAAATGGGGATTTCATTCATTCAGTCGTATTGCTTGAGCGCTTACTCACCGTACTCAGCGCTTGGGGAGTCCAAGTGCCCCACATGGGACAACTTGATCACCTAGTTAACCTCCCTAGCGCTTAGAACAGTGCTTTGCACATAGTAAGTGCTTAACAAGTACCATCATTCTTATTATTATGAATGATTACCGTCCCTTCGGGTGGGTTTGCAAGACTCTCCCTGTTTTAGACTGTGAGCCCACTGTTGGGTAGGGACTGTCTCTATATGTTGCCAACTTGTACTTAGTACAGTGCTCTGCACATCTTACCTCCTTCCCTTCCCCACAGCACCTGTATATACGTATATATGTTTGTACATATTTATGACTCTATTTATTTTACTTGCACATATCTATTCTATTTATTTTATTTTGTTAGTATGTTTGGTTTTGTTCTCCGTCTCCCCCTTTTAGGCTGTGAGCCCACTGTTGGGTAGGGACTGCCTCTCTATGTTGCCAACTTGGACTTCCCAAGCGCTTAGTACAGTGCTCTGCACATCTTCCCTCCTTCCCTTCCCCACAGCACCTGTATATATGTATATATGTTTGTACATATTTATGACTCTTTATTTATTTATTTTACTTGTCCATATCTATTCTATTTTGTTAGTATGTTTGGTTTTGTCTCCCCCTTTTAGACTGTGAGCCCACTGGTGGGTAGGGACTGTCTCTCTATGTTGCCAACTTGGACTTCCCAAGCGCTTAGTACAGTGCTCTGCACATCTTCCCTCCTTCCCTTCCCCACAGCACCTGGATATATGTATATATGTTTGTACATATTTATGACTCTTTATTTATTTTACTTGTCCATATCTATTCTATTTTGTTAGTATGTTTGGTTTTGTCTCCCCCTTTTAGACTGTGAGCCCACTGGTGGGTAGGGACTGTCTCTCTATGTTGCCAACTTGGACTTCCCAAAGCGCTCAGTCCAGTGCTCTGCACATAGTAATTATTACATATTTATTACTCTATTATTTATTTATTTATTTATTTTGCTTGTACATTTCTATCCTATTTATTTTATTTTGTTGGTATGTTTGGTTCTGTTCTCTGTCTCCCCCTTTTAGACTGTGAGCCCACTGGTGGGTAGGGACTGTCTCTCTATGTTGCCAACTTGGACTTCCCAAAGCGCTCAGTCCAGTGCTCTGCACATAGTAATTATTACATATTTATTACTCTATTTATTTATTTTGCTTGTACATTTCTATCCTATTTATTTTATTTTGTTGGCATGTTTGGTTCTGTTCTCTGTCTCCCCCTTTTAGACTGTGAGCCCACTGGTGGGTAGGGGCTGTCTCTCTATGTTGCCAACTTGGACTTCCAAAGCGCTCAGTCCAGTGCTCTGCACATAGTAATTATTACATATTTATTACTCTATTTATTTATTTATTTTGCTTGTACATTTCTATCCTACTTATTTTATTTTGTTGGTATGTTTGGTTCTGTTCTCTGTCTCCCCCTTTTAGACTGTGAGCCCACTGATGGGTAGGGACTGTCTCTCTATGTTGCCAACTTGGACTTCCCAAAGCGCTCAGTCCAGTGCTCTGCACATAGTAATTATTACATATTTATTACTCTTTATTTATTTTGCTTGTACATTTCTATCCTATTTATTTTATTTTGTTGGTATGTTTGGTTCTGTTCTCTGTCTCCCCCTTTTAGACTGTGAGCCCACTGGTGGGTAGGGACTGTCTCTCTATGTTGCCAACTTGGACTTCCCAAAGCGCTCAGTCCAGTGCTCTGCACATAGTAATTATTACATACTTATTACTCTATTTATTTATTTATTTATTTCACTTGTACATTTCTATCCTACTTATTTTATTTTGTTGGTAGGTTTGGTTCTGTTCTCTGTCTCCCCCTTTTAGACTGTGAGCCCACTGGTGGGTAGGGACTGTCTCTCTGTGTTGCCAATTTGTACTTCCCAAGCGCTTAGTACGGTGCTCTGCACATAGTAAGCGCTCAATAAATACGACTGATGGATTGATTGATTGATGGATGGACTCACCAGCCATTGATCTCGTTCTGGGAGTTGACGCTGACCCCGCTCTCCACGAGGCTCCGCACCTGGAGGATGTCGCCGAGGGCGGCGGCCTCCCGGAGCCGCTCCTGCTGCTCCTTCTCCTCGGCCGGGGCCGTCATCCTCCGGCCGGCCCGGGGACCGCACAGGCCCCGAGGACCGGCCGCCGCCCTGTGCGCATGCGCCACGGCGCCACCGCCCCCCCCCCCCAACACACCCTCGGGCTGTCCGGGCCGCCGGCGTGTGCGCATGCGCGCCGGCGCGAGCTCCCCCCTCCACCCCCACTCCTTCGGGCCGCCGGCGTGTGCGCCTGCGCCCCTGCGCGAGCCCCGCCCCGCCCACCCTCTGGCCGTCCGGACGGACGGCGTGTGCGCATGCGCGCCGGTGCTAGCTTCCCCCCTCCCTCGGACCGCCGACGTGTACGCATGCGCGCCTGCGCGAGCCCCACCCCGCCCCCCCTCTGGCCGTCCGACCGGCGTGTGCGCATGCGCGCCGGTGCAAGCTTTCCCCACCCACCCCCCATCCTGATCTCGTCGCTGTACCTCGCTCTCGCCGCCTGTCCCGCCATCGACCCCCGGCCCACGTCATCCCCCGGGGCCTGGAATGCCCCCAATCCCTCTGCCCATCCGCCAAGCTAGCTCTGTTCCTCCCTTCAAGGCCCTGCTGAGAGCTCACCTCCTCCAGGAGGCCTTCCCACACTGAGCCCCTTCCTTCCTCTCCCCCTCGCCCCCCTCCATCCCCCCATCTTACCTCCTTCCCTTCCCCACAGCACCTGTATATATGTATATATGTTTGTACATATTTATTACTCTATTATTTATTTTACTTGTACATATCTATTCTATTTACTTTATTTTGTTAATATGTTTGGTTTTGTTCTCTGTCTCCCTCTTTTAGACTGTGAGCCCACTGATGGGTAGGGACTGTCTCTATATGTTGCCACGTTGTACTTCTCAAGCGCTTAGTACAGTGCTCTGCACATAGTAAGCGCTCAATAAATACGATTGATGATGATGATCCTTCGGGCCGCCGGCGCGTGCGCATGAGCCCCTGCGCGAGCCCCACCCCGCCCACCCTCTGGCCGTCCGGACGGATGGCGTGTGCGCATGCGCGCCGGTGCTAGCCCCCCCTCGGACCGCCGGCGTGTGCGCATGCGCGCCTGCCTAGCCCCACCCCGCCCCCCTCTGGCCGTCCGACCGGCGTGTGCGCATGCGCGCCGGTGCGAGCGCCACCGCCCTCAGGGCCCTCCCCCCCCAAAGCACCACCCCCAACCCGATTCCATTCGCTGTCTACTTAATCAATCAATCAATCAACCAATCAATCAATCAATCGCATTTATTGAGCGCTTACTGTGTGCAGAGCACTGTACTAAGCGCTTGAGAAGTACAACGTGGCAACATATAGAGACAGTCCCTACCCATCAGTGGGCTCACAGTCTAAAAGGGGGAGACAGAGAACAAAACCAAACATATTAACAAAATAAAATAAATAGAATAGATATGTACAAGTAAAATAAATAAATAGTGTAATAAATATGTACAGACATATATACAGGTGCTGTGGGGAAGGGAAGGAGATAAGATGGGGGGATGGAGGGAGATGAGGGGGAGAGGAAGGAAGGGGCTCAGTCTGGGAAGGCCTCCTGGAGGAGGTGAGCTCTCAGTAGGGCCTTGAAGGGAGGAAGAGAGCTAAGAGACTTCATCACGTCATCCATATTTATTGAGCACTTACTGTGTGCAGAGCTCTGTACTACTACTGATAATAATAATGTAATTTATTAAGCGCTTACTATGTGCAAAGCACTGTTCTAAGCGCTGGGAGGTTACAAGGTGATCAGGTTGTCCCACGGGGGGCGCACAGTCTTAATCCCCATTTTACAGATGAGGGAACTGAGGCACAGAGAAGTTAAGTGACTTTCCCAAAGTCACATATAGCTGACAATTGGCGGAGCTGGGATTTGAACCCATGACCTCTGACTCCAAAGCCCATGCTCTTTCCACTGAGCTACGCTGCTTCTTTACTACTACGACTACTACTAATAATAATAATGGCATTTGTTAAGCGCTTACTATGTGCAAAGCACTGTTCTAAGTGCTGGGGAGCTTACAAGGTGAGTTCTTCCCAAGCGCTTAATACAGTGCTGTGCACACAGTAAGTGCTCAATAAAGACGACTGAATGTATTTATTTTAATTTGTTAATATGTTTGGTTTTGTTGTCTGTCTCCCCCTTCTAGCTCAATAAAGACGATTGAATGCATTTATTTTATTTTGTTACTATGGTTTTGTTGTCTGTCTCCCGCTTCCAGCTCAATAAAGATGATTGAATGTATTTATTTTATTTTGTTAATATGTTTGGTTTTGTTGTCTGTCTCCCCCTTCTAGCTCAATAAAGACGATTGAATGTGTTTATTTTATTTTGTTAATATGTTTTGTTGTCCGTCTCCCCATTCTAGCCTGTGAGCCCGCTGTTGGGTAGGGACTGTCTCTAGATGTTGCCGACTTGTACTTCCCAAGCGCTTAGTACAGTGCTCTGCACACAGTAAGTGGTCAATAAATACAATTGATTGATTGATTGATAGTACAGTGCTGTGCACACAGTAAGCACTCAATAAATACGATTGAATGAATGGAAAGAACACAGGCTTGGGAGTCAGGGGTCATGGGTTCTCATCCCGCCTCTACCAGCTGTGTGACTTTGGGCAAGTCACTTCACTTCTCTGGGCTTCAGTTCCCTCATCTGGAAAATAGAGATAATGATAGTAATGGCATTTATTAAGCGCTTACTATGTGCAAAGCACTGTTCTAAGTGCTGGATAATAATAATGATGGTATTTGTTCAGCACTTACTATGCTGGGGGGGAGTACAAGGTGATCAGGTTGTCCCACGTGGGGCTCACAATCTTAATCCCCATTTTCCAGACGAGGTAACTGAGGCCCAGAGAAGTGAAGTGACTTGCCCAAAATCACACAGCTGGTAAATGGCAGAGTCGGGATTAGAACTCGCGACCTCTGACTCCCAACCCGGGGCTCTTTCCACTGTGAGCCCCACGTGGGACAATCTGATTACCCTGTACCTACCCCAGCACTTAGAACAGTGCTTGGCACATAGTAAGCGCTTAATAAATACCGTTATTATTTACTATGAGGAAACTGAGGCCCTCCCCAGCACTTAGAACAGGGCTTGTCACATAGTAAGCGCTTAGTAAATATCATTATTATTTATTATTATGAGGTAACTGAGGCCATCCCCAGTGCTTAAAACAGGGCTTGGCACATAGTAAGCGCTTAGTAAATGCCATTATTATTATAATGAGGTAACTGAGGTCCTCCCCAGCGCTCAGAACAGGGATTGGCACATAGTAAGCGCTTAGTAAATACCATTATTATTTATTATTATGAGGTAACTGAGGCCCTCCCCAGCGCTCAGAACAGGGGTTGGCACATAGTAAGCGCTTAATAAATACCATTATTATTTATTATTATGAGGTAACCAAGGCCCTCCCCAGCGCTCAAAGCAGGGCTTGTCCCATAGTAAGTGCTTAATAAATATTGTTATTATTTATTATTATGAGGTAACCAAGGCCCTGTCCAGCGCTTAGAACAGGGCTTGGCACATAGTAAGCACTTAATAAATGCCATTATTATTTATTATTATGAGGTAACCGAGGCCCTCCCCAGTGCTTAGAGCAGGGCTCGGCACATAGTAAGCACCTAACAAATGCCATCATTATGATGATGATGATGATTATTATTAATAAATAGGCAGGCCTTCCCAGACTGAGCCCCCTCCTTCCTCTCCCCCTCCTCCCCACCTTACCTCCTTCCCCTCCCCTCAGCACCTGTATACATGTTTGTACAGATTTATTACTCTATTTTACTTGTACATATTTACTATTCTATTTTGTTAAGATGTTTTGTTTTGTCGTCTGTCTCCCCCTTCTAGCCTGTGAGCCCGCTGTTGGGTAGGGACCGTCTCTATATGTTGCCAAGTTGCCCTTCCCAAGCGCTTAGTAGAGTGCTCTGCACACAGAAAGCGCTCAATAAATGCAATTGAATGAATGAATAAATAAATACGATTGGATGGGTGAATGGATGAATGAGAGCGTGGGGGCGCTTAGAACAGTGCTGGGCACATAGTGCTTAATAAATGCCATGATTATTATTATTATTATTATTATTTTGGATGAATGGATGAATGGATGGATGAATGAATGGATGGATGAATGAATGAATGAGAGCGGGGGCGCTTAGAACAGTGCTGTGCACATAGTAAGTGCTTAATAAATGCCATCATTATTATTATGGATGAATGGATGGATGAATGAATGAATGGATGAATGGATGGATGAATGAGTGGATGGATGAATGAATGAGAGCGGGGGCGCTTAGAACAGTGCTGTGCACATAGTAAGCGCTTAATAAATGCCATTATTATTATTATTATTATTATGGGTGAATGAATGGATGAATAGATGGATGAATGAATTAATGAATGAATGAATGAGAGCGGGGGCGCTTAGAACAGTGCTGTGCACATAGTAAGTGCTTAATAAATGCCATCATCATTATTATTATTATTATGGATGAATGGATGGATGAATGAATGAATTGATGAATGGATGGATGGATGGATGGATGGATGGATGGATGGATGGATGAAGAGAAGCAGCGTGGCTCAGTGGAAAGAGTGCAGGCTCGGGAGCCAGAGGTCATGGGTGCGAATCCCGCCTCCGCCGCCTGTCTGCTGTGTGACTTTGGGCAAGTCACTTCACATCTCTGTGCCTCAGTTCCCTCATCTGTCAAGTGGGGATTAAGACCGTGAGCCCCAGATCGGACAACCTCATCTCCTTGCGGGTCCCCCCCAGCGCTTAGAACAGTGTTTTGTACATAGTAATACCAACATTATTGGATGGACGGATGGATGGTTGAGGAAATACAAGTCGGCGACAGAGACGGTCCCTACCCTTGTATCCTCCCCAGCGCTTAGAACAGTGCTTTGCACATAGTAAGCACTTAACAAATGCCATTATTATTATTATTATTTCCTCATGGTCCCTTGGGATATATATGTATATACATATGTATGTATGTATATGTATATATGTATACATACATATATATGTGTATATATATGTTTGTACATATTTATTACTCTATTTATTTTACTTCTACATATTTATTCTATGTATTTTATTTTGTTAATTTGTTTTGTTGTCTGTCCCCCCCTTCTAGACTGTGAGCCCGCTGTTGGGTAGGGACCATCTCTATATGTTCCAACTTGTACTTCCCAAGCGCTTAGTACAGTGCTCTGCACACAGTAAGCGCTCAATAAATATGGATAGATGGATGGATGGATGGAGAGAAGCAGCGTGGCTCAGTGGAAAGAGTGCGGGCCTGGGAGCCAGAGGTCATGGGTTCAAATCCCGTCTCCTTCACCTGTCTGCTGTGTGACCTTGGGCAAGTCACTTCACTTCTCTCACTTCTCTGTGCCTCAGTTACCTCATCTGTAAAATGGGGATTAAAACTGTGAACCCCCCCGTGGGACAACCTGATCACCTTGTAACCTCCCCAGCGCTTAGAACAGTGCTTTGCACATAGTACGTGCTTCATAAATGTGCTTCATAAATTCATAAAAAAATGATGGATGGATGGATGGATGGATCCACGTGAGAAGCAGCGTGGCTCAGTGGAAAACAGTGTGGGCTTGGGAGTCTGAGGTCGTGGGTTCGAATCCCGACTCTGCTGTCAGCTGTGTGACTTTGGGCAAGTCACTTCATTTCTCTGTGCCTCAGTTATCTCATCTGTAAAATGGGGATTAAAATTGTGTGAGCCCCCCATGGGACAACCTAATCACCTTGCAACCTCCCCAGCGCTTAGAACAGTGCTTTGCACATAGTAAGCACTTAATAAATGCCATCATTATTATTATTATGGATGGATGGATGGATGGATGGGTCGCTGTCTCCCCCTTTTAGACTGTGAGTCCACTGTTGGGTAGGGACTGTCTCTAGATGTTGCCAATTTGCACTTCCCAAGCGCATGTTGCCAATTTGCACTTCCCAAGCGCTTAGTACAGTGCTCTGCACATAGTAATTGCTCAATAAATACGATTGATGATGATGATGATGATGATGATGTGCAAAGCCCTGTTCTAAACGCTGGGGAGGATACAAGGTGATCAGGTTGTCCCACAGGGGGCTCACAGTCTTCATCCCCATTTTACAGATGAGGGAACTGAGGCCCAGAGAAGTTAAGTGACTTGCCCAAAGTCACACAGCTGACAATTGGCATGGATGGATGGATGGATGGGTCTCTGTCTCCCCCTTTTAGACTGTGAGCCCACTGTTGGGTAGGGACTGTCTCTATATGTTGCCAATTTGTACTTCCCAAGCGCTCAGTACAGTGCTCTGCACATAGTAAGCGCTCAATAAATAGGATTGATTGATTGATTCCCTCTACCCTTTCTCCCTCTTCATCTCCCTTGCACTCGGATTTGTACTTTTTATTCACCCCATCCCCAGTCATAACAAGTACATATTTAACAAGTACGTAATTAAGTACGTATCTTTAATTTATTTATTCATATTAATATTTATTCATATTTATTCATATTAATTTGTGTCCCCCTCTAGACTCTCAGCTCCTTGGGGTCAAAGGAATGTGCCCAATAAAGCGCTCAATAAATACGATGGATGGATGGATGGAGAGCGGGGGCGCATGCGCAGGCTCGGCGGCAGGGCGCCCACAGCGCATGCGCAGGCTCGGCGGCAGGGCGCCCACAGCGCATGCGCAGTTTTGGCGGCAGGGCACCCGCGGCGCATGCGCAGCTTTGGCGGCAGGGCGCCCGCGGCGCATGCGCAGCTTTGGCGGCAGGGCGCCCGCGGCGCACGCGCAGCTCCGGCGGCAGGGCGCCCGCGCGGGGCAGGCCGGGAAACCCGAGGCCCGTCCGCCATTTTGCGTTGTGCGGTCCCCCTCGTGAGGAGAGGGCCTCGTCGTGAGGAGCGGCGCCTCAGCGGCCGGGCCCCGCGAGGCCTGCTCGGCCCGCCACCCCAACCGGGTCCCCGGGACGGGCGGACGGACGGTGTGGAGGCCGGGGGCTTGTCCGGGCCGGCGCCATGATTTCCGCCGCGCAGCTGCTGGACGAGCTGATGGGCCGGGACCGGAACCTGGCCCCCGACGAGAAGCGCAGCAACGTGCGCTGGGACCACGACAGCGTGAGCACCGGACACACAGCAGTGATAACAACCCTACTTCTGAAGCGCTTACTATGTGCCAAGCACTGTTCGAGGCGCTGGGGAGGTTACGAGGTGATCAGGTTGGCCCACGGGCCCAGCCCCCATTTTACAGATGAGGGAGCTGAGGCGCGGAGAAGTGACTTCATAATAATAATGAAGGCATTTGTTAAGCGCTTACTAGGTGCCCACAGTCTCAGCCCCCATTTTACAGATGAGGGAGCTGAGGCCCGGAGGCATTTGTTAAGCGCTTACTATGTGCCACGCACTGTTCGAGGCGCTGGGGAGGTTACAGGGTGATCAGGTTGGCCCACAGGCTCGGCCCCCATTTTACAGATGAGGGAGCTGAGGCGCACAGAAGTGACTTAATAATAATAATGATGGCATTTGATGAGTGCTTTCTAGGCGCTGGGGAGGTTACGAGGTGATCTGGTTGGCCCACAGGCTCAGCCCCCATTTTGCGGATGAGGGAGCTGAGGCCCGGAGAAGTTACTTAATAATAATGATGATGGCAGTTGTGAAGCGCTTTCTAGGCGCTGGGGAGGTTACAAGGTGATCAGGTTGGCCCACAGTGTCAGCCCCCATTTTACAGATGAGGGAGCTGAGGCACAGAGAAGTGACTTAATAATTATAATGATGGCATTTGTTAAGTGTTTACTATGTGCCAAGCACTGTTCTAGACGCTGGGGAGGTTACAAGGTGATCAGGTTGGCCCACAGTCTCAGCCCCCATTTTACAGATGAGGGAGTTGAGGCCCGGAGAAGTGACTTAATAATAACAATGATGGCATTTGTTGAGCGCTTTCTAGGCGCTGGGGAGGTTACGAGGTGATCAGGTTGGCCCACAGGCTCAGCCCCCATTTTACAGATGAGGGAGCTGAGGTGCAGAGAAGTGACTTAATAATTATAATGATGGCATTTGTTAAGTGCTTACTATGTGCCAAGCACTGTTCTAGGCGCCGGGGAGGTTACAAGGTGATCAGGTTGGCCCACAGTCTCAGCCCCCATTTTACAGATGAGGGAGCTGAGGCGCACAGAAGTGACTTAATAATAATAATGATGACATTTGTTAAGCGCTTTCTAGGCGCTGGGGAGGTTACAAGGTGATCAGTTTGACCCACAGTTTTAGCCCCCATTTTACAGATGAGGGAGCTGAGGCCCGGAGAAGTGACTTAATAATAATGATGGCATTTGTTGAGCGCTTTCTATGCGCTGGGGAGGTTACGAGGTGATCTGGTTGGCCCACAGGCTCAGCCCCCATTTTACAGATGAGGGAGCTGAGGCACAGAGAAGTGACTTAATAATAATAATGATGGCATTTGTTAAGCACTTACTATGTGCCACGCACTGTTCTAGGCGCTGGGGAGGTTACAAGGTGATCAGGTTGGCCCACAGGCTCAGCCCCCGTTTCACAGATGAGGGAGCTGAGGCGCAGAGAAGTGACTTAATAATGATGGCATTTGGTAAGCGCTTATTATGTGCCCACACTCAGCCCCCATTTTACAGATGAGGGAGCTGAGGCCCGGAGAAGTGACTTAATAATAATGATGGCATTTGTTGAGCGCTTTCTATGCGCTGGGGAGGTTACGAGGTGATCTGGTTGGCCCACAGGCTCAGCCCCCATTTTACAGATGAGGGAGCTGAGGCCCGGAGAAGTGACTTAATAATAATAATGATGGTATTTGCTAAGCGCTTACTATGTGCCAAGCACTGTTCTAGGCGCTGGGGAGGTTACGAGGTGATCAGGTTGGCCCACAGTCTCAGCCCCCATTTTACAGATGAGGGAGCTGAGGCGCAGAGAAGTGACTTAATAATTATAATGATGGCATTTGTTAAGCGCTTACTATGTGCCAAGTACTGTTCTAGGCGCTGGGGAGGTTACAAGGTAATCAGGTTGGCCCACAGGCTCAGCCCCCGTTTTACAGATGAGGGAGCTGAGGCCCGGAGAAGTGACTTAATAATAATAATGATGGCATTTGTTAAGCGCTTACTATGTGCCCACAGTCTCAGCCCCCATTTTACGGATGAGGGAGCTGAGGCACAGAGAAGTGACAATAATAATCATGATGGCATTTGTTAAGCGCTTACTATGTGCCAAGCACTGTTCCAGGCGCTGGGGAGGTTACAGGGTGATCAGGTTGGCCCACAGTCTCAGCCCCCATTTTACAGATGAGGGAGTTGAGGCCCGGAGAAGTGACTTAATAATAATAATGATGGCATTTGTTAAGCGCTTTCTAGGCGCTGGGGAGGTTACAAGGTGATCAGGTTGGCCCACAGGCTCAGCCCCTATTTTACAGATGAGGGAGCTGAGGCCCGGAGAAGTGACTTAATAATAATAATGATGGCATTTGTTAAGCGCTTACTATGTGCCCACAGTCTCAGCCCCCATTTTACGGATGAGGGAGCAGAGGCACAGAGAAGTGACAATAATAATAATAATGATGGTATTTGTTAAGCGCTTACTATGTGCCAAGCACTGTTCGAGGCGCTGGGGAGGTTACAAGGTGATCAGGTTGGCCCACGGGCCCAGCCCCCGTTTTACAGATGAGGGAGCTGAGGCCCGGAGAAGTGACTTAATAATAATAATGATGGCATTTGTTAAGCGCTTTCTAGGCGCTGGGGAGGTTACGAGGTGATCTGGTTGGCCCACAGGCTCAGCCCCCATTTTACAGATGAGGGAGCTGAGGCCCGGAGAAGTGACTTAATAATAATAATAATGATGGTATTTGCTAAGCGCTTACTATGTGCCAAGCACTGTTCTAGGCGCTGGGGAGGTTACGAGGTGATCAGGTTGGCCCACAGGCTCAGCCCCCATTTTACAGATGAGGGAGCTGAGGCACAGAGAAGTGACAATAATAATCATGATGGCATTTGTTAAGTGCTTACTATGTGCCAAGCACTGTTCTAGGCGCTGGGGAGGTTACAGGGTGATCAGGTTGGCCCACAGTCTCAGCCCCCATTTTACAGATGAGGGAGTTGAGGCCCGGAGAAGTGACTTAATAATAATAATGATGGCATTTGTTGAGCGCTTTCTAGGCGCTGGGGAGGTTACGAGGTGATCTGGTTGGCCCACAGGCTCAGCCCCCATTTTACAGATGAGGGAGTTGAGGCCCGGAGAAGTGACTTAATAATAATAATGATGGCATTTGTTGAGCGCTTTCTAGGCGCTGGGGAGGTTACGAGGTGATCAGGTTGGCCCACAGGCTCAGCCCCCATTTTACAGATGAGGGAGCTGAGGCCCGGAGAAGTGACTTAATAATAATAATAATGATGGTATTTGTTAAGCGCTTACTATGTGCCAAGCACTGTTCTAGGCGCTGGGGAGGTTACGAGGTGATCAGGTTGGCCCACAGTCTCAGCCCCCATTTTACAGATGAGGGAGCTGAGGCGCAGAGAAGTGACTTGATGGCATTTGTTAAGCGCTTACTATGTGCCAAGCACTGTTCTGGGCGCTGGGGAGGTTACAAGGTGATCAGGTTGGCCCACAGGCTCAGCCCCCATTTTACAGATGAGGGAGCTGAGGCGCAGAGAAGTGACTTAATAATAATAATGATGGCACTTGTTAAGCGCTTTCTAGGCGCTGGGGAGGTTACGGGGTGATCGGGTTGGCCCACAGTCTCAGCCCCCGTTTTACAGATGAGGGAGCTGAGGCCCGCAGAAGTGATTTAATAATAATAATGATGGCA
Organism: Tachyglossus aculeatus; assembly: GCF_015852505.1. Lineage (NCBI taxonomy): Eukaryota > Metazoa > Chordata > Mammalia > Monotremata > Tachyglossidae > Tachyglossus > Tachyglossus aculeatus. The sequence goes on from NC_052080.1 coordinate 26,986,184, forward strand.
TTTGTTAAGCGCTTTCTAGGCGCTGGGGAGGTTACGAGGTGATCCGGTTGGCCCACAGGCTCAGCCCCCGTTTTACAGATGAGGGAGCTGAGGCACAGAGAAGTGACTTAATAATAATAATGATGGCATTTGTTAAGTGCTTACTATGTGCCACGCACTGTTCTAGGCGCCGGGGAGGTTACAAGTTGATCAGGTTGGCCCACAGTTTCAGCCCCCATTTTACGGATGAGGGAGCTGAGGGGCAGAGAAGTGACTTAATAATAATAATGATGGCACTTGTTAAGCGCTTTCTAGGCGCTGGGGAGGTTACAAGGTGATCAGGTTGGCCCACAGGCTCAGCCCCCGTTTTACAGATGAGGGAGCTGAGGTCCGGAGAAGTGACTTAATAATAATAATGATGGCATTTGTTAAGCGCTTACTATATGGAAAGCACTGTTCTAGGCGCTGGGGAGGTTACAAGGTGATCAGGTTGGCCCACAGTCTCAGCCCCCATTTTACAGATGAGGGAGCTGAGGCGCGGAGAAGTGACTTAATAATAATAATGATGGCATTTGTTAAGCGCTTACTAGGCGCTGGGGAGGTTACGAGGTGATCAGGTTGGCCCACAGTCTCAGCCCCCGTTTTGCAGATGAGGGAACTGAGGCACAGAGATGTCACTTAATAATAATAATGATGGCATTTGTTAAGCATTTACTGTGTGCCAAGCACTGTTCTAGGCGCTGGGGAGGTTACAGGTGATCAGGTTGGCCCACGCCCACAGTCTCAGTCCCCATTTTACAGATGAGGGAACTGAGGCACAGAGAAGTGAAGTGACTTAATAATAATAATGATGGCATTTGTTAAGCGCTTACTATGTGCAAAGCACTGTTCTAGGCGCCGGGGAGGTTACAAGGTGGTCAGGTTGGCCCACGCCCACAGTCTCAGTCCCCATTTTACAGATGAGGGAACTGAGGCACAGAGAAATGAAGTGACTTAATAATAATGAAGGCATTTATTAAGTGCTTACTATGTGCAAAGCACTGTTCTAGGCGCTGGGGAGGTTACAAGGTGATCAGGTTGGCCCACAGGTGCTCACAGTCTCAATCCCCATTTTACAGATGAGGGAACGGGCACAGAGAAGTGAAGTGACTTAATAATAATGATGGGTTTTGTTAAGCGCTTACAATGTGCCAAGCACTGTTCTAGGTGCTGTGGAGGTTACAAGGTGATTAGGTTGTCCCACGGGGGGCTCATAGTTTTAACCTCCATTTTACAGATGAGGAAATTGAGGCACGGAGAAGTGAAGTGACTTGCCCAAAGTCACATGCGGGGGACGGAACCACGCCTTCCTGCCCCCTAAGTGGGGTGACCCCCCACCCCCACCCCACACCGTTGACCATGAGGATGGCATTTGTTAAGCGCTTACTATGTGCCAAGCACTGTTCTAAGCACTGGGGTGGATACAAGGTGATCGGGTTGCCCCACGTGGGGCTCACAGACTTCATCATCATCATCATCATAATGATGGCCTTTATTAAGCGCTTACTATGTGCAAAGCATTGTTCTAAGTGCTGGGGAGGATACATGGTGATCAGGTTGTCCTACGTGGGGCTCATAGCCTTCATAATTCTTCATAATAATAATAGTGATGATGGCATTAAGCGCTTACTAAGTGCAAAGCACTGTTCTAAGCTCTGGGGAGGATACAAGGTGATCGGGTTGCCCCACGTGGGGCTCACAGTCTTCATAATTCATAATAATAGTAATAATAATGATGGCATTAAGCGCTTACTATGTGTAAAGCACTGTTCTAAGCGCTGGGAAGGATACAAGGTGATCAGATTGTCCCATGTGGGGCTCACAGTCTTAATCATCATAATAATGATGGCTTTTATTAAGGGCTTACTATGTGCAAAGCACTTTTCTAAGCGCTGGGGGAGGATACAAGGTGATCAGATTGTTCCACTTGGGGCTCACAGTCTTCATAATAATAATAATAATGGCATTTATTAAGTGCTAACTATGTGTAAAGCACTGTTCTAAGAGCTGGGGAGGGTACAAGATGATCAGGTTGTCCCACGTGGGGCTCACAGTCTTCTTCATCATAATAATAATGATGGCATTTATTAAGCGCTTGCTATGTGCAAAGCACTGTTCTAAGTGCTGGGGAGGATACAAGGGGATCGGGTTGTCCCACAATCAATCAATTAATCAATCGTATTGAGCGCTTACTATGTGCAGATCACTGTACTAAGCGCTTGGGAAGTACAAGTTGGCAACATATGGAGACAGTCCCTACCCAACAGGGGGCTCACAGTCTTCATCATCATCATAGTAATAATGATGGCTTTTATTATGCGCTTACTATGTGCAAAGCATTGTTCTAAGCACTGAGGAGGATACAAGGTGATCAGATTGTCCCACGTGGGGCTCACCGTCTTCATAATTCTTCATAATAATAATGATGATGGCATTAAGCACTTACTATGCGCAAAGCACTGTTCTAAGCGCTGGGAAGGGTACAAGGTGATCAGGTTGTCCCACGTGGGGCTCACAGTCTTCATAATTCTTCATAATAATAATAATAATGATGGCATTAAGCGCTTACTATGTGCAAAGCACCGTTCTAAGCCCTGGGGAGGATACAAGATGATCAGGTTGTCCCACATGGGGCTCACAGTCTTCATCATCATCATCATAATAATGATGACATTTATTAAGCGCTTACTATGTGCAAAGCACTGTTCTAAGTGCTGGGGAGGGTACAAAGTGATCGAGTTGTCCCACGTGGAGCTCACAGTCTTCACCCCCATTTTCCAGATGAGGGGACTGAGGCCCAGAGAAGTGAAGTGACTTGCCCAAAGTCACACAGCTGCGTGGGAGGGGGCCAGAAAACGTCCAGCAGCTGGACCATCTTTTAAAATGGGGGCGGGAGGGTGCGTGGCATAAGGGTGTGACTTGGGGCAAGTCACTTAATTTCTCTGTGCCAGTTACCTCATCTGTAAAATGGGGAATTAAGACTGAGCCCCATGTGGGACAACCTGATTACCTTGTATCTACCCCAGCACTTAGGACAGTGCTTGGCACATAGTAAGTGCTTAACAAAACCATAATTATTATTATAAGGGAAAGAGAAGCATTGTGGCCCAGGGGAAAGAGCCCGGGCTTGGGAGTCAGAGGTCATGGGTTCTAATCCCACCTCCACCACTTGTCAGCTGTGTGGCTTTGGGCAAGTCATTTAACTTCTCTGGGCCTCAGTTACCTCATCTGGAAAATGGGGATTAAGACTGAGCCCCCTGTGGGACAACCTGATCACCTTGTAACCTCCCCAGCGCTTAGAACAGTGCTTTGCACACAGTAAGTGCTTAATAACTGTCATTATTATTATTAAAGGGCCCAGGCTTGGGAGTCAGAGGTTGTGGGTTCTCATCCCAGCTCCACCACTGACCAGCTGTGTGACTTTAGGCAAGTCACTTCACTTCTCTGAGCCTCAATTACCTCTTCTGGAAAATAGGGATTAAGACTGTGAGCTCCACGTGGGACAACCTGATTACCCTGTATCTACCCCAGCACTTAGAACAGTGCTCGGCACGTGGTAAGCGCTTAACAAATACTAACGTTATTATTATTCTCTGCACCTGTTTCCTCATCTGTAAAATGGGGATTAAGATGGAGCCGCACGTGAGACAACCTGATCACCTTGTATCTACCCCAGTGCTTGGAACAGTGCTCGGCACATAGTAAGCGCTTAACAGATGCCATCATGATGACGGGGAGAGGAACACTTTCGCCGTCATCGAAGGGCAGGGAAGACCTCCTTTCCTGCCCCCAAATAATAATGATCATGATGATGGTGTGTGTTAAACTCTTACAATGCGCCAGGCACTGTTCCATGCGCTGGGGTGGATACAATCAAATCAAGTTGGAGACAGCCCCCGGCCCGCGGGGGGCCCACAGTCTCCATCCCAATTTTACAGATGAAGCAGGTGTGGCACAGAGAAATGAAGTAACTTGTCCCAGCGCTTAGAACAGCGCTTGGCACATAGTAAGCACTTAACAAATGCCATCATCATCAAAGCCGCAGAGCTGCGATTGGAACCCATGACCTTCTGACTCCCAGCCCTGTGCTCAATTTTACTATTCTCAATAATAATAATTGTATTTTTTAAGTGCTTACTGTATGCCAGGAACTGTGGTAATAATAATGTTGGCATTTGTTAAGGGCTTACTATGCGCCCAGCACTGTTCTAAGCGCTGGGGTAGATGTCCCACATGGAGCTCACAGTCTTAATCCCCATTTTACAGATGAGGGGACTGAGGCACAGAGAAGTCAAGGCATTTGCCCAAGGTCACACAACTGTACTAAGCGCGGGGGTAGATAGAAGGTGGTAGGTTTGGACACAGCCCCTATCCCACATAGGGCTCTCAGTCTGAATCCCCATTTTACAGATGAGGGAAATGAGGCCTCACCTGGGGGCTGGGCTGCTGGATTGGTTTTAAAAAGGGGCTAATTTTAAAACGGCCTCACTGGGTTCCTCCCTGCATGTCTGGGAGCGTGAGCACAGCTAGACTGAACGCCAGGCAAGGGCTCCAGGGGACCCTCACCCCTTCAATCAATCAGTCAATCAATCGTATTTATTGAGCGCTTACTGTGTGCAGAGCACTGTACTCAGCGCTTGAGAAGTACAAGTTGGCAACATAACTTGCCTTCAGAGATGTCCCTGGTACAATTCCTGATTTTATGTTCAAGTTTTATAAGTAGATGTGAAAAAATAGCCTCTGCTCCATAGCTTTGATTTCATAACTTCCGTTTGGTGTATAGGTTCAGAAGAGACATTTTGTTTTACTTTGGCATTACCAACAAAGTACATTTGAGTCAGTTCCTGTTAAGAAAAAAAAAATCATCGTGAGCCGCTAGTGTGAAAATACCTCATCCTGCTTAATCTTTCAAAGATTCAAGTTGTGCAAAAGCGTGCCACTTGTTTGTCTTGGAGCTTACCTTTTCACACTTGTTAGATTTGGTCAGCTTACTCCTCGAGTTTTGCCTGCAGTAAGAAGTAGACCACATTTAGACTTAACTGTGGAACATTGAGAAAGGGGAGGAGATATGTCATTTAGAAAATTAGTTCACTGATATGGTGCTTTTCTTCCCTGTATTTATCATCCCGTTTTATGTTATCTCCCTGGGAAGGGCTAATGGGTGTGTTGGAGGTGGAGAGTTACAGGTTGGAGAAAACTCTAGAAAAGTTAAATGACTTGGAGTCAGTGCCAGATTGATAAATGAAATGATCGATATTGGATTTTTTGGATTAGAGAAGGTAATGCATGTTTCCAAACGTGAAAGGATGCAAGAGATTTTGATGTCAAAAAACAATGGTAAAAGATAAATTGAAGTATCAAATATAATAACCTTTAAGGTTCCAGCTTATTCTCCCCTGGAGCCCACCTTCAATTCTTAAGCCAGGACTGGGGCTGGGGGGATTCTCAGGTGTGACCCCAGTCGTTATTGAGTGGGAACCACCAAGTGTTGAGTATTGAAAATTTCGTTCATGTTCCTTTTTGTTTTTACATGCCTAGAGATTTTCAGTTTAAACCCACACAAAATTATTAGCCTCATTAAAAAGCAAGAACCTTAGGCCCTTGTCTTGGAAATCATTGTTAGCATTTTTACACATTTTAGTTGTCACCACACTTTGTCTTAGTTGCACCTTGTTGCATGTGAACAGAGAGTGGGGAATCTTGAATGTTTACTGAAAACTCCCGCGTCTTTTATCCGTGCAGGACCACTTCCTCGAACTCACTTTTGTTTTAGTCCAATCGGTGGTATATATTGAGCTAATTTTGCATAGAGCACTGCATTAAGCACTCAGTAAAACACAATTCAGTCAGTAGACGTAATCCTTGCCCTCAAAAGTTTACAGTCCACTTTTGTTGTCTCCCCATCTGCTAAGTACAGTGCTCTTCACACAGTCAGCATTCAGTGAATTCATTCAACTCATTCATTCAATCGTATTTATTGAGTGCTTACTGTGTGCAGAGCACTGTACTAAGCGCTTGGGAAGTACAAGTTGGCAACATATAGAGACAGTCCCTACCCAACAGTGGGCTCACAATCTAGAAGGGGGAGACAGACAAGAAGACAAAACATTAACAAAATAAAATAAATAGAATAAATATGCACAAATAAAATAGAGTAATAAATGTGATTGTGAATGTGATTGATTGAAATGTGGCCATGCCCATGCCGGTTTTACTTAGCTACAGTCTGTAGGTGTGAGATAGTGAGAACTAAATGAAAAAAGCATTTGCGGGGTGGGGGAGCACTGGGTGCCAAGTCCTAAATTTTAGGCCTGAATTTATCACATCGCTATTCCCCTTCTGCCTCAGTTTCTTAGAAATGATACATATGAAGGTCCTTTGGGTTGGTCCCTCATAACAGTTTTCAGTGTGAATGCATAATAAAAATGAAGTATTCAAAGCGTATTTGAAACTTACAGGTTTTAGATTCATTTATGTTAAATATTACCCTTACAGATTTTAGGCTAAAATAAAAATATCGTTTAACAGGAATTTTAAAAAGGGCAAATTAAACCTTAGAGCAGCATGAGCTAAAGTAAAGCTTTCTCTTACACTCCCAACCCAGAATGATAGTGGCCGGTAAACAGATTTTTTTTAAGCCAATCCCGGGATATTCCCTGAACTCTGCATAAGGGTTAGACTCCATTTAATTAGTAGTTTTCGTGAAGATAATGGCTAGGTCTTTAAATTTGATTTTAAAAGTTATCAATCAGTGGCATGTATTGTGCTTACTGTGTTCAGAGACTTGTATTAAGCACTTGGAAGACTATAATGCAACAGAGTTGTAGACGTCTTACATGCCCACAAGGAGCTTACAGTTCAGAGGGGGAGACAGACATTAAAATAAGGCGAGAGGGAGAATGTGGGAGAGGGGGACAGCGGAGAGAGGTTTGAAGTAGAGATACAGTGAGTAGGTTGGCGTTATAGAAGTGAACTGGCTGGGCTATAGTAGGAAATTGGCGAGGTAGGATAGGAGGGGGTGAGTTGATTGAGCGCTTTAAAGCCAGTGGTAAGGAGTTTGATGCTGAGGTGGATGGGTGACAACTGGAGGTTCTTGACTGGTGAGGCAGGGACTGAATTTTTTTTTTTTTTTTTTTTTAAATAAAAACGATCAGACCCACATATCACTCCAGTGTGGACTGGAGTTAGGGGAAAGACTGGAGGCAGAGAGGTCAGCGAGAAGGCTGACGCAGAAGGTTAGGTGGGGTATAAATGCTTGGATCATTGCAGTGACAGTCTGGATGGAGAGGAAAGCACAGATTTTAGTGGTCTTAGTAGTGAAGGTAGACACAGTGGTGACACAGTGACTGTGTGGGTTAAATGAGATGAGTTTAAGGACTGTGCCCAGGTTATGACGTGGTGAGCCAGGGACGGTGGTGGTGCTGTCTACTGTTACAGGAAAATCAGGTGGAGGACGGGGTTTGGCTGAGGTGCGAAGGTCTATTTTGGATATGTTTGAGGTGTTGATGTGATATCCAAGTCGAGCTGTCCTTACGGCAAGAGGAAATCCAAGTCTCTTCACAAATTCAGCAGCTCTTGTACTACGATGTATGAATTTCGAAGTGTGGAGACACTATTGTTTGTGCTGACAGATTTATCGAGTTGGTAGTCATGATGATGCATCATCATCACATATTCAACTATAAAAAGATTGGCTTTCCGATTATCTTTGTAACTGACTTGTAGCAAGTTTGAACCTAGATATCTCCCAGGCCAGAAACGTCATCTGGAATGAGGAGTGGTAACGCAAAAGTCCATCACCCCTGAGGTGCAATGCCACTTTTCTGGTCTTGGCATCTTGTCAGTCACATCAGCACTCATGCGTGCACTTTTTGGTTATTTGTTCACCTGGATCTGCTATTTCTGTCTCTTCTCCTACTTTTAATTGGACTACCTATCAATTTGTGACTCCTCCCCTGCAGCTGTTAATTACCAAGGGCAGAGCTTGCACCTTTTTACCTCTTGAGTGTGCCTCAGGCATCTTGAATACACTTGATGAAGGTTGTTGATAGTCAAGCCTATTAATGGCTTTGCTGTACCTTGTTAACCATACACAGGCCTAGGAATCGGGATCTGGCTTCTAATCCTGGCTCTACCATGGACTTGCTTTATCACCTACGGCAAGTCATTTCACTTCTGTGCCTCAGTTGCTTCATCTGCAAAACGGGGATTCAGTACGTGCTTTCCCTGCTGCTTGGTGTGTAAGCTTCTGGAACCTTATGCCCCTGTATCTATCCCAACACTTCATTCAGTCGTATTTATTGAGCGCTTATTAATGCAGTGCTTGGCACATAGTAAGTGCTTATTGAGAACCACAATTATTATTATTACACATTCAGCCTTCTCATTTGGAATTTCCTTTCTGGTTATGACAGGCCAGTAGTCACTCTAATTTGGGAGTAAATTACTGAATATTGCAACTTTTCTTCAGATAATTTACTCTAATTATAGATTATCCACTTTGCGCCCTAATTTTAACAGTTTGAATGTAGGTGTCTGATAGATTTATCTCCCAAGAGCTCAAATCAGTAGCAATAAGGCGACCGTGCACTTAGGACTTATGGAAGAAAGCTTCCTGACATCTGAAAAACTTTACTCTCCATTAAATATTGTCACTCCAAGTGACTTGCTGAACGCCGCCCAAGCAGGCAGGTGGCAGAGTCAGGATTAGAACCCGGGTCCTTAAACTCCCCAACCCGTTTGCTTTTCACTAGGCCTTGCACCTTCAATTATTACAGCTGCAGAGATATCCTGGCCTGCTTTGACTCTGCTCTGCTATTTTTGTTGATATTTCAGTAGCAGAGCCATTACCATTAGTGTGTACCATGCAGGCTGTAACATAAAAGCCTTGAGTGGTGCAGTTTAAGGATTTGACAGTGATATCTAGAAAACCTACAGCCCGTCCCTACAAACCCTCCTGGGGTCTAATCCCCACTCTGCCACTTATCTGCTGTGTGACCTTGGGCAAGTCACTTCCCTCAATCTTCCCTCAGTTCCCTCATCTGTAAAATGGGGATTCAATACCTCTTCCCCCTCCTACTTAGATTGTGAGCCCTGCGTGGGACAGGGACTGTGTCTGACCTGATTATCTTGTATCTTCCCCGGTGCTTAGAACAGTGCTTGGCACATAGGAAGCAGTTAATAGATACCATTATTACTATAATTCTTTTTCACGTGAGCAGAGCAAGGGAATTTCTGCTGTTTATTCTGGGTATTCGCACCTCTCTTGCAGAGCTTGGGTCTACTTTCTGACAGTCTGCTCGTGACCTGAGGGCTGTTGTGAATGTGGAATGGGGACTGGGGGCAGCCAGGGACTCTGGAATTGGAACTCATCTCCTCCCCCATCCCCCCAGTATACAAATTCACAATTTGTATTGCTTTGAAAATTTCTTAGAAGTAAAAATATCCCTTTTTACAGAGGCAGATTAGTGACTATCATAGAATCTCTAAGTTAATGTAGACTAATGTGGGGACATATGGACACATAAAGTGATTGTGTATGAAATGCAACAATATTAACCTTTAACAGACTTCAGGACCTAATTACTTATGTAGGAAATTTAGCACCTGAGAGCCTCTTGGGTTCAAAAGCCATAACTACCTAAGATTACAGAATTTGGAGGAAAGTATTTCAAGAATTCCATCACAGCTGTGGGTTCTGGTAAACATTTGTATTTTACATAACAGTTGTAAGGCCAAGTGGTGCTGGAATTGCTGCTCTTTGTGGAGCTGCAGAGATCATCTTGTTCCTTTTAAACATGAAAAATAAAATACAAGTAGTATGATTCTGGTGGCAGGGGACCTTAGCCCCTGTCCTTTCCAAAAGCTTAGAAAAAAGTATAGGTTTTTATTAATATACACATTTTCACGTGACATTACATGTAACCTAACTCCTGAAAAAACTGCAGTGTTAAGTGTAAAATTATAGGCAGTTTATGTAGTGTATTAGAGAACTATATATTTGTAGCATCAATCAATGGTATTTGAGTCCTTACTATGTGCAGAGCACTGTGTTAATTTTTAGTATTACTGTGCTAAACATTAGCCTGACCCTCATTTTAGCGAGTAGTATTTTCAGTAAGTAATGGGATTCTGTTTGGTTTTTTATAATGGCTTTCCCATCTAGTCCTTCAGTCCTGCTCTTCTTTCTCCAACCCTGCTACCACTTTCCCTTTCCCTCAAATGAGTAAAAATTCTAATCTAAAAATCTAAAATGAAGCGGGGGGGGGGGGGGGGGGGGGGGGGGACTCAGTCAGTTTTGCATCAATTGTAGGTGAGAACAGGCAAATTAAGGGCACACATGAAGATTTCATTTTCATTTCTACCTACTTAAGGGGCAGGAAACTGGAGGAGAATCACAAATAACACTTAATAGCTGCACTTTTGTGACTCTTTCGTGAGAATGATTTACTGATGGGGGGTGAGTTGATTGTAGAGTAATTGAAAATTAGACTTGAGTCTGAACCAGGCAGGGCCACTTCAGACCTGCTGGTTCTTGCATTTGAAAACAGTAAGTCTAGTACATTTCCACCAGGGTTATATTTTCAAGTAGAACTGTGTTTTTTTTTCCTCCTTTCAAGTGTGTATGTTTTCATTGGATGAGTTGCCAGCAATCCACAAGAGAAACCTGGAGCAAGTGACAGGAGAGGTTTGTTGACCTTTCAGAGAGCTTGGCTGCAATCAATCAATCAATCAATCGTATTTATTGAGCGCTTACTGTGTGCAGAGCGCTGTACTAAGCGCTTGGGAAGTACAAGTTGGCAACATATAGAGACAGTCCCTACCCAACAGTGGGCTCACAGTCTAAAAGGCTGCAGTGTTCCTCACAGGACTGTGGCTGTGTCTCTAGACCCAAGGAAGGGTGTGGAAGGAAGACGTGCCAAGGGCTATGATTGCCAATCAGTCAATCAATCAGATATTTGTTGAGTACTTACTAAGTACTTACTATCTACAGAGAATCTTCCTAAGTGTTCAATTTTACAAAATGCAGCTGGCCCTTTAGGGCGAGCTGCTTAAATCTGAAGAGTAATTTCTTATGTTTTGTAGTGTTTGACTTCCTTTGTGTTTCTAGCCTGGAAACGACCCCCCCCCCCCCCCCCCCCCCCCCCAATCCAATTGGTTGGAAGATGTTTGTGTGATGTAGAATTTTAGTTTTCATCGTTTGAAAATATATTTTATGTATTCTTTGCCCAGGTGATAGCTGACATTTTAGGTTAGGTAAAGATAAGTTGGACCCTCATCTGAGTTTGAGAAATAATTGCTTCTCTTAAGATGGATGGGGCAGCAGTGGGATGCAATTTGATTAGCTTTTGGAAAGGTATACCTGCTGTAGAATTCTGTATATTCGTTTGAGGTCTTGGGGCATCTGGTATTCACCCCACCGCCAACCCCACGGCACTTAGTACGTATCTGTAAATTCTTTTTATTAATGTCCGTCTTACCCTCTAAACGTAAGTTCTTTGTGTGCAGGGAATGTCTACCAATTCTGTTATATTGTAATTATACCGTATTGGACGATCCCAAGCACTTCTTATGGTGCTCTGCAACCAGTAAGTGCTCAGTAAATACCATTAATGGATGGATTCCAGCTCTGATAGTGGGTTTATAGAAAATATAATAGATGTCAGCAATTCACATTATTCATTGACTTTTGGAAGGTATGAACCTCTCAAATAATCCAACATTGTCAATATTCCTATTCTGGAACTCTAGTTTGGCAGTTATAATAAATTGTCTAACACCAGGAAAACTTACTGGTACTGCTTCAGAACTGGTGTGAGATTCACTTGGGGCAGTTAAAGATTTGCAGTTGTCCATGTCTCAGATGAATCCCAAGGGCCTGGGTCTCTCGTCTTGAATAACGGAGCATTCCGTTACCTGTTGCCTTTGCAAATAATTGCAATGACAGTGTGAGGTAGCTGTAAAAAAAAGTCTCAATTCCCACAACCCAAAGGCTTGCAGAGAGCACAAGAAAGTAAATCATTTCAGTCACTCAGGAGGTTTTTGGACGTTACGTACCTCTTGTTGATAGTCTCAGTGGACCTCTGTGCATTGGGGCTGTTGCACACTTTTGTAAGTAATAGGAGTAATTGTTGCATAATGTGACACATCAGTCAACCGTATCTGTTGAGCACTTACTGTGTGCAAAGCACTGCACTCAGCACTTGGGAGAATACAATATAACATGAGTTAGTAGACAAGTTTCCTACTTACTGTCTAGCTGGGAAAACTGGTATGTATAAGTGCTGTGGGGCTGCTGGGGGGAGTGTTTGAATAAAATGTTTCTTTCCAGCATCTTGAGATCAACGTTTTCTTTTTTCCATTAGATACTAGACTCTTAGTTGCCGCCTCCTACAGGAAACTTTGCCCTTTCAAGGGCATGGCCCGTGCATCCACACGGACCTCCAGAACAGTCAGGAATTTGTTTAACTATCCCAGAAAAACTCTCAAATACATGAATAAATGCTATTTGGTTGTGTAAAGAGATGAAGTGGTGAATTGAGCTCCCGGTTCAAATTTACAGGCTTGATACAAGTGATTAAGTTGCTCACAATCAATCATTGGTATTTATGGAGCACTTTCTGTTGCAGAGCATTGTACTAAGTGCTTGGGAGAGTACACTATAACAGAATTGGTAGACATGTTCTTGCCCACAATGCCCTTAAGTACGAGGACATTAAAGAAGAACTCCCAGACAACTCCCTCCTCATTTTTTGAATCCTCTTTTCTGAAATTAGATTTTGAGGAACCTGGTGAGTTTTGCTAGTTACAGATTCATTCAGTTCTGCCTGAATGACATCTGTCTTAAAAATTGTTATTTCACATGGTATCTGTTAAGCGCTTACTATCTGCCAGGCACCATAGGAGGCACTAGGGTAGATAAAAGCTCATCAGGTTGGGCACAGTCCATGTCCCACATGGGGATCGCAGTATTAATTCCCCCATTTTACAGATGAGGTAACTGAGGCACACAGAAGCAAAGTGACATGACCAAGGTCACACAGCGGACAAGTGGCAGAACAAGGATTAGAACCCAGGGCCTTCTGACTTCCAGTCCCAGGCTCTATCCAGTAGGCCAAGCTGTTTCTCTAAAGATGGAATGGTGAAACGTGCTTTTTAGAATCTAGAGATTACAGAGAAATTGACACCAATATTACATTTCAACAAATATAAATAAGGACCTGGGCATTTGGGAATGCATTTAAACTTAAAAGTCAAAATTCATTTAAATCGCTGTTAAAAGTGGATGCAAAAACTGCAGAAATAAGATATTGGCTACATTTTCTTTGTGAATTGAATTTCTTCAGCCAGTCAGACCAAGTGATCTCCAACAGAGGATAGAGTGAGTAGAAATTTTTCAAATCAACCTATTTCTGCAATGTTCATAGCATTTTCAGAGAGCAAATTCCTGTAATTAAGTTGGTTCTCTAGAAACTATTTCCAAAAATGGCCTGTGTGACCTAAATTTCATTCAGCTCCAATACTTTGCCCCTGGGGTGATTCCCAGTAGGGGATCTATAGAGATACTGTCAATCAGTGGTATTTACTGTGCTGTGCAGCGCACTGTAGTAAACGCTGGGGAGAGTACAAAAGAGTCGGTAGGCACGTTCACTCCCCACAAGGCATTTACAAACTAAGTACAGACTAGGGGTACAGTGAGTAGGTTGGCTTTAGAGGAGCTGAGTTGACGTAGGAAACGAGTGAGGTAGGAGGGAGCGAGCCAGTGGAATGCTTTAGGGCCAATGATACGAAGTTTCTGTTTAATTCCCAGGTGGATGGGCAACTGGGTTCTTCAGTGGGGAGACAGAGACTTAATGTTCTTTTAGGAAAATGATATGGGCAGCAGGGTGAAGAAGTATGGATTGAAGTGGGGACAGACAACAGAGGCCAACAGAGTAGTCAGGGTGGAATATGAGTGCTTGAATCGGCATAGCTGCGGTTTTGGATGCTGAAGATAGTGTGGATTTTAGCAATGTTGTGAAGGTGGAACCGACAAGATGGAATACGTGGATTGAAAGAGAGAATAGTCGAGGGTAATATCCACAGTTATGGGCTTGGGAGACAAAGAGGCTGGTGATGCTGTTTATAGTGATAGGAAACTCGCAGCTGGGGGGCAGCTTATGGGTGGGAAGATAAGGAGATGTTAGAAGAACGCTGTGGAGGAAATTTTCAAGGTAAAATAGCTAAAGGAAGGGACTTTTTTCCCTGCTTTGAGAGTGTCCACTGACCTTTCATCAGAAACTTTCATATGTTCTAGGGTGTCCTTCCTGCTGGGAGCTCTTGCTGTATTAAAAATTATGAAGAGAATGCAGGTTCTTTGACTCATTTACCGTTAAATCTCAGTCCTGCATGAGAAGTTGTCATTCATTTTTATGTATTGATTGTGTTTTTGAATGTTAGTTTTGGATAGAATTATTTGAGAAAGGGGGAATGCGTGAGTGTGGAATGCAGTACAGGACACCGTGAGCCATAGAGGGCCTAGCTGAGGCCAGAAAAAGCCCCAAGCTAAACTAGATCTATATCTTTCCCTCGTTCTTTCCACACACCCCAACTTCCATCCTCTTTAAAAAAAAAAAAAAAAAGCAACCACCCATCTGGCCCCAAGATGGAGGTGCAATCTCCAAAGGATGCTTGTTTTCACAACCAATTTCAGATAGATTATGCTTGGGGAATCAGGGAGCCGGCACAAAGCCGGCTGTCTGGGTGGGATGCAGTGGAAGAAAACAGTTGTGTGAATGGCACGGGGCCAGTTATACGAGACTTAATACGTGGTTCTTCTGGAGAAAGACACATCATTTCTACACAGTTGGTTGCTCAAGGAGAGCTAAAGTGTTACTTGCTGCAGTGCAATTTGGATTATTATTGTTATTATGATATTTAAGCACTTACTATGTTCCAAGCACTGTTCTAAGCACTGGGGTAGATACGAGTTAATCAGGTTGGACCCAATCCCTTTCCCACGTAGGGCTCACACTCTTATTCCTATTTTTCTGACTAAATAACTGAGGCCCAGAGAAGTTAAATGACTTGCCCAAGGTCACACAGCAGACATGTGGCGGAGCCAGAATTAGAACCCGGGTCCTTCTATCTACTTAGCCATGCTGGGTTCTCCAGATGCCTACTATGTGCCTGTTATGTGTACTGTTAAGTGCTTACTATGTGCCAAGCAATATTTTAAGTGCTGGAGTAGACATGTAGTCCACTGGGTGCTGGGCCACCTTCTCCAAATGCATTGCCGCAGCTGCCGTTTTAGCTCCCCGGGTACTTTTGAAGTAAGCGTATAGGTGAGTCCCCATTAGAAGTCCGCTTTTGCAAATTGATAGTGGGGCTGGACTGCGCTGCGTAATACCTGTCTAACGACTGTCAAAAAGCTGGGCCTGCCCATTACAGTTCAGACTCAGTGGTAACGGACCGTCTTGAGCCTGTGTGCGACCTGGGATTTAAATATAGCCTAGGTTACAATTTTTCCAGTGCCCCTTGGGTTTAGACTGGATTGAATTTGAGCCAGCCTCGGGCCCTCAAACTTGCTGGCTTGAAGGTGGGGTTTTGTAATGCAGGATAGAATCTGATACTGTCTCCCAAAAGGCTAAATTAAATCCTTTCATTAAATGGATTAAATGTAGGTATGAAGTAATATACTCTTTTTGTCTTCCATAGGTTTGTAAATATTATCTCTGCGGTTTTTGTCCTGCCGAATTGTTTACAAATACCCGCTCTGATCTGGGTAAGTTAATTTGTTTTTTTAATTAGTGTGAGTTTTTTTCATCTCGTTTTCCACGGTACGAAAAAATATTTTCTTTAAGTTTACCAATAATTAAAACTTTTAACTTCTGTAGCCTGCGAGCCAATTTGAAAGAAGAAACATAACTCAGTCCCTTGTGTTTTGAATTTAAAAATCCACATGTTCAGATACAATATAAACACTTGACAATCCTAAAATCATATTAGTTGAGTTTTGGAGCCCACCAGCTTCTAGGAAAGAGAGAAGGAATTCATTAGAGGAGCTTTAAAGATGAAGCTGCACTTCATTTTAAATTAACTTCTAATGTAGCTATTGTTTTCTCTGAAGTTCTATCAGCCCCCTGGATCAGGGGATCTAGGAGACATTGTTTAAATTCTAGAATGTAGTTTTCTTTAATATTGTTAAGACTACTAATGCCTTTCCTATCCCTCATCTCTCCTCTCCTCAAATTCCTCCTGGCTTCCAGTGTCTTTTCTCATCAAACAAAAACTCTGCACAATTGGCTTCAAAGCTTTCCTCCAACCCAACTGCTCATTTCACCAGCTATTAGCCAACCTTCCGTCTTTGCCCTTCCCAAGCCAACCTTCCCAAGTCACTCTTGACGCTCCCGCTTCCATCTTTCCTCTCATGCTTTTCCCCTGGCTTGGAGCTCTGTCCTTCCTTGCCTTCAGCTCTCTTCCAAAAATCTCACCTCCTCCGATAAACTTTGCACAGTTTCTCAGCACCCTGAGCCATGTAATGTCATCCTGTCAGCAGCCATCTCTAGCCTACACAGTCTTATTTACACCCTCCTCGGCACTCAATTTATATGTCTGCTCAAAAATATGTACAACTGTCAAAGTGAAAAAACTATTTTTGTCTTCCCAGTTAGTACAGACTCCTTGTAGGCAGGGAATGTGTCACTTTGTTATTTTGCACTTCCCAAGTGCTTAGTTCAGGGTGCAGCAATAAATGCTGTCAGGCACTGAATAAATGCCCCTATGACTACTGTTGGCCTTCCCATTTAGAGGCTGTGGGAGTGCTAAGAGAGGCTGCTTCTGAGAAATTTTCTGCCGTTGGGGAGTGTCGGCACCCGAATCCTGAACTCAACTCACCTGCTAGCGTACTGCTTCCTTGTCTTTCCTCTCCCTTTTACCCCCACATCCCCTTACTGAGAACATGACTAGTTAGGTCTAGGGCACACTTGTTTGAGGGGTCAGTTTAAGGTCACTTTCCGTAGCCCCCATTCTCACGGTTAGGGGATGCCATTGTCCAGGGGTCTTATTAAACCTCTCTCGTTGGAGTGTTTTGCAGTCGCTTTAATTTTCCTCTTAAGGGCTCTTTCTGGATATCAGTCCCCTGAGTGTATACAAATGCTTCGCAGCTGTGGGCAGCTGGGCTTCGAGGCCCTGGGACACTTGAGGATAAGAGCATATCATCATCATCATCAATCCTATTTATTGAGCGCTTACTATGTGCAGAGCACTGTACTAAGCGCTTGGGAAGTACAAATTGGCAACATATAGAAACAGTCTGTACCCAGCAGTGGGCTCACAGTCTAAAAGGGGGAGACAGAGAACAAAACCAAACATACTAACAAAATAAAATAAATAGGATAGATATGTACAAGCAAAATAAATAAATAAATAGAGTGATAAATATGTACAAACATATATATATATATATATATATATATATATATATATGTATGACCCAACTCACTCTGATATATATGTATGCATATGCCCGGAAGCTGGCTAGTTGCAACCCAGAAGCAAGGGAGTCCTCAGTTTAGGTGGCCCCATGTGGGTACTTTGACCTGCCTCATCCCAAATCTTGGAGAGCCTCGGGGCAGCCTCCCTCAGGGTCTTCTCCTTTCATTCCACACCTCCCCATTACTGATTTTTAGAGGTGGAAACTGGCATTATCAATTCCAGGAGATTCTATGTGATCTCAGACATGTCTCTCTTATCCTTTCCTTTCAGGTCCATGTGAGAAGATTCATGATGAAAATCTACGAAAACAGTAAGTTGTTGCTTCGTGGAAAATATATATTCACCATGATCAGACGTGTAGAACCAGTGTGGCCTAGTGGAAAGAGTATAGGCTTGGGAGCAGGTGGAACTGGGTTCTGATCCTGGCGTGCATACCTGCCTACAAGGTACCTTGGGCAAGTCACTTCTCTGTGCCTCAGTTTCCTCCTCTGCAAAATGGGGATTCAGTACCTTTTCTAGTATTCAGACTGAGAGCCCCATGCAGACAGGGAATGTATCTGATGTGATTATTTTGTATCTTGCCCAGTTCTTACTGTGGCACTTGGGACCTAGGTGCTTTACAGATACGCCACCATTATTATTGTCATCATCGCTACTTGGAGAGGTAGGGCTAGCTTTTAAAGTTATTATTAAACTGTTCTTTGGAGGGGGAATCAGGCAGGATGGGGTTGCCTCCCCATATACCAGAGGTATTGTGCCTTACCCTTTTCCTGCAGTTGACTTTGGCTCGTGGCTTGACAGGACTGAGGAGAAGAGAGGATACTTGAGTGCCCTCATTCTGACCAAGAAAACTGGGTTCATTGAGAATTGCCAAGGTTAGGGGATTGAGGGGGAGAGGGGAAAAGATGGGAAGCTGCCCCAGATTGAGCAGGAGACCATCATTGAACAGGTGGCCAGTGGGCTAATGGCACATTCTGAAACTACCGTAGATTTTAGCATCTACGTCCGCAGAACTGTTGGTTTGAACCTCATCTCTGTGTTGGGTCAGCACAGCTTTAGGTATCCGTACTTCTGCCAAATGAGACTGATGGGGGCATATCTTGTACTCATTTACCAGGTATGAGAAGAGCTCTCGCTTCATGAAAGTTGGCTACGAGAGAGATTTTCTGAGATACCTGCAGAGTCTGCTGGCCGAGGTGGAGCGCCGGATTCGCCGAGGCCACGCGCGCCTGGCGTTGTCTCAGAACCAGCAGTCCTCGGGGGTGAGTCCCCTGACGCTGCCTCTCCCGCCTGCTCCCTGCTGTTTTCCCCTTTTGGCGTCATTGCCGAGCTGCTGGTTCACAGGCGGTAACTTCCAGTTGAACCAGCACAGTGAGGGGAGGTGGTCATGGATGGAAACCCGCCCGCATTTTTCTGTGAGGATTCCGTTTGCCTCCCCAAAATGTCAGAAGATTGCAGAGTCCCTAAGACCGGGGTCATTTCAGTTATATAATGCCGGCGGCACAGAGAGTCGCAGGCCGGAGGTTCTCTTCATCAGTGGCCGATATAATAACGAGCACCATTTCTTCCAACAGGCAGCTGGACCGACGGGTAAAAATGAAGAGAAGATTCAAGTTTTAACTGATAAAATTGATGTGCTTCTGCAACAGGTGAGAATCAGAGTGAGTTGGGTCAGGTGATGTTCAGGTTGGTTGTGTCGAAGTGTCTGAATCCTGTGGGGTTTTCTTAGATTGAAGAACTGGGGTCTGAAGGAAAGGTTGAAGAGGCACAAGGAATGATGAAGCTCGTTGAGCAGTTAAAAGAAGAGAGAGAATTGCTTCGATCTACAACTTCAGTAAGTAAAAGCTAACTTGGACTTACAGTCCTTCTCGTAGGATTTTTTTTTAAGGTGTTCCTCATTTTATCATCAAACGGGAGAAGAAACCCAAAAGAACACTTCCGTTTGAGCAGGAAGATCATGCCTTTGATGAAGCTTGAATCTAGCAAAGCATTATTATACACGTCAGCAAAACAGGATCTGAAAACTTTAAGTATTTGACATTCACCCCGCCCTCAGTCCCACAGCACTTAAGTACATACCCATCTGTAGTTTATTTTAATGTCTGTTCTAGACAGAGAAGCAGCATGGCCTAGTGGATAGAGCAAGGTTTGTCTGCTGTGTGAACTTGAGCAAGTCACTTAATTTCTCTGGGCCTGTTACCTCATCTGAAAAATGGGATTAAGACTGCGAGCCCCTTGTGGGACAGGGACTGTGTCCAAGCCCATTGGCTTTTATCCACCCCAGCACTTAACGACAGTGACTGGCCCATAGTAGGCACTTAACAAATACCACAATTGTTCTTAGACTGTAAGCTCTTTTGGGCAGAGAATATGTCTTCCAACTCTGTTGTATAGCGCTCTGCACACATTAAGCACTCAAATACCACTGACTGATTGAGGATGCCCCTGGGGTTCCTCCCCTCCGCAGCAGCCTCATGCTCCCAGCCCCATTCACATCTTATCTCCAGGGAAAGGGGATACCCTGAGGCAGGAACGCCTAAGCTTAGGCTTTTCTCTTTGCTCCCTTTTTCGTCTGTCTCCTTTACCTCCTCCCCTGCCACCCTCTCATATCCCTCTGAAAACAATGTGGTAGCTAACCTGTGTTTATGCCGACACCCCTGGGGTTGGAAGGAGTCAGCCAGTTGGATTGTAAGCCTGTTTTGTGTCTACCAGTGCTGTTGTGTAGTACCCCCAAGCGCTTAGTTCAGTGCTCTGCTCACAGTAAGCAATCAGTGAACACGATTGATTGACTGCCCAGAGCTCTTTAAAAACTGGATAGTCTCTTGTGTCTGTAAAAACACCCACCTCCCAGGTGTGGGCAACAGGGAAGCACCCCCCCCCCCTTCCAGGATTGTGGAGATGCTGCGGGAGGACATCTTATGTCTCCGGTCATATGCTTTCCCGTTGCTCTTCCTTGTCCCTCTGTCATTTTACAAATACTCCCCTCCTCCCCAAACATACACAAACACACCGTCCCAGCTTCTCCCACCACCCCCCACCTCCACTCTTCTCAGAGCAGATGGGTTGATGCTCCAAATAGATAGGTGTGATTGCAGTTTTTAGCCAGGCAGGTGGGCTCCCATCCTCTTGGCCCACAGCTCCCTAGAACTCCCCTCTCTCGTTTCAGACAATCGAAAGCTTCGCTGCCCAAGAAAAGCAAATGGAAGTGTGTGAAGTGTGCGGAGCTTTTCTGATTGTGGGAGATGCCCAGTCCCGGGTCGACGACCACTTGATGGGGAAGCAGCACATGGGCTATGCCAAAATCAAAGCTACGGTGGAAGAGTTAAAGGTAAGCACCCACTTCCCTCCGCCGAGCCAGAGCTCGTGTTTGCCCTTTTGGCGCCGGTCTGGCCACGAGCCTGGCTTCCTCCCCTTCCAGCCAGCGGGGGTGACTCACCCTTGGGGAACTCCGTTCTGTTTTTGAAAAGGAAAAATTAAGGAAACGAACTGAAGAGCCAGAGCGCGACGACCGCTTGAAAAAAGAGAAACAGGAACGGGAAGAGCGTGAGAAGGAGAGGGAGCGCGAGAGAGAAGAAAGGGAACGGAAGAGACGCAGGGAAGAGGAAGAACGCGAGAAGGAGCGGGCTCGGGACCGGGAGCGGCGTAAGCGGAGTCGCTCCCGCAGCAGACACTCGAGCCGGGCGTCGGACCGCAGGGGCAGCAGATCCCAGGACCACAAGCGATCAAGGAGTCGAGACCGGAGGCGAAGCAGGTAGTGCCAGCCTTGGGTTGGAGGGTGCTTAAACTTGTGCATGCACGCACAGAGACAAAAACACAACATCTGCGCGTGCGCACACAGGGATCAGGGGTGAATTTCCGCACTCCGGCTTGCAGGGCAGCCGGTGTTGGGTGGGTTTCCCCGTTAGTCTCTACAGTTGCTTTTTGTGAAGGGAGGTCCTAGGGACAGCATGATCCCGGAGTCAAGAGTTCTGGGTTCTAGTCTCAGCTCTGCCACTGGGCTGCCGTGGCACCTGGGGCAGGTCACTCCCTCCTGCCTAAAATGGGGGTCAGGTACCTGCTCTTCCCTCTCTCTTGGCTGGTGAGCCCTTTGTCCTTCCCAATGCTCAATCAATCAATTGCATTTAACAAGCGCTTATTGTATGCAGAGCACTCCACTAAGCCCTTGAGAGAATACAATATAACAGTTGGTAGAGACATTCCCTGCCCACAAAGGAGCTTGTAGTTTAGAGGACAACCTTACAACTTCCATCACATAATAAGTGTGCGATGCACGGCACTAAATTTTTTAAGATGAGAACTTCAGTCAGGAGGGTGAAGTTGATTTGTAAAATAAAGATCAGCTGAAGAGCATTTCTAGGAGCTTTCCAGACCTCTAGTTCTGTGAAGATTTTTGAGACCTTGAGAGAAAATGATAATGGAGTCTTCCAAATGGCAGGTGAGGTTCAGTTGTTAGACTCCAGAACTGAGAACCTGCCTAGAGGGATTGATTGATTTATGGTGCTGGGGGTTTCCCAAGTGCATGCTGAGAAATTTTGCTGCCAGAGTCATCCATGGCAAAAGAAGTCACAATACAGTGCTGGTGCCCTGTAGCACGGTAGGTCAATCAGTGGTATTTATTGAGCGCTTACTATGTGCAGAGCACTGTTCTAAGTGCTTGAGAGAGTACAATACAAGGGAATTAGCAAGCACGTTCCTTGCCCATAGTGAGCTTACAGTCTAGAGGGGCTGACAGACATTTATATGAAGAAGTAATTTAAAGATATGTATGTGCATTAATTCCGTGGGGTTGGGGCGAATATCAAATGTCCAAAGGTCACAGATCCACGAGCATAGACGATGCAGAAGGGAGCGTGAACAGCAGAAAAGAAGGAAGGTTTCGTGGAGAAGATGTGACCTTAATTTTGCTCTGAAGATGGAGAGAGGGGTGGTCTGGCGTAAATGGCGGGGGAGGGAGTTCCAGGCTAAGGAGGGGACATTTAAAAGGCGTCATTGGTGAGATAGACAAGATCAGAACACAGTGAGGAAACTGGCAGCAGAAGAGAGTAGTAAACGGGCTGGGCTGCAGTAGATTTGTGAGGTGAGGCAGGATGGGATGAGCTGATCGAGTGCTTTAAAGCCCCTGGTGAGAAGTTTCTGTTGGCCGCGAGATCCGCGGGCGGTTGCCAGGGTTGCCACCTTGGTAGTCTGTGACCATTGGTGGCATAGTCTCAGCAGACATCTCCTTGTTCTCTGCTCTACTCCCCTTCCCCACTTCAGAAGAGAGAGGAAGTGGTTGCTCCAACGTTACTGAGCAATTAGTGATAATAAGCATCTGTATGACTTTGTTCCAAGTGCACTGAAGAAGATTCCTAAGAAAAACACCCTTTTTTAAATTGCCATAGAATATAACCATAAGTGTTAAGGAAAAGGTCTTAGCACGCATGCAGTAAAATACTTGTTCTTTTATTATTATTATTATTAATAGTATAATGCTATTGAGTGCTTACTTTCTGCCAATTTCTGTACTAAACACTGGGGTTAGTATAGGATAATCAGGTCACACATGGGGTTCACAGTTAAGTAGGAGAGGACCAGTAGTCAGCGTGGCTCAGTGGAAAGAGCACGGGCTTGGGAGCCAGAGGTCATGGGTTCTAATCCCAGCTCTGCCGTACGTCTGCTGTGTGATCTTGGGCAAGTCACTTAACTTCTCTGAGCCTCAGTTCCCTCTTCTGTAAAATGGGGGTGAAGACTGTGAGCCCCACGTGGGACAACCTGATCACCTTGTATCCCCCCAGCGCTTAGAACAGTGCTTTGCACGTAGTAAGCGTTTAACACGTGCCATCATTATTATTATTAATTAATCCCCATTTTGCAAGTGATGGTGTTGAGGCACCGAGAAGTTAGGTGACTTGCCCAAGGCCCACACAGCAGGCAAGTGGCGGATCTGGGATTAGAACCAGGTCCTCTGATTCCCAGGCCTGTGCTTTTTCCAGTAGGCCACCTGCTTCCTGGTGGTGCTTGACTTTTTAGCTAAACCAGTGGGTTTCAGGACTGAAAAACCCTATCTGTTTTACCAAATGACATCATCCTGGTTAGGCTGTAAATACTGGGCTAGGCAAATTGGTGGGCAGGTTCCTCCTACACAGTTTAACGCGTCCTAGTTAGAAAATGTTAAGTTGTTTTCTTTGACTCGTGGTAGAAACTCAATATCCTTCTCCGTCCCCCAATTATTAAGGAGCAGAGATCGCCGACGAAGCAGAAGCCACGATCGGTCAGAAAGGAAACATAGATCTCGCAGTCGGGATCGAAGAAGATCGAAAAGTCGAGATCGGAAATCCTACAAGCATAGAAGCAAAAGTCGGGACAGAGAACAAGATAGGAAATCTAAGGAGAAAGGTTAGTTCACCTGAGAATTTTACAAGATTGTGTTCCCCTGCACTCATCTTTACTCTTCCGGGGACAAGAGAGGGATCCGTGGACCGTTTTTTTCCCTGAGAGAGGCCGAGGCTTGGGAGAATCGTGAAATCACAACCTTCCCCCCGGCCCTCCCGTCTTTTCCAGCCCCACGGGTGCTTCCTAGCTGGCTTGGACTAGGCACGGGAGGCCTCTGGAGCACCATCAACCTCCCTCTCCCTCTCCTCGTCCTTCCCCAGCTGCTTTTGGGAGAGAATTGGCTGAGCGAAGTGGATCTCCGGGGAGTGCTGGTTTGGCGGCATCTAGACAACCTCCCAGGAATGTTCTCTGCTAGTTTGCGGGAGTGGGAGGAGAGTCAGGACTCCATTTGGGAAAGTTTTAGAGAGCCGAGTGGGCAAAGAACCTTCTCTCCTGCCCCTCTGGGGGTGTAGCTGGGGCTTGGCTGGCACTTCCGTGCCCCGGCCCCTGGCACGGACGAAGCTGCTGCTCTTCCCTTCACGCGCATGGCCACAACACCGCGGGAGCAGCTGGGGATTTGAGGTGCCACTGGCCTACCGCCACCCCCTCATTCCCTCACAACCATTGTCCCCAGGGTGAGAGAGGAACTCCAGAGTCCCATCAGGCAAAGAAACCCAGGCTATTTTAAGGAATGTTCTCTGGTTGTTTACAGAGCAATGCCGGTTGTAGCGAATTCGGCTCTCTTTCACTTGGGCTGCAGGTGGAGTCAGCAGAGATTTTCCAATTACGTAAATATTTTTCAGTCTCATTTGTAGAGAGGTGTGTAGATCGGGGCCTTCTTTTTTTCTGAGGCAAAAATTGAGGTACGGATTTTTCACCAGAACAAAGCCGCCTTTCTTTTGCTGCCCAGATGTAGGACTTGGTATTTTTTTCTCTTTTAGCCAGCTCCATTCCAATATACCGCACATTTTGAAAGAGGTGCCTGGCTCCGGGTCCACTAACTACCTTGCTTCTCTGTAATAACGGGAACCGGTATGGTTATTTATTTATTTTTTTGTCATTGGCAACTTCCCCATTTCAGATATCGGTCCCTTAAAACAGTTTACTCTAAAAGGTTTCTTCTTGGTTTTCATGTTCCTGTAGGGAGCTGGCCTGGCAGTTGTGGTTTAAGAGAAATCCCAAAGGGTGGCTAGTAATACCGAAGGTGTGTCGCTTCTTTCTTCCTCCCCTGAGTCTTCTCATCTCTTACCCCTCCCCTGGGTTCGCTCACCGCTCCCTGGATTTTTCCAGACTTCCCCACATTTGTGCCGAGTGTGTGCCCTGTGGAGGAGAGCCTTTTCCTCTTCTAGATTCCTGGCTTTAGGCTTCTTTCCCATTGCAGCGGGTGGGCTAATGAATCAAGTTGTTGTTCCCTGAGAGTCTGGGGCCCTCGGGTGCTTAGCGTGGTTTGTAATCGGTTGATGTGACGCGAGACGAGAAACATCATATTGGTTCCCGAGATGCTGAGCTTGTTACTTTGCACTGCCTTTATCTGTGTGCACGGGTGCCACATTTGACCCGGGCTACTAAAATCGGCTTTATCCGTCCTACTGTGTGTAAGAGTGTGTCTGTCTCTGTCTGGGATCTCTTTCCATCTTTCCTGGCAGGCAGGGCAGACCCAGGTCCTGTTGGCCCCACGATTAATGTCCTCTGTGGCTCTCTCCTCCCTTCACTGACGAGCTAGAGGAACAGTCAGGAGGAAAACTTGACCCTTTCTGTGATACTGCCTTTCCTGGTTTTGTGCACCTGTTAATATTGCCCACAGCCTGGAATGAAGTTCAGAGCCTCCAACAGCCCTCAAACAGTAAAGGACTAGGAAATGTGGGCGGTCCGTTTTGCTGATGACCAAACCTCCAGGTGGGTTGAAGAGCCTAGTCCGGCGGAGATGGGATGGTTAGGCCTGGTCACCTGCCGAAATGGAGTTCTTTTCCAGTTCCTAAACTGCTCCAGCCTGAATTGGCCATTAAAGTCTCCAGGAAGCATACGGGTTCCTCTTCCAGTAACCTGTTTTTCATGATTGAAAAAGGCCCCCCGCTCTGGGGTCAACGTGACTGATGCCCAGTGACTTGCCACTCTGGTTGATCCCTTGACTGGACGGGGAGAGCAACGCATGCGGTGCCTCAAGACACTGGCTTCCTGGCTTGACAACCGACGGCTCTTAACGTCCCTAAAATCACGAGAAGCTGCATGGTCTGGAGGTCAGAGGACCTGGGTTCTAATCCCGGCTCTGTCACTTGTCTCCTGTGTGACCTTGGGCAAGTCACTTAAGCTCTCTGCACCACAGTTACCTCATCTGTAAAATGGAGGTTAAGACTGTGAGCCCCATGTAGGGCGTGGGCTGTGTCCAGTATGATTAGCGCGAGTCTAATCCAGCGCTTAGTACAGTGCCTGGCACATAAGTAAGCACTCAACAAATACAAAAGAAAAAGTAAAAACGCCTTAAACTGTGAAGAATGAAAAAGGATGTTCCTGTTTCTTCGTGCAGGGACAGAGAGGCTCAAAAACAGTCCTTGAAAATTCACTCGAGTTTGTCCTTGGTTGGGTTTGCAGTTAATTACATTTATAAGTGTCGCATTTGTCTGGCCAAACATAAATTTTAAAAGTCTGGGAGCTGAACTCCCTTGGCCCAAACAGGCACTTGATGCATCGTGCAGTCAGCGAGACATCGAGCAATCGTAGTGACCTAATTGAAATTAAGAGGATTGAGCTTCGCTTTCTTTCCAGAGATCCACCTTATATTCCTATCTGTCGTTCTCCTTCCGCCACGCATTGTAACTGTCTCGTGATATGTCGTCGTCCACGCCTGCCTTGAGCGGGGGGCAAGCTTACGGGACCGACTTAGCTTCTGAGTCTCCCGTCGGGACAGATAGTAGCCTTTTCCTCTTTGGAGCTCCTCGGGCACCGGAGCAGTCCAAAAGGCCCAACGGGAATTGTCTGTGTTCAGAGAGTACCAGCCCAAGTCCCTCAGGGCACGGCTCTGGGCGAACGGGGCCCCGTGCCGAGCTTCGGTTCTCGAGAGGCCGTCTGCCTGGCTTTCCTCCGCCCCATGGGGATCTGTCTGGAGCTTTCTGTGGGCAGAGCGCTCCTCCTGCTCCGGACACTATTTGTGGCTCAGGAGATGAACCGCCTGGCTAGTCCAAACCAACAGAGAACCGTTCTTCTGGGGGTTTGGGAAACTTTTCCTAGCACTCCGGCTTTGATCCTCGAATGACACCCCCGTGGACCTTTCACGGTTCCACTTCTGATTGGTGCCCCTTATTTTTTCTTTTCAACAACTTTAAAACTGTGACGTATTGCCGCATAAATGCTGGTTCATAGTGTTTAGTCTCTTCTAACACCAGAGACAAACATTGAGCTTTGCCGCTTCTCGCTTGTTGGAAATGCCTCACCCACCAGGAAGCTCATTGATTTCCTGGGGCTGAGGGGGACCATCACCTCTTCATTTCCCGTCAAACCGTTTGTTGTTTTAAATGCTGGTTCATGTCGTTTAGTCTCTTCTAGCACCAGAGACAAACATTGAGCTTTGCCCGCTTCTCCGCTTCTCGCTTGTTGGAAATTCCTCACCCACCAGGAAGCTCATTGATTTCCTGGGGCTGAAGGGGACCGTCACCTCCTCATTTCCCGTCAAACCGTTTTGTTGTTTTTGGTGACCATCCCAACGCTAAATTAAGGCCCCCTTCAGTTTTGCCTCCCTCCCCCACCGAACCCCAAACGTGACCCGCGATTCCCTGGGCGCCCCTCTCTCCCCAGTTCGGGCTGGTTGTATATTCCGGTGAAATCCACGGTCAATGTCTTCTCTCATGGCAGAAAAGAGGGGCTCTGATGATAAAAAAAGTAGTGTGAAGTCCGGTAGTCGAGAAAAACAGAGTGAAGACCCAAACACGGACGCGAAGGAAAGTGATTCTAAGAATGAGGTCAATGGGACCAGTGAAGACATTAAATCTGAAGGTGACACTCAGTCCAATTAAAACTGATCTGATAAGACCTCAGATCAGACAGAGGTAAGTGCATTATTTCTCCCTTTGATTAGGGCTCTTTGTTACTGTTTGACAGTGCAGCGTAAGTATGCACAGATGAAGACGGAGCTAAGCCAAGTAAGAAGACTTACAAAAGCACCTTCTGAAGGAAAAGACAGTGTAGCCGTGCAAAACATTTTGAGGTACATTGTTTCGTCTCCGCTCTCTCGTAGCAGGCTCGGGTCCCCGCCCGGTAGTGTGCCTCTTTGGAACCTGTCGCCCACATAGAACATTTAATTATCCTTTTTTTTAGGGATTTTGCTGTCATTTCTCTTTTTTTAAGGGAAAAAAAAAAAAGGTTGAACTGTTTTTTATTTTTTCTTTTTTTTAATAAGTCCATATTCTGTTGGTTCATTGGCAGAATCATTTGCTTTAAGTACTTAAAAATCTCTCCGAGGCACATGTTGGACGACTTTGCTTGATTTAAACTGCTAGTATTTCTGTGTCCAGGATGTTTCTAGTTTTTTTTTTTGCTTTATTGCCTTGCATTCTAATGCAGTTTGTTCTGTAACTCGAGACCCAGTAGCATTGGATTGATGGAAGTGTAGGGTTTATGAATTATTGCAGCTGACTACCATCCCTCACACAGCGTTGGTGTTGTGAGCGGCCCATGAAAAGCCAAATTAAAAATCCAGGATTCAGTCAAACTAAGCAGGTACTCATGCCAGGTACTCCTTTCTCTACCCACATCCATGTTTGAATGCTGTTGCCTGTACTCTTTAAGCTGACTGTTGTGTACTCTTCTCATTGTTGACGAGCAGTGAAAAAGGAAGCTGATTTTGTGTGTATTGTGTAAAAACTGTAAACCGAATGTTAACAGAATGGAATTTTTTTTCAACTGTGTGTAGGGATGCAGTGATGCCCAGAATTAGATATCTTTAAGAGTTTTTAATTCCATAAACCCTCCATAATACTCGCCTTGTCACATTCAATGCAATGCAAGTCTTTAAGAGGTATGTGTTTAATTTTTCCTACTGTGTAGGAGACCGTACAGTCAGCCCACAAATCTGTTGGCTGATATGCGTAAGGCAAAATATCAGTGGCTAATACCAGGAAACTCTTAAGCTGTGTTTTTTATAGTGACAAGAGTCTTGGGTTTGTTTTGTTGGGTTTTTTTTTTTTTTCCAAACAACTCAGCCTCTCCACTCACCCCACGTTCTGAAAACTCTCCAATTGTGGTGAGCCTTGCCTAACTACTACTTGGCAACCTCTTTGGCTTGGGAAAAGTGAACATTCCTATCCTAGGATAGAGGCAAGGCATTTAATTCTTTCCAGTCCAAGCCTAGGGGTGAACGGGTCCTAAGGCCTGCGGCTTTTAAAAACACTCCAGCAGCTTTGGATTTACCCACTCCCACCTGCCTGGGTGCCCTAGTAGCACTAAGTCTTAAGGTCTGGGCCAGCAGTCTAAAAAAAAAAAAAAAATATTCACATAGATACCCGTATATAATACAATACTAGCACACAATGAACTCGTGCCGGGTGGTCTACTAATCCATTTTTTTCCCCAATTTTGCATTCTAGGGCCACGCTACGAAGACTTTCGGAAGAATTCTGAAGACCGCCTGCAATGAAGAGCGTCTTTAAAATGAGGTGAAAGAAAGCTGTAGTGGCATAGAAAAAGTTAAAAGGCCCAGATAGTTTTGGTTTTTTTTTTAATTAAAATAATTCAGGACTGATGTGACGGCCCAGAGTGCAGAAAATGTTCATAGCATACATCCATCCATACATGCCACTGAGAATTTAGGTCCTGTATCATATTCTTTTTCTTTAAGACTTTTTATGAAAAAAAAAAAATTACCTAAACAGGTGGCTTGCTCAGTGTTGAATTTGCAAGTTTTCATTCTTGGACTTTGAAAACGGGAATTAATGTTAGTATTTGTGTGAATCAAACTAAAAAAAAAAATCCCATTTTTACTGCTCTACTTAGCTTCTTCTTGATATAGAAGTGAAAATAAAGTATCTTTGACTTTCTGTTACAGATTTGATTGTCTCTGTCATTGCAAGGTTTTAGAAGTAACTCTTTACTAATAAAGTCATTCTTGTCTCCAAACTCAGCCCCCCAACTTTCATCATTATTACTTACCTCCTAGCCGAGGAGCGTCTGTAGCGTTTCAGTATTTGATCAATCCTGTTAAAAAGTGACGGTGACTTGTTCTAGCACAGATAATGAGGTTCCCCCTCTTGCGGGGGGGAGTCGTGATTTAATGAATAAAGTTGAATTTCCCTTTTCCACCGACGCTGTCCCGTCTGTTTCCATCTTGTATTACCCCCTCCTAAAAAAGTGCAAGAGAAATCGAAGCATTCCGTTACTGTACACTCGGAAAAGTCCCCCCCCCCCAACACACACACACGCACAAACTTGTCAGAAAAAACCATCACTTTAAAATACTGAAAACCAGCATGGATGGTTTCGCTCCCTCCGCCCTAAAAGAAAAAAGCTTACAGTGCCAAGGGGAAGAAAGAGGGGTGGTTGGTTAAAGTTGATCAGCAGCCCTAACTTTCCCATGAGTTGTTTAGGCCTCATTCCAAGAAATGAGGCACTGTTATGCTGTTTCTGTAACAATTATGATAGTATTTGTTAAGCCCTGGGGTAGGTACCAGAAAATCAGGTAGCTGAGTTGAGGATAGTTTCCCCCGGCAGTTAGGTTTGGGGCTCACGGTAACAGTCGGGAAACCGCACAGGGGAAGCCGGACAGTTCTCGGGAGGAGGAGGGAGAGAATGCCACAGCAGGGGTGTGATTTGCACAAATGTGGGTGATCTCCGAGGCCTAACAAGCCTACCAACCCCAAGGCAAAGGGGTTGAAGTACTATCCTGTGTGCTTCTGCCTCCCGCTCCCCTTGACCCCAGTCACGACACAATCCCCAATTCCACCCACCCGTCTGCTTCCCATCCCCTGGAGAATAAAACTAGGTGGCATCGTATGTTACTGAATGCTCGTTGTGGGGAGGAAATGTGTCTACCAACTCCATTATATCGTATTCTCCCAAGTGCTTAGTACAGTGCTCTTCATTCATTCATTCAGTTGTATTTAGTGAGCGCTTACTGTGTGCAGAGCACTGAACTAAGCGCTTGAAAAGTATAGTTCGGCAACAGATAGAGACAACTAGAAGTCTAGAAGTGGGAGAAAGGCATCAGTAGCATCAAAATAAATAGAATTATAGATGTATACATAACATGAATAAGATAAATCACACCATAAGCACTCTACAAATACGATTGACTACAAATCTCCACACATAAGTGATGAGGGTGGGGTGTCAAGTGCTTAAATGGAACAACTTAATATGTAGAAGCCAGAGTTGGCTTAAAGATTTTAAATAAGATTGATATTGGGTGCCAGATCCAGGTACAGAGGAAGAAAGGGATATTGATGCCTTTTCTGGTAAGAAGGGAGGCTGTTCAGACTGATTTGAGTGAAATACCAAGCTGACTGGGCGCATTCCTTCTAAGCAGAGCGAGAGGAGAGAGGCTGGATTCTGCATCTAAAAAAATTCTGAGTTAGTAATCGTATCAAGTCCTGCACTCAGCAATGGAAGAAATAAGCATCTTGAAATGTGTGGGTTGTGCATAATAAATTTTCAGAATTTTGCTAAACGCGGTAAATGTTTTCACTTCACATGAATACCAAAAGAAAATCGGTCATGATTGGAGAAGGGAGAAACTGGGGTCAGGGAAATCAGTGAGGTGGTTTGTTGCAGTAGTCAGGCTGATTTTTATATATATATATATACACATATATATATATATATATAAAATGATGGCATTTATTAAACACTATGTGCAAAGTGCTGGGGAAAGGTGATCAGATTGTCCCACAGAGGTGCTCCCAGTCTTAATCTCCATTTTACAGATGAAGTAGCCGAGGCACCGAGAAGTTAAGGGACTTGCCCAAAGTGACACAGCTGACAATTGGCGGAGCCGGGATTTGAACCCATGACCACTGACTCCAAAGCCCCTGCTCCTTCCACTGAGCCACGCTGCGGGCTTGGACTGGCAGGGTGGCTCTTGGGATGGAGAGGTAAGGTTGGAACGTGGAAATGAAGAAGAAAAACCAGAGGGTTTAAGCGGGGCCTAGTGGAAAGAGCCCAGACATAGGAGCCAGAGGACCTGGGTTCTAATTCCGGCTCTGTCACGTGTTGTGTGAATTTGGGCGAGTCACTTAACTTCTCTGTGCCTCCATTACTTCAAATGTAAACTGGGGATTAAAACTGTGAGCCCCTAGTGAAACATGGACTTTCCAACCTGTTGATCTTGTTAGCCGATCGAGTGCTTAGTACGGTACCTGGCACATAGTAAGCACTTAAATAAAATGTAAAAAATACAACAAAGTAAGGATCACTCTAATTCATGCAGTTCAAGTGGGACGGTAAAATTGGTGGCCATCTTCTCCAGGGCCCGGCCCAGTAAGTAGCACAAAGTGATGTTTGAGTGGCTCATCCTTCAGAGAGAGGTAAAAGAATCCAAAGCAGGGGGGTTACTATTAATTTGTTCCTGGCCTCCATGTCGATCTTGTCTTGGGAGTGAAACCTTCCATGGTCTCTGACCTCTGCCTGTCAGTTTGCTAGCCTGCCTGCCCCCGCCACCCAATCTGTCCCAGCCCATCTCACAAACAACCCCAGCTTCCGTGTTAATCACGCTTGGGCCGAGTCAGAATAAATAAAAATAGTCAAAATTCCCCGCCTCCCTGCCCGTCCCTGCCCCCAGTAAAGGGACTGCTTAAATTCTACTTGAACTGTGGAGCCTCATCTGGGGCAGGGATTGTGTTCAGCCTAATTAACTTGTAACCCACACTTTCCTCACCATCCAAACTGCTACCACACTAATACAATCACTCATCCTATCCTATCGGGATTACTGCATCAGCCTCCTTGCTGACCACTCAACCTCCATACTTCACTGCTGCCCGGATTATCTTTCTACAGAAAAGTTCAGGACATGTCATCCCCTTCCTCAAAAATCTCCAGTGGTTGCCTATCCACCTCTGTATCAAACAAAAACTCCTCACCATTGGCTTTAAAGCTCTCCATCACCTTGACCTCACCTCCCTTCTCTCCTACAACCCAGCCCGCACACTTTGCTCCTCCGGTGCTCACCTCACTATGCCTCCATCTCGCCTTTCCCACTGCTGATTCCAAGCCCTCTCTGAGCCTGGAACGCTTTCCCTCCCCAAATCCTCCAGACAATGACTTTCCCCTCCTTCAAATCCTTACTGAAGGCCCATCTCCTCCAGGAGGCCTTCCCAGAGTAAGCCCCAATTTTCCCCATCTCCCACTCCCTTCTGTGTTGCCCTACCTTGCTCCCTTTGCTCTCCCCCACCCCTCAGCCCCATAGCACTTAGGTATAGATCTGTAATTTTATTTATAGTGATGCCTGTTTATTTGTATTGATATCTGCCTCCTCCCTACCCCCAGACTGTGAGCTCGTTGTGGGCAGGAATTGGCAGTCTTTATTGTTGTATTGTACTTTCCCAAGTGCTTAGTAAGCGCTTAATAAATGTCATTGAATGAATAATAAGCAATTAACAAATACCATTAAAAATTATCTGCCTGCCCCACTCCCTGTTTCTCTGCCTCCACATTATCTCCAGGGTCCCGGTGGGCATCCCGCCTAGGCTGCAGGCAGGGACGAGACCTTCTTGGGCCTGGGGTGAGGGGTTTGGAGCAGGCTGGATCGCCTCACTTGACTGTTGGATTAAAAAACCTGCCCCTTTATTCCTGGGCACCGCCCCCTACTCATTAAAATCGGGGCAACTTCATAATTTAAATTTTGCAGCGCTCCCGTGGGGTGACTCCATAATCCACTGCTTAATGGGATCATCTCGAAGGATTACTCTTCAATAACATGTTGGAGAACAAAGGCCAGAAAACCATCGTGGAACCCCTGGTTTTTAGTCTCACCTGCCGGTGCTGTGTGATCTTGAATAGTAACAACCTCTCTGGGCCTTTTTTCATCGGTAAAACAAAGGTAAAAACACCTGCCCCGCCCCCGACAAAGATGTTATTAGGATTAAAATGAGATTAGTAATGTGAAAGCATTATGGAATATAAAAATGCTCTAAACTTTGCACTTGGATCTGTGACCTTTGGACATTTGCTATTCCCCCCGCAGCACGCACTTACATATCTTTAAATTATATATTATAAATTATTTATTCATATTAATGTCCGTCTCCCCCTCCAGACTGTAAACTCGTTATGGGCAGGGAACGTTTCTGCTAATTTGGTTGTATTGTACTCTCCCAGTCTGCACAGGGTAAGTGCTCAATAAATACCATTGATTGATTGATTTATCCTGGGCGATATGCCAGTGTTGTAGAGGAGGCCTCAACCATTGCTGTTCCACCTCTAACACCTGGCTGGAATGCTAAAAATGTTGGGTTTGGGAAGGATATGAGGAGAAAGTCAGTCAGTCAATTGTATTTTTTAAGTGCTTACTGTGTTTAGGAGCACTGTACTAAGCACTTGGGAGAGTATA
This sequence comes from Tachyglossus aculeatus, assembly GCF_015852505.1. NCBI lineage: Eukaryota > Metazoa > Chordata > Mammalia > Monotremata > Tachyglossidae > Tachyglossus > Tachyglossus aculeatus. The sequence continues at coordinate 27,020,559 of NC_052080.1, forward strand.
GTGCAATAATAAAAAGATGTATTTCCTTGCCCGCAAGGAACTTGGAGTCTAGCGATGAGTTTACAGTCTAGAGGTCCTCCACTTCTTGGCTGTTGGGGTACTGCTCCCACAAAGCTACTGCTTGAGAGACTGCTGGTGACCCCATTCCTAATTTATCTCCCTTGATTGTGACCTAGGTTAGCATTCTCTTCCCCAGCTGTGTGGCTTCCGACTCTATTGTATTATACTCTCCCAAGCTCTTAGTACAGTTTCCAATAAAGATCATGATTGATTGAATGATCGAGCTATATCTGGGTCCAGTCCCTCAGGACCTACATCCCTTCAAGCCTGCCTAAATTAAGCTCCTGGGTATATATATATATATATCATTCATTTATTCACGCAGTAAAATTTACTGAGCTCAGTAAATTGAGTTTCAAGCAGAAACTCCTTACTGTCGGCTTTAAAGCACTCAATCACTTTGCCCCCTCCCAAATCACCTCCCTGATTTATTACTACAAGCCAGCCCACACAACTTTACTCCTCTAATGTCATCTACCTCACCACTGGCCTGGCGTGGAAGGCCTTGCCTTTTCATTTCCAACAGACAGTTACTCTCCCTACCTTCAAAGCCCTGCCGAAGCCCTTATTTCCTCTTTTCCCACTCCCTTATGCGTTGCGATAGCCCTTGGATTTGCTCCCTTTATTCACCCTTCCCTCAGCCCCACAGCACTTAACGTACATATCCGTAATTTATTTATTTATATTGTCTGCCCTTCTAGACTCACCTCACCATGGGCAGGGAATGTGTCTACTATTATAGGGTACTTTCCCAAGGACCTAGTACAGTGCTCTGCACACAGAAAGTGATCCATAAATACGATCGATTGGTTACAGTAGGAAGAGAACTGTATTAGATGCTTTAGACTGTAGGCTCTTCTCTAGACCGCAAGCTCTTATGTTTACTGTTATATCGTATTCGTATCGTATATAGTATAGTGCTTTGCACTCAATGCTCAACAAATATGATTTAATGAATGAATCAATGAAAGCTTTCTATATGCAGTTAGGCCCTGATACTGCATTCTGCCAGCAGTGAGCACACGATTGGTGCCCAAAACAGTAGTCAGCACACAGTAGACACCTAGAAACAGCATGGCGTAGTGGATAGAGCACGGGCCTGGGACTGAGGTCATGGGTTCTAATCCTGATTCCGCCACTTGTCTGCCCTGTGACCCTGTGCCAGTCACATCTCTGTGCCTCCGTTACCACACCTGTAAAATGGGGATTGAGACCGGGAGCCCAGGGACTGCGTCCAACCCGATTTGCTTCTATCCATCCCAGCGCTCAGTACAGCGCTCCGTCCATGGTAAGTGCCTATCAAATACTATGATGATTCTTATTGATGATGGTATTTGTTAAGCGCACACTATGTACCAAGCACTGTACTATTAGTCTTCAAAACAGTGCCCAGTAATAATAATTTTGGTATATGTTAAGTGCTTACTATGTGTCAAGCACCTGTTCTAAGCGCTGGGGGAGATACAAGGTAACCAGACCATCCCACATGGGGCTCACAGTCTTCATCCCCATTTTCCAGATGAGGTAACTGAGGCCCAGAGAAGTGAAGTGACTTGCCCAAAGTCCCACAGCTGACAAGTGGCGGAGCGGGATTAGAACCCATGACCTCTGACTCTGAAGCCCGGGCTCTTTCCACTGAGCCACGCTGCTTCCCAGTACAGGGTTCGGCCCCCAGGTGAGGCTTAGGGCACTGCTGCAGCAGAATGCACAATGTGGCCTACCTCCTTCCCCTCCCCACAGCACTTGTATATATTTGTACAGATTTATTGCTGTATTTATTTTACTTGACAATATTTACTATTCTATTTATTTTGTTGATGATGTCCATTATAGCTACAGTTCATATTTGTTCTGACGATTCTGATCTCACCCATCTACATGCTTTGTACTGTTGTCAGTTTCCCTCTTCTGGACTGTGAGCCTGTTGTTGGGTAGGGACTGTCTCTGTATGTTGCCAACTTGTATTTCCCAAGCGCTCAGTCCAGTGCTCTGCACACAGTAAGCGCTCAATAAATACGATTGAATGAATGAATGAGGCGGAGGCCCCCGAGATGCACAATATGGCCATTGGGCCCCTCAATTCAGGGGAGACTCAGTACCGTGTGGGAGTCTCTTCGGGGAGGCTGAGGCCCCCAAGATGCACAATATGGCCGTTGGGCCCTTCAATTCAGGGGAGACTCTTCTGGGAGGCCGAGGTCCTCAGGATGCACAATATGGCAGTCGGGCCCCTCAATTCGGGGAAGACTCCGTACCGTGTGGGGGTCTCTTCCGGGAGACCGAGGCCCTCAGGATGCACAATTTGGCCGTTGGGCCCTTCAATTCGGGGGAAACTCTTCTGGGAGGACAAGGCCCTCAGATGCACAATATGGCCATTGGGCCCTTCAATTCGGGGGAGACTCTTTTGGGAAGCCGAGGCCCTCGGTGCACAATATGGCCGTTGGGCCCTTCAATTCGGGGGAGATTCTTCTGGGAGGCCGAGGCCCTCAGGATGCACAGTATGGCCGTCGGGCCCCTCAATTTGGGAGAGACTGTGTACCGTGTGGGGGTCTCTGTGGGGAGGCTGAGGCCCTCAGGATGCACAATATGGCCGTCGGGCCCCTCAATTTGGGAGAGACTGTGTACCGTGTGGGGGTCTCTGTGGGGAGGCTGAGGCCCTCAGAATGCACAATATGGCCGTTGGGCCCCTCAATTTGGGAGAGACTCTGTACCGTGTGGGGGTCTCTTGGGGGAGGCCGAGGTCCTCAGTTGCACAGTATGGCCGTTGGGCCCTTCAATTTGGGGGAGACTCTCCTGGGAAGATAAGGCCCTAAGGGTGCACAGTATGGCCGTTGGGCCCTTCAATTTGGGGGAGACTTCTGGGAAGACAAGACCCTCAGGATGCACAATATGGCCATTGGGCCCCTCAATTTGGGAGAGACTCTGTACCCTGTGGGGGTATCTTCGGGGAGGCTGAGGCCACCAGGATGCACAAAATGGCCATTGGGCCCTTCAATTCTGGGGAGACTCTTCTGGGAGGACGAGGCCCTCAGGGTGCACAATTTGGCCGTTGGGCCCTTCAATTTCGGGGGAGACTCTTCTGGGAGGACAAGACCCTCAGGGTGCACAATATGGCCATTGGGCCCTTCAATTTCGGGGGAGACTCTTCTGGGAGGCCGAGGCCCTCAGGATGCACAATATGGCCGTTGGGCCCTTCAGTTTGGGGGAGACTCTTCTGGGAGGCCGAGGCCCTCAGGATGCACAATATGGCCGTCGGGCCTCTCAATTTGGGGGAGAGTCTGTACCGTGTGGGGGTCTCTGTGGGGAGGCTGAGGCCCTCAGAATGCACAAAATGGCCGTTGGGCCCTTCAATTTGGGGGAGACTTCTGGGAAGCTGAGGCCCTCGGGGTGCACAATTTGGCCGTTGGGCCTTTCAATTCGGGGGAGACTCTAATGGGAGGCCGAGGCCCTCAGGATGTACAATATGGCCGTCGGGCCCCTCAAATTGGGGGAGGCCGAGGCCCCCTTTGGCCCGCTAGGCCTTTCATCTCCGCCCCCTCCGCGAAGGCTTCTGGGCCACGAGCCGGTCCAGTCCGGTCGGGTCCGGCCCAGTCAAGTCAGGCGGTTGCGGGCTTGGCGGCTCCCGGGCTCCCCCTGGTGTCCGCCGCCCCCCATCGTCCCACAGTGCTCATGTAGCTCGGCGCTCGGCGTCGGCGGCACCCCCACCGCCACCAAGATGGCGCAGGCGATCTTCGAGGTCCTGGAAGGTGAGCGGGGCCGGGCGCGGGGGGCGGCGCGGCCTGGGCGCGGGGAGCGGCGGCTGTTCCGCGCCGGGCGCCCCCCTCCCTCCGCGCCCCGCCGGACGCTCGGGGGCGGCGTGGCCCCGAGGCCGGAACAGCCAGGGGCGCGAGGGAGGGAGGGAGGGAGGGGGGCCGGGCCCCGGAACAGCCCCTCTCCCAATGGCGGGAAAACGGGCGCGCGCCCTTCTCCCCTCACCTTCCCTCACGCCGCCATTACCCCACAACACCACAACAGGCCTTGCCCAGCCCCAAATCACCCATCACGCCCCTGAGGCCTACACTTAGTTGGGGCCTAAAACAGAGCAATATGTTTTATTTTGTTGTCTGTCTAGACTGTGAGCCCGCTTTATTTATTTATTAATATTATTTATTTATTTATTTTACTTGTCCATATCTATCCTATTTATTTTATTTCGTTGGTATGTTTGGTTTCGTTCTCTGTCTCCCCCCCTTTTAGACTGTGAGCCCACTGTTGGGTAGGGACCGTCTCTAGATGTTGCCAGTTTGTACTTCCCAAGCGCTTAGTACGGTGCTCTGCACATAGTAAGCGCTCAATAAATACGATTGATTGGTAGAGAAGCGGCGCGGCTCAGTGGGAAGAGCCCGGGCACTCAATAAATACAATTGAATGAATGGTACATATTTATTACTCTATTTTACTTGTACCTATTTATTTTATTTTGTTAATATGCTTTGTTCTCTGTCTCCCCCTTCTAGACTGTGAGCCCACTGTTGGGTAGGGACCGTCTTGTTGCCGACTTGTAATTCCCAAGCGCTTAGTACAGTGCTCTGCACACAGTAAGTGCTCAATAAATAACAGTTGAGTGAGTGAGTGAGAGTGAGTGGAGTCAGAGGTCACGGGTTCGAATCCCAGGCCCGCCACGTGTCTCCTGGGTGACCTTGTGCAAGTCTTTTAGACTGTGAGCCCACTGTTGGGTAGGGACCGTCTCTAGATGTTGCCAACTTGTACTTCCCAAGCGCTTAGTACAGTGCTCTGCACATAGTAAGCGCTCAATAAATACGATTGATGATGATGTTGGGTAGGGACCGTCCCTCGATGATGCCAACTTGCACTTCCCAAGCGCTTAGTACGGTGCCCTGCCCACAGTAAGCGCTCAATAAATACGATCGATTGATTGCTAGGGAAGCGGCGTGGCTCAGTGGGAAGAGCCCGGGCTTTGGAGTCAGAGGTCACAGGTTCATCATCATCATCAATCGTATTGATTGAGCGCTTACTATGTGCAGAGCACTGTACTAAGCGCTTGGGAAGTACAAATTGGCAACATATAGGTTCGAATCCCGCTCCGCCACGTGTCTGCTGGGTGACCTTGGGCAAGTCTTTTAGACTGTGAGCCCACTGTTGGGTAGGGACCGTCTCTATATGTTGCCAACTTGGACTTCCCAAGCGCTTAGTACAGTGCTCTGCACACAGTAACCGCTCAATAAATACAATTGATGATGATGAAGTCACTTCACTGCTCTGAGCCTCAGTTCCCTCATCTGGAAAATGGGGATTAAGACTGTGAGCCCCACTGGGACAACTTGATCACCTTGTATCCCCCCCAGCGCTTAGAACAGTGCTTTGCACATAGTAAGCGCCATCATTATTATTATTACTTGGGGCCTAAAGCAGAACAATACGTTTTATTTTGTTGTCTGTCTAGACTGTGAGCCCACTGTTGGGTAGGGACCGTCTCTATATGTTGCCAACTTGTACTTCCCAAGCGCTTAGTACAGTGCTCTGCACACAGTAAGCGCTCGATAAATACGATTGATTGATTAGTAGGCAACAGCCCCTTCCTCCAGGACCTTACAGTTTAGCCAGGAGGCCCACGCTGAGGTAAAGTGCAGGCAGGAGAAAGCAATGGAGGGGAAAGATACTTCTACTACTACTAATAATAATAATAATGGCATTTATTAAGCGCTTACTATGCGCAAAGCACTGTTCTACGTACTAGGGAGGTTAACATTCATTCATTCAACCGTATTTATTGAGCGTTTACTGTGTGCAGAGCACTGTACTATTCATTCATTCATTCAATAGTATTTACTGAGCGCTTACTGTGTGCAGAGCACTGTACTATTCATTCATTCAATTGTATTTATTGAGCGCTTACTGTGTGCAGAGCACTGTGCTATTCCTTCCTTCATTCAATCGTATTTATTGAGTGCTTACTGTGTGCTGAGCACTGTACTATTCATTCATTCATTCAATCGTATTTACTGAGCGCTTACTGTGTGCAGAGCACTGTACTATTCATTCATTCAATTGTATTTATTGAGCGCTTACTGTGTGCAGAGCACTGTACTATTCATTCATTCAATCGTATTTATTGAGTGCCTACTGTGTGCAGAGCACTGGGCTAAGCGCTTGGGAAGTCCAAGTTGGCAACTTATAGAGGCGGTCCCCACCCAGCAGCGGGCTCACAGCCTAGAAGGGGGAGACGGAGAACAAAACAAAACATATTAACAAAATAAAATAAATAGAATAGTAAATGTGTGCTAATGGCATTTATTAAGTGCTTACTATGTGCAAAGCACTGTAAGCGCTGGGGAGGATACAAGGTGACCAAGCACTGTTCCAAGCGCTGGGGCGATACAATAATCATCATAATAATGGCATTTATTAGGCGCTTACTATGTGCAAAGCACTGTTCTAAGCATTAGGGAGGTTAACAAGGTGATCAGGTTGTCCCACAGGGGGTTCACAGTCCTCATCCCCATTTTACAGCTGAGGTAACTGAGGCCCAGAGAATAATAATAATAAAGATTGTGGTATTTATTAAGCGCTTACTATGTGCAAAGCACTGTTCTAAGCGCTGGGGAGGTTACAAGGTGATCAGGTTGTCCCACGTGGGGCTCAGAGTCTTAATTCCCATTTTACAGATGAGGGAACTGAGGCACAGAGAAGTCAAGTAACTTGCCCAAAGTCACCCAGCTAACAATTGGCGGAGCCAGGGTTTGAACCCAAGACCTCTGGCTCCATAGCCCGGGCTCTTTCCACTGAGCCACGCTGCCTCTTTCATTCATTCAATCGTATTTATTGAGCACCTACTGTGTGCAGAGCACTGTACTAAGCGCTTGGGAAGTACAAGTTGGCAACTTACAGATACGGTCCCCACCCAGCAGTGGGCTCACAGTCTAGAAGGGGGAGACAGACAACAAAACAAAACATATTAATAAAATAAATAGAATAGTAAATATGTGCCAAGCACTGTTCTGATACAATAATAATAATAATGGCATTTATTAAGTGCTTACTATGTGCAAAGCACTGTAAGCACTAGGGAGGTTACAAGGTGATCAGGTTGTCCCACGGGGGGGCTCACAGTCCTCATCCCCATTTTACATCTGAGGTAACTGAGGCCCAGAGAAGTGACGTGACTTGCCCAAAGTCACACAGCTGACTAGTGGTGGAGTCAGGATTTGAACCCATGACCTCTGGCTCCAAAGCCCGGACTCCTTCCGCTGATCCACGCTGCTTCTCTGATTCTCATAATAATCATGATGGCATTTGTTAAGTGCTTATTATGTGACAAGCACTGTTCTAAGCACTAGGGAGGTTAACAAGGTAATCAGGTTGTCCCATGGGGGGCTCACAGTCCTCATCCCCATTTTACAGCTGAGGTAACTGAGGCCCAGAGAAGTGAAGTGACTTGCCCAAAGTCACCCAGCTGACAATTGGCGGAGCCGGGGTTTGAACCCATGGCCTCTGGCTCCAAAGCTTGGGCTCTTTCCACTGAGCCATGCTGCTTCTTTCAATCATTCATTCATTCAATCGTATTTATTGAACACTTACTGTGTGCAGAGCACTGTACTAAGCGCTTGGGAAGTACAAATTGGCAATTTATAGAGACGGTCCCCACCCAGCAGTGGGCTCACAGTCTAGAAGGGGGAGACAGACAACAAAACAAAACATAGTAACAAAATAAAACAAATAGAATAGTAAATATGTGTCAAGCACTGTTCTAAGCGCTGGGGCGATACAATAATAATAATAATGATAGCATTTATTAAGTGCTTAATATGTGCAAAACACTGTTCTAAGCACTAGGGAAGTTACAAGGTGAGCAGGTTGTCCCACGGGGGGCTCACAGTCTTAATCCTCATTTTACAGATGAGGGAATGGAGGCACAGAGAAGTTAAGTGACTTAATAGTAATAATAATAATAATAATAATGGCATTTATTAAGTGCTTACTATGTGCAAGCACTGTTCTAAGCGCTGGGGAGGTTACGAGATGATCAGGTTGTCCCACGGGGGGCTCACAGTCTTCATCCCCATTTTACAGCTGAGGTCACTGAGGCGGAGAGAAGTGAAATGACTTGCCCAAAGTCACCCAGCTGACAATTGGCGGAGCCAGGGTTTGAACCCATGACCTCTGGCTCCAAAGCCCGGGCTCTTTCCACTGAGCTACACCTCTCTGATTCTCATAATAATCATGATGGCATTTGTTAAGCGCTTACTATGTGCCAAGCACAGTTCTAAGCACTGAGGCGATACAATAATCATAATAATAATGGCATTTATTAAGTGCTTACTATGTGCAAAGCACTGTTCTAAGCGCTGGGGAGGTTACAAGGTGATCAGATTGTTCCACATGGGGCTCACAGTCTTAAGCCCCATTTTGCAGATGAGGGAACTGGGGCACAGAGAAGTTAAGTGACTTGCCCAAAGTCACACACAGCTGACAACTGGTGGAGCCGGGATTTGAACCCCTGACCTCCGACTCCAAACCTGTATATATGTATATACCTGTATATATGTATATATGTTTGTACGTATTTATTACTCTATTTATTTTACTTGTACATATCTATTCTATTTATTTTATTATGTTAGTATGTTTGGTTTTGTTCTCTGTCTCCCCCTTTTAGACTGTGAGCCCACTGTTGGGTAGGGACTGTCTCTCTATGTTGCCAATTTGTACTTCCCAAGCGCTTAGTACAGTGCTCTGCACACAGTAAGCGCTCAATAAATACAATTGATTGATTGATTGATGACTCCAAAGCCCGGGCTCTTTCCACTGAGCCACGCTGCTTCTCCACAGTTGAAGACTGTGAGCCTCACGTGGGACAACCTGATTACCTTGTCTCTCCCCCAGTGCTTAGAACTGTGCTTGGCACATAGTAAGCGCTTAAAAATCACCATTATTATTATTATTATTAAGTGCTGTGGGGTGTGGAGAAGGGGGAAGAGCAAAGGGGGAGATGAGGGAAAATGAGGCTACGTATGGGAAGGCCTCTTGGAGGAGGTGGGCCTTTAGCAAGGCTTCGAAGGAGGGGAGAGTCATTGTCTGGTGGATTTGGATTTATATGTTGCCAATTTGTACTTCCCAAGCGCTTAGTATAGTGCTCTGCGCACAGTAAGCGCTCAATAAATACAATTGATGATGCTTTGAGGAGGATGGGCGTTCCAGACCGGAGGTAAGACGCGGGCCAGGGGTCGGCGGCGAGAGCTTTAAACCCACTGAAGGCTTTATAATAATAATAATAATGATGGCATTTATTAGGCGCTTACTATGTGCATTTTTTATGCGCTATATTTATTCCCTTCAAGGCCCTACTGAGAGCTCACCTCCTCCAGGAGGCCTTCCCACACTGAGCCCCTTCCTTCCTCTCCCCCTCGTCCCCCTCTCCATCCCCCCATCTTACCTCCTTCCCTTCCCCACAGCACTTGTGTAGATGTATATATGTTTGTACATATTTATTACTCTATTTATTTATTTATTAACTTGTACATATCTATTCTATTTATTTCATTTTGTTAGTATGTTTGGTTTTGTTCTCTGTCTCCCCCTTCTAGACTGTGAGCCCACTGTTGGGTAGGGACTGTCTCTAGGTGTTGCCAATTTGTACTTCCCAAGCGCTTAGTCCAGTGTTCTGCACACAGTAAGCGCTCAATAAATACGATTGATTGATTACTCTATTTATTTTACTTGTACATATCTATTCTATTTTATTTTGTTAGTATGTTTGGTTTTGTTCTCTGTCTTCCCGTTTTAGACTGTGAGCCCGCTGTTGGGTAGGGACTGCCTCTCTATGTTGCCAACTTGGACTTCCCAAGCGCTTAGTCCAGTGCTCTGCACACAGTAAGTGCTCAATAAATACGATTGATTGATTGATTTTGAGGCGTGGCGAGCTGCATGCGACACGTTTTTACAAAAATGAACCTGGGCAGAGGAGCGAGACTGGAGGCAGGGAGGTCACTGAGAAGCGATGCAGGAATCGAGACGCAGCGGGGCCTAGTGGAAAGAGCACGGGCTGTGGGGGGGGGGTCAGAGGACCTGAGTTCAAATCCCCGCCCCACTAGTCTGCAGTGTGACCTTGGGCAAATCGCAGCTTCTCTGAGCCTCGGTTACCGCATCTGTAAAATGGGGATTGCGACGTAGGACATAACAATAATAATAATAATGATAACGACGGCATTTATTAAGCGCTTACTATGTGCAAAGCACTGTTCTAAGCGCTGGGGAGGATACAAGGTGATCAGGCTGTCCCACGGGGGGCTCGCGCTATTCCTCCCCATTTTACAGATGAGGGAACTGAGGCACAGGGAAGTGAAGTGACTTGCCCAAAGCCACACAGCTGACAAGTGGCAGAGCTGGGATTTGAACCCACGGCCTCTGACTCCAAAGCCTTATAATAATGGCATTTATTAAGCGCTTACTATGTGCAAAGCACTGTTCTAAGCACTGGGGAGGTTACAAGGTGATCAGGTTGTCCCACGGGGGGCTCACAGCCTTAATCCCCATTTTACAGATGAGGTAACTGAGGCCCAGAGAAGTGAAGTGACTTGCCCAAAGTCACACAGCTGATAAGTGGCGGAGCCGGGATTTGAACCCATGACCTTTGACTCCAAAGCCCATGCTCTTTCCACTGAGCCATGCTGCTTCTCCAAGCCTTGGCTCTTATGTTGCCAATTTGTACTTCCCAAGCGCTTAATACAGTGCTGTGCACACAGTAAGCGCTCAATAAATACGATTGATTGATTGATTTTCCACTGAGCCACGCTGCTTCTCGTGGACACGGACTGTGTCCAACCTTATTATCTGTATTCATTCATTCAGTCGTATTTATCGAGTGCTTACTGTGTGCAGAGCACTGTACTAAGCGCCCCAACACTTAGTACAGTGTCTGGTGCATAGTAAGCTCCATTAAAAAGAAAAGAGAGATGGGACGTGACAAATACCTGGACCGATGTGGTGGCCGTTTGAATGGAGAGGAAGAGACGAATTCTGGAGCTGTTGTGGAGGAAGAAATGACAGGATTTGATGAGCGACCGAATCGGGAGATGAGAGAGGAGTCACACAGATAATCCTGAACTCCCAATCCTGAGTTTCCCAACCAGATAATGGGATTCATTCATTCCTTCAATCGTATTTATTAAGCGCGTACTGTGTGCAGAACACTGTACTAAGCCCTTGGGAGAGTGCAATATAATAATAAGCACATTCTCTGCCCACAACTAGTTTATAGTCATTCGTATATGTATATATGATTGTACATATTTATTACTCTATTTATTTATTTTACTTGTACATATCTATTGTATTTATTTTATTTTGTTAATATGTTTGTTTTGTTCTCTGTCTCCCCCTTCTAGACTGTGAGCCTACTGTTGGGTAGGGACTGCCTCTCTATGTTGCCAACTTGTACTTCCCAAGCGCTTAGTACAGTGCTCTGCACACAGTAAGCGCTCAATAAATACGATTGATTGATTGATTGATTCAGTCGTATTTATTGAGCGCTTACTGTGTGCAGAGCACTGTACTAAGCGCTTGGGATGTACAAGTTGGCAACATATAGAGACGGTCCCTACCCAACAACGGGCTCACGGTCTAGAAGGGGGAGACAGACAACAAAACAAAACATGTGGGCAGGTGTCAAGGCATCAGAATAAATAGAAGTAAAGCTAGATGCACATCATTAAATAAATAGAATAGTAAATATGTACAAGTAAAATAGAGCAATAAATCTGTACAAACATATATACAGGTGCTGTGGGGAGGGGAAGGAGGAGAGGAAAAGGGGGGCTGAGTGTGGGAAGGCCTCCTGGAGGAGGTGAGCTCTCAGTAGGGCTTTGAAGGGAGGAAGAGAGCTAGCTTGGCGGATGGGCGGAGGGAGGGCATTCCGGGCCTGGGGGAGGTCGTGGGCCGGGGGTCGACGGCGGGACGGGCGAGAACGAGACACGGTGAGGAGGTTAGCGGCGGAGGAGTGGAGGGTGCGGGCTGGGCTGGAGAAGGACAGAAGGGAGGTGAGGGAGGAGGGGGGCGAGGTGATGGACAGCCTTGAAGCCCAGGGTGAGGAGTTTTTGCTTGATGCGTAGGTTGACTGGTAGCCACTGGAGATTTTTGAGGAGGGGAGTAACATGCCCAGAGCGTTTCTGCACAAAGATGATCCGGGCAGCAGCATGAAATATAGACTGAAGTGGGGCGAGACAGGAGGATGGGAGATCAGAGAGGAGGCTGATACAGTAATCCAGTCGGGATAGGATGAGAGATTGAACCAGCAAGGTAGCAGTTTGGATGGAGAGGAAAGGGCGGATCTTGGGGATGTTGCGGAGGTGAGACCGGCAGGTTTTGGTGACGGATCGGATGTGAGGGGTGAACGAGAGAGCGGAGTCGAGGATGACACCAAGGTTACGGGCTCGTGAGACGGGAAGGATGGTAGTGCCGTCTACAGTGACGGGAAAGTCAGGGAGAGGGCAAGGTTTGGGAGGGAAGATAAGGAGCTCGGTCTTGGACATATTGAGTTTTAGATGGAGGGCAGACATCCAGATGGAGATGTCCTGAAGGCCGGAGGAGACACAAGCCTGAAGGGAGGGAGAGAGAGCAGGGGCAGAGATGGAGATTTGGGTGTCATCAGCTTAGAGATGATAGTTGAAGCCGTGGGAGCAAATGAGGTCACCAAGGGAGTGAGTGTAGATCGAGAACAGAAGGGGACCGAGAACTGACCCTTGAGGAACCCCTATGGTAAGGGGATGGGAGGGGGAGGAGGAGCCCGCAAAGGAGACTGAGAATGAACGGCCAGAGAGATAAGAGGAGAACCAGGGGAGATCGGAGTCTGTGAAGCCAAGGTTGGATAGTGTGTTGAGGAGACGGGGGTGGTGCACAGCACTTGGTTATATACGTACATATCTGTAATTCTATTTATTAATATTAATGCCCGAACCAGGAGAGGACGGAGTCTGTGAAGCCAGTCTAGAGATTGCTGGTGACTCTGTTGTTGGGCATCCAGTGTAGGAGTAGGTGGCATTTATTGAGTGCCCACTTAGGACGGTGCACTGTACAAGGCAGTTGGGAAGTACAGAATAACAAAGTTAAACAGTCCATGCTTACACTCTAACAGGGGAGACAAAAGTAATAGCATTTACAACTGGAATTGCAACGGGTGCAACATACCATATACTAAGTCCTTGGAAATATTACAAGCCCAAGACCCTTCCCTGCCCTCAAGGACGTTACAATCTAACAGGAACCTCAAGAGGGAGGTCTCTGGATCTGGGATTGAAGGCTCAGGGTTATTTAGGAAGGATGGAAAAACCCCAGGGAGGTTTGGAGGTAGAGTGGAGGAACGGGGTCCCGAATTAGGGGCCGGGGGGAACAGTCTGCTTGTGTAGGGTGGGTTTATGCTTGGTTTTGTGAGGGTTTTTTCCACTGGGTCTCTGCATGTCTTTCTCAGGGATGGACAACCAGACTGTCCTGGCCGTCCAGTCACTCTTGGATGGTCAGGGGCCGGTCCCTGACCCCACCGCCCCGAGCGTCAACGCACCAACCACCATCCAGTCTTTAGGTGAGTCCCGTTTCCAGTCCGGGGGTAGAAAATCAGGACAACATCTGAAACCGTGCCTTCCCTTGCCGGGTAGCGGGGGTATCCTTTCTTCCATCCGCATCCCGTGCTCCATGTTGAGAAGGGAGTGTCTACTGAATACGCCTTTTCCTCTTATCTGTCTTTCCCTTACTCCTCCCCTGCCACATCTCGGACAATCTCTGCTAGCGCCTGAGGCAGCTTTTCTAGTTTCTGGAACTAGGAATGGGGATGGCACATTGAATTCCCACCCTGCTTTTAGGTGGACTGCAAGGAAATCATCCTGTGCAGGTCTCAGGGCTGCCCTGTTTTCAGGCTGCTCCCGAGAAGACTCTGCCATGTCCTTTGGTGACGTGCTGCAGTTTGGCTGCTGTCCTTCTCGGGAAGTTCAACCTAATGTCTAACTTCAGTCCCTTCCCGTGCTTTTAAAGCCCAACCTGTTCCATTCTGTCGTCAGCGGGAGTGTAAAACCCACACAGTACCCCCCATTCAGGGAACCCTCAAGGCAGAACATCTCTCCCAACTTGCCCAGTTACATCTGGCCCATGGATGGCTCAGTTTTGCCCTTCCCAGGTACGCCTTGGGTCTCTTAAGTCATTTAGGGATTCCTAAAGTTATTTGTTGGACACGAGAGCCCATGTCAGAGTGCCCCATCCAAATGAATGACTAAAAATAAGGAAGGATTTGGGCTTAGGGAGAGGACAACAACAGTGCTGATATTTCTCCAGGAGAGTAAACTCCCGTTGTAGACATTCTGTCATACATGCCCCTAGAATCCTTTGAGGTAAAGCCAGGTCACAAGCTGCCATCCATTTTGACAGGGAGATAAAGTAGTTTTCTTGACGGGCATTTGTTCAGTCAGGGGAAAAGTGGGAGAGGCCAGTTAGTAGTGAACTTTTGAGAGCTCGGAGGTGGTAACGGCTGCCGCCGTGAGTGTGAAAGAGAGGGTTTGGGGTCCATTGGGAGTGGCAGCATCCCCAAGTCTCTGGTGCCCTTGGAGTTCATGATCCTCAGTTTATTATTGTTATTATTATTATTATTGTTATTATTATTATTATTATTATTATTATTATTATTATTATTATTATGTCCCCTTCTAGACTGTGAGCCCGCTGTTGGGTAGGGACCGTCTCTATATGTTGCCAACTTGTGCTTCCCAAGCGCTTAGTACAGCGCTCTGCACACAGTAAGCGCTCAATAAATACGATTGAATGAATAATAATGATGTATTTGTTCAGCGCTTACTTACTATGTGCCAAGCACCTTTCTAACCTCTGGGGTTGATAGAAGGCGGTCCCATGTGGGGCTCACAGCCTTCATCCCCGTTTTACGGATGAGGTAACTGAGGCCCAGAGAAGTGAAGTGACTGGCCCAAAGTCACACAGCTGATAAGTGGCGGAGCCGGGATCAGAACCCACAACCTCTGACTCTTGCCACTAAGCCACGCTACTTCCACGGGGCTGATTTCGTGTCCCTGACCCCAGGGGCGGTCCCCCAGAAGCCGTGGAGTCCTCAGGCAGAGCTCTGAAAGCTGTTTCTGTCCTTCCCTCTCCCCGATAACGCTCCGGCCAACGCTCCCCGCGCCCTCCAGATGATGAAGACGTCTTCCTCTGCGGGAAATGTAAGAAGCAGTTCAACTCGCTGCCCGCCTTCATGACGCACAAACGGGAGCAGTGTCAGGGGGCCGCACCGTCACTGGCCACGGTTTCGCTGGCCACCAACAGCATCTACACGCTGCCTGCCGCGGCGGTACCGCAGGCCCCGGCCGCCAACCGCCAGGTAGCCGCGAAGGGTTCGCCCTGGTCGGGGGGACAAAGCGGGGCCCCAAACTGGACTGGACAGCAGGGAATTCCCAGTCCCCTTGTACGTCTCCACTCGTTCATCAGTGATGAGCTGCATTTGCTAGCCAAGCCCCTCTTCAGTCTATCAATAGTATGTCCTGAGGGGTAACTGTGTTCGGGGCACATTACCGAGCGCTTAGGAAATGCCAATAGAGGTAGAAGACGTGATCCCTGCCCTCAGGGACCTTCCAGCCGGCAGACTGAGTTGTCAGAAAAGGAGTCGGAGAACCTCGCGTGAGTGAGCCACGCTCCAGTCGCGGGGGCCGACTTCGCGGGGTCGGTGGGGTCGAGGCGGATTCGCTTCCTCCTCTGGGGAGAGAGAAATAGTCCGTGGCTGCGGACGAATGAGTGTCACCATGATGAATCGATCAATCAATCAGTCGTATTTACTGAACGCTTACTGTGTGCACAGCACTGTACTAAGCGCTTGGGAAGTCCAAGTTGGCAACATATAGAGACAGTCCCTACCCAACAGTGGGCTCCCGGTCTAAAAGGGGGAGACAGAGAACAAAACCAAACATACTCACAAAATAAAATAAGTAGAATAGATAGGTACCAGTAAAATAGAGTAAGAAATATGGACAAACAGGGAAGTGACCTCTGCTGACCAACCCCTGGACTCCTCAGTCTGTGAAGACCCCGGGGAGACCTGAAGGCCGAGGTCCTGCCGCGTGACGTTTCTGGGTGACCCCGTAGCTGCTGTCCCCACAGACGCTGCCCCTGTTGCTGGCTAACCCTGCGAATCGTCTGAATGTCTCCTACAGCAGATCTCCACGTATATCACAGTGCCCCCATCCCCTCTTATCCAGACCTTGGTTCAGGGGAACATCCTGGTAAGCGACGAGGTGCTCATGTCGGCCATGTCCGCCTTCACCTCCATGGACCAGCCGATGGCTCCGGTGCAGCCGCCCATGCTGGTGAGGAGCCCCGGGAGTCTATTGTTGTGGACGTACCGATGGTGAGACGGGGGTGCAGGCCTTGCCCCATGTGGGCGGCAGGCCCGGTGCTCTTTCTGAAACCTGGGTGAACTGCAGAGATGGGGGGCTGAAGGGGTTCCGCTTCTCCCTGGGGCCTGAGATCTTCATCCCGGGAGTTGGGCTCAGTTGCCCGTGAGCTGTGCTCTTTCGCCTGAGATCTGGGCTCGGACGCCCAAGAGCCGGGCTCGGTCACCCGAGAACCGGGCCGGAGCTTCCCGGGTGCCGGTCCTTGAAGAGAAACTGCCTCTGAAGGCCTAGCAGTTGCCCATCTGGGCCTTCGGTTGGCATCCAACCCAAGGGAAGGGTAGAGCTGCCAGGGTGCCCCCACGGGTGCATCTCCCGGATTTCTGGGGCCCTTTCCAGCCGTCGACCGAGCCATTCACAGGAAGGCAAAGGGCCATTGTCCGCTTTCTGGATCCCTCTCCGGTCTCGTTCCACCTGGTCCAGGTGGGTTTGGCGTAGACCGTTGTTCCCAAGCACCCTCTCTGGACCTTCCTCCAGGCGGGCCCGGTTTCCAGGCCAGCCAGGGTAAGAGATGTCGCAGTGGTGCGACTCGTGGCTTCGAGCCGCGTCCTCCCGCAGGATCGCACCACTTTTCCCCATTCTGATTTCTAGAACAGCTTGAATATGCACTCGGGGACCGGCTACCTCACCCCTCAGCCTCCTCCTCCTCCTCCGCCGCCTCCCCCTCTCCCACCCCAGCCCCCGCCGCCAGCCCCGCAGGCCCTAGGGGCCCCCGGGGCCGCCGGCTCCGGTGGCGGAGGGGTGGTGGAAGTGTACAGCGCAGCCGCCAGCACCGTGGAGATCCAGGCGCTGGGGATGACCCCGTACCCACCAATCGAGGTAACGTGCCACACGCCCTGGGCGTCTCGGTGGGTCTCCAGAGCCGAGAGGGAAGGCCTGGCGGTTGCGGCCTGTGGGCGACTGCTCTGGGGAAGGAAGACAGTGGGGCCGAGTCAAGGTAGAGAATTCAGGCGGGGGCCGGGTGAGGGAGGGCACAGGTCTGGAAGCCGGCCCTGGGATCAGATGGACACTTACTGGGAGGGGGAAGCGCCGTTAGGAGCCCGAGGGGAAGCAGGGAGCACAGCCAACGAGGGAGAGTGGGGAAGCCCTGCATCCAGCGGGTCGGAGTCAGCTTGGGAGATCGGAGGCTTAATGAGGGTCAGTGGAGGGCAGGAGGCTTGGCCTCTAATTTTGGCCTGCCCCTGGGGACCCAGTTCTCCTCCCACTCCCTCCCCCCAGGGCTCAGCGTGGAGTCTGAGGGCAGGGGCCCGGGATCCGCTAAGCTGGGGTCTTTTAGCCTTCCCTCTCTCCTTGGCCATCTAGCCTCTTTGGGGGAAGAGCAGCCCAATGCCACGTGTCCATGGTAGTTCCCGTGTCCACGTCGGTGGCCCCTTGAGGGGCGGAGGGGGAACGAAGGAGGACGATGGCCAACGTTCCACCTGGAAGTCGATGAGGAAGGGGAAGAAGGAGTCTTCTCCTTCACCTCCGGGCTGGCGGTGGTTCAGGGAGGGACCCCAGCTCATAGGGTTGGCAGGGAGCTCCGTGCCCTCGACCGAAGCCTTGGGTGGTAGCCCAGGGTAACGGGCCGGGGGCGCGGGGGGCCGGGCCAGGTTGCGGCCGCAGCTCTGGGGACCGGGACCGAGACCTACGGGCCAGTGCCCGAGCCCTGATGGACGGGCCTGTGCTTCCAGGTGCCGGGCCAGTGCGTGGAGACCCCCGTGTATCCCAACCCCCCGGGGTACAGTCCCGGGAAACAGGGCTTCAAGCCCAAGGGCCCGAGCCCGGCCGTCCCCCTGGCCCCCTCCAACGCGGGCGGCCTGGCAGTCTTCGACGCCGCCTCGACCGTGAAGCCCCGGCGCCCCAAAGTTGACAACGAGCTGCAGGAAGGTAGGGTTTGGCCAACCGCCATGGGGCACCCCTCTGACAGGCCTCTTTTCCTTGCCCCCAGAGGAGGCCAGGGTGGGCAGAGGGAGAGCCAGGGAAATGGGTATCCGGGCTGCCTACCCTTTCCGAGGCGGGGGAGTTTTTTGGTGAGAGTCCCTTAGGGTCAAGGGGGTCAAGGTGATCTAATCTGTCCCCCCCAGCCACCCCGGGGGCCGGGCCGGTCGCCGGTGCATCCGCTGCCTCTGGATTCCCCTCCAGGTTGGGAGTGGGGAGAAGGAGGAGGGGGGTCCCACACTGTGCCGGGTGACCCGGGAGGCTCCGGTTTAGTCCCCCGAAGGCTGGGCTGCAGGCTCGGGGCCGCACCCACCCTGAGCTCCCGGCTCCCCGGGTCACCCTGCTCCGTTGCCAGGGAAGCCCAAGTCTCAGAAGCTCAAGTGCACGTACTGCAGCAAGACGTTCACCAAGAACTTTGACCTGCAGCAGCACATCCGAAGGTATCGCCGCGGGGAGGGGAGGGCGGCGGGTCCGGAGGTGGGGCCTCTCCCTCCGGGCCCTTGGCCGGCCAACGGGCGCGTCCCCGGGCCAAGCCGACGAGCGCCCGTGTCCTCGCAGCCACACCGGGGAGAAGCCCTTCCAGTGCATCGTCTGTGGCCGGGCCTTCGCGCAGAAGTCGAATGTGAAGAAGCACATGCAGACCCACAAGGTGTGGCCCCCGGGCCACGGCTGCACCATCTCCCATAACTCGGTGACGGTGCAGGTCATGGCCCTGGACCCCAGCCGGCAGGAGGGCGAGGAAAGCCCAGGTAAGCGCGGGCCGGCGAGCTTCTGCCGTCATCCGGGGTCGGATCTCGGGAGGCTTGCGGGCGGGGCCGGGGCCCGGCCTGACAGACTCGGTCGAGCCTCGGCCCCAGCTCCCCGGAGGACGGCACGCCGCATCTCTCCGTCCCTATTTTCTCCGCCCCGTCTGCGCCTGCCACCCGGCGCTTCTCGGCAGGGCTCAGCCAGGCCCCCCGGAGCGCTCCCCAGCCCCCGGTCCAGGCTCCGGCCACGGAGGGGGAGGCGGAAAGGTTGGAAGCCAAGCAGGTGGTACTGATTGACAGCTCCTATCAGTGTCAGTTCTGCCCCAGCAAGTTCGGCACTTACTTCCAGCTCAAGTCGCACATGACGCAGCACAAGAACGAGCAGGTGAGCCGTCACGGGCAGCTGGGTTCTGGCGAGTATCCGGAAGCAGCGTGGCTCAGTGGAAAGAACTCGGGCTCCGGAGTCAGAGGTCGTGCGTTCAAATCCCGGCTCTGCCAATTAATAATAATAATAATAACAAGTAAAATAAATAAATCACTCACCAGTGCTTACCCAGTGAGCGTGCCCAGATACTATCAATCAATCAATAAATCGTATTTATTGAGCGCTTACTGTGTGCAGAGCACTGTACTAAGCGCTTATAATAATAATGATGGCATTTATTAAGCGCTTACTATGTGCAAAGCACTGT
This sequence comes from Tachyglossus aculeatus, assembly GCF_015852505.1. Taxonomy (NCBI): domain Eukaryota; kingdom Metazoa; phylum Chordata; class Mammalia; order Monotremata; family Tachyglossidae; genus Tachyglossus; species Tachyglossus aculeatus. The sequence continues at coordinate 27,040,401 of NC_052080.1, forward strand.
TCTAAGCGCTGGGGAATTTACAAGGTGATCAGGTTGTCCCACGTGGAGCTCACAGTCTTAATCAATCAATCAATCAATCGTATTTATTGAGCGCTTACTGTGTGCAGAGCACTGTACTAAGCGCTTGGGAAGTACAAATTGGCAACACATAGAGACAGTCCCTACCCAACAGTGGGCTCACAGTCTAAAAGGGGGAGACAGAGAACAGAACCAAACAAACCAACAAAATAAAGTAAATAGGATAGAAATGTACAAGTAAAATAAATAAATATTTACAGAGGAGGTAGCTGAGGCCCAGAGAATAATAATGATAATAATGGCATTTGTTAAGCGCTTACTATGTGCAAAGCACTGTTCTAAGCGCCGGGGGGGATACAAGGTGATCAGGTTGTCCCACGTGGAGCTCACAGTCTTAATCCCCACTTTACAGAGGAGGTAGCTGAGGGAGAATAATAATAATGGCATTTGTTAAGCGCTTACTGTGTGCAAAGCACTGTTTTAAGCGCCGGGGGGGGGGGGGGGGGGGGGGGATACAAGGTGATCAGGTTGTCCCACGTAGAGCTCACAGTCTTAATCCCCACTTTACAGAGGAGGTAGCTGAGGCCCAGAGAATAATAATAATAATAATAATAATGGCATCTGTTAAGCGCTTAGTATGTGTAAAGCACTGTTCTAAGTGCTGGGGAATTTACAAGGTGATCAGGTTGTCCCACGTGGAGCTCACAGTCTTAATCCCCACTTTACAGAGGAGGTAGCTGAGGCCCAGAGAATAATAATAATAATAATGACATTTGTTAAGCGCTTACTATGTGCAAGAGAATAATAATAATAATAATGGCATTTGTTAAGCGCTTACTATGTGCAAAGCACTGTTCTAAGCGCTGGGGGGGATACAAGGTGATCAGGTTGTCCCACGTGGAGCTCACAGTCTTAATCCCCATTTTACAGAGGAGGTAGCTGAGGCCCAGAGAATAATAATAATAATAATGGCATTTGTTAAGCGCTTACTATGTGCAAAGCCCTGTTCTAAGCGCCGGGGGGGATACAAGGTGATCAGGTTGTCCCACGTGGAGCTCACAGTCTTAATCCCCATTTTACAGAGGAGGTAGCTGAGGCCCAGAATATAATAATAATAATAGTGGCATTTGTTAAGCGCTTACTATGTGCAAAGCACTGTTCTAAGCGCCGGGGGGGATACAAGGTGATCAGGTTGTCCCACGTGGAGCTCACAGTCTTAATCCCCACTTTACAGAGGAGGTGGTTGAGGCCCAGAGAATAATAATAATAATAATGGCATTTGTTAAGCGCTTAGTATGTGCAAAGCCCTGTTCTAAGCGCCAGGGGGGATACAAGGTGATCAGGTTGTCCCACGTGGAGCTCACAGTCTTAATCCCCATTTTACGGAGGAGGGAACTGAGGCCCAGAGAAGTGAAGTGACTTTCCCCAAGTCACACAGCTGACAAGCGGCAGAGCCGGGATTTGATTTGTCAGCTGTGGGACCTTGGACAAGTCACTTCATTTCTCTGGGCCTCAGATCCCTCATCTGGAAAATGGGGATTAAGACTGTGAGCTCCCCCGTGGGACAACCTGATTTCCTCGTAACCTCCCCAGCGCTTAGAACAGTGCTTTGCACATAGTAAGCGCTTAATAAATGCCATCATTATTATTATAAGCGCTTAGTACAGTGCTCTGCACACAGTAAGCGCTCAATAAATACGATTGATTGATTGATAGTATCTGGGCACACTCACTGGGTAAGCACTGGTGAGTGATTTATTTATTTTACTTGTACATATTTATTCTCTTTATTTTATTTTGTTAATATGTTTTGTTTTGTTCTCCATCTCCCCCTTCTAGACTGTGAGCCCGCTGTTGGGTAGGGACTGTCTCTAGATGTTGCCAACTTGGACTTCCCAAGTGCTTAGTACAGTGCTCTGCACACAGTAAGCGCTCGATAAATATGATTGAATGAATGAATGAATGAAAGTCCCTTCTAGACTGTGAATCCGCTGTTGGGTAGGGACCCTCTCTATATGTTGCCAACTTGGACTTTCCAAGCGCTTAGTACAGTGCTCTGCACGCAGTAAGCGCTCAATAATAATAATAATAATAATGGTGTTTATTAAGCGCTTACTATGTGCAAAGCACTGTTCTAAGCGCTGGGGGGATACAAGGTGATCAGGTTGTCCCACGTGGGGCTCGCAGTCTTAATCCCATTTTACAGGTGAGGTAACTGAGGCACAGAGAAGTGAAGTGGCTTGCCCAAGGTCCCACAGCTGACAGGTGGCGGAGTCGGGATTCAAACCCATGACCCCTGACTCCAAAGCCCGTGCTCTTTCCACTGAGCCACGCTGCTTCAAATACGACTGAATGAGTGAATGAATGAAGGAAAGTCCCTCCTAGACTGTGAGCCCGCTGTTGGGTAGGGACCGTCTCTAGATGTTGCCAACTTGGACTTCCCAAGCGCTTAGTACAGTGCTGTGCACACAGTAAGCGCTCAATTAATACGATCGAATGAATGAATGAGTGAACAAATGAAAGGAAAGGAGCTCCGAAAAGGGCAAGGTAGAGCACACACGCCGTGTATTTCCCACCAGCCGCCACCCCAGTCCCACACTCTGCCCCCGAGCTTGTGAGACGGCTCCTCTGTCCTGGAGTCATAAAGCGTCCTGGGGGTCTCCTTGCTCCATTACCTGCCCCCAGCTTGCCCCCCATCTGCCCTGGCCCACTCTCAGCCACCCTGCATCCAGCCCTGGCCCACCCCAGCTCGGCTTCGCTGGCGTCTATCAATCAATCAATCAATCAATCATATTTATTGAGCGCTTACTATGTGCAGAGCACTGTACTAAGCGCTTGGGAAGTACAAGTTGGCAACATATAGAGACAGTCCCTACCCAACAGTGGGCCCACAGTCTAAAAGGGGGAGACAGAGAACAAAACCAAACATACTAACAAAATAAAATAAATAGAATAGATATGTACAAGTAAAATAGAGTAATAAATATGTACAAACATATATACATATATACAGGTGCTGTGGGGAAGGGAAGGAGGTAAGATGGGGGGGATGGAGAGGGGGATGAGGGGGAGAGGAAGGAAGGGGCTCAGTCTGGGAAGGCCTCCTGGAGGAGGTGAGCTCTCAGCAGGGCCTTGAAGGGAGGAAGAGAGCGAGCTTGGCGGATGGGCAGAGGGATTGGGGGCATTCCAGGCCCGGGGGAGGACGTGGGCCGGGGGTCGATGGCGGGACAGGCGAGAACTGAGGCACGGTGAGGAGATTAGCGGCGGAGGAGCAGAGGGTGCGGGCTGGGCTGGAGAAGGAGAGAAGGGAGGTGAGGGAGGAGGGGGCGAGGGGATGGATGGACAGCCTTGAAGCCCGGGGTGAGGCGTTTCTGCCTGATGCGCAGATTGATTGGTAGCCACTGGAGATTTTTGAGGAGGGGAGTAATATGCCCAGAGCGTTTCTGGACAAAGATAATCCGGGCAGCAGCATGAAGTATGGATTGAAGTGGAGAGAGACACGAGGATGGGAGATCAGAGAGAAGGCTGGTGCAGTAGTCCAGACGGGATAGGATGAGAGCTTGAATGAGCAGGGTAGCGGTTGGGATGGAGAGGAAAGGGTGGATCTTGGCAATGTTGCGGAGCTGAGACCGGCAGGTTTTGGTGCCGGCTTGGATGTGAGGGGTGAATGAGAGAGAATTAAGTGAATTAATTCTCCCTCCCCGATTCCGCAGGTGTACAAGTGCGTCGTGAAGAGCTGTGCCCAGACGTTCCAGAAACTGGACCCGTTCCTGGAGCACATCAAGAGCCATCAGGAGGAGCTGAGCTACCGCTGCCACTTATGCAGCAAGGACTTCCCCTGCCTATATGAGCTGGGCATGCACCAGTATTCCCACAGCCTCCTGCCCCAGCACAGCCTCAAGAAGGATGTAGCTGCTTACAAGTAAAAATTCCCTCCCCACCTCGGTCCCCTTCTCCCGATCCCGGCCTCCTCTCCACCCCGGAGCCGGGGAGAAGGGCAGGGCAGAAGTAGTAGTGTGCACTCCTCTGGGAAAGAAATGATTCGGGGTGACTTAGGACTGGTGCCCGGGCGGGAGGTAGGGAGGATGCTGTCTCGCAGGCGCCGGGCACGGGATTCAGGATTGTTCTTTTTTGGGCCTGGCGAGCCAGAAGTGGGGGACGGTCCAAATCCTCGTCAGAGATTTCCAGGAAATCACAAGACGTGTGCTAGTGCGGTAGGGCCCCCGTCTGAAGCTCTGCAAGCTCTGCCATGTCCCTTTGGCTAGTGGGGAAACTGAGGCCCAGGAAGGAGAAGGAAGCTGGAAACAGGGGATCTCGGATCCAGATCGGCCAGACCTTTCTCCCTCCTCGGGCCCCATAGTTCAAATCGGGAAGCCAGGCTGTTTCTAGGTCACGAGCCCGGAGCCCAGAGGCCAGCCAGAACCTCAGCCTCTGGTCCGACTCCAGTGTCGCCGCCAACGTCGCTGTCTCTTTTTTTATTTTTATTTTTATAATGGCATTTATTAAGCGCTTACTATGTGCAAAGCACTGTTCTAAGCGCTGGGGAGGTTACAAGGAGATCAGGCTGTCCCACAGTGGGCTCACAGTCTTAATCCCCATTTTACAGATGAGGGAACTGAGGCACAGAGAAGAAAAGTCACCCAGCTGCCAATTGGCAGAGCCGGGATTCGAACCCGTGACCCCCGAATCCAAAGCCCGTGCTCCTTCCACTGAGCCACGCTGCTTCTCTTCCCCCCTCCTTTCCATTCAGGTGCGTCAAATGTGTCAACAAATACTCCACTCCCGAAGCCCTGGAGCACCACTTGCAGACAGCCACACACAACTTCCCCTGCCCTCACTGCCAGAAGGTGAGTACTGCCCCTCTTCATTCAGTCGTGTTTACTGAGCGCTTACTGGGTGCAGAGCACTGTACTAAGCGCTTGGGAAAGTACAGTGCAACAGGAAGCGGTGACACTCCCTGCCCCCCACGAGCTTACAGTCTAGAGGTGGGGAGACGGACGGGAGCCTGGAGTCGGGAGCTTCGCATATGCCGGCTGGTCCTGCCGTGTTTCCAAAGGGTTGGAGCTCAACCCCCGCCTCCCCGCCCGCCTGCCCTCTTCCTTCCCTGCCCCTTTAAGCGGCGATACGAACAGTCCCCTCATTTCTCGTCGGTCGGGCCGGCCTAGGTCAGGGAGAACCTTGCCAGAACAGGGACCGCTGAGGAGAGGAGATTCCCAGCGAGTCCCCCGGCAAAAGCATCGTCCCCCGACCCCGCTCCCTCCACCAGGTTTTCCCCTGCGAACGCTACCTGCGGCGTCACCTCCCCACGCACGGCAGCGGGGGCAAGTTCAAGTGTCAGATCTGCAAGAAGTTCTTCCGCAGAGAGCACTACCTCAAGCTACACGCGCACATCCACTCTGGTAGGCGAGGGGCTCCCCGCCTGCCCTTCCGTCCCCTCCGTCTGTCTGAAACGTCGCTGCTCCCGGGTGAGGTGTGGAGCAGGAGCCCCCTTTCCGGTTGAGGACCGAGGGCTGCGGGGCCGAGGAGGGAGGGCACTGAGGGAGCACCGTGGGCTGGGGAGCGGAGCACCCTACACCGGGGGGAAAGGAGCACCAGGGCCCAGCGCCCCATCCCTGCTCCTCTGACCGCGACTTACTCTGCCCCGTGCAGGTGAGAAACCCTTTCGGTGCTCCGTGTGTGACTCCGCCTTCAACCGAAAGGACAAGCTGAAACGGCATATGCTCATCCACGAGCCCTTCAAGAAGTACAAATGCCCTTTCTCGTACGTCGCCACGGCAAGGGGAGGAGGGAAACGGAGCGGGGTGGAGGAAAAAGGGGGCCGGAAGGGAGGGACGGCGAGGAGGGCCTAGGGACCGAGGCTCGGGCGATCCTCTCCACGGATCTCCGACTACAGGGCCGGGCGAGCCCCTCCTCCTCTTCTCCCATCTTCTTTCAACCCCACTAGATGTTACAAGGGGCAGCGTATACAACCCATCAGTAGTATTTATTGAGCACCTCCTCCCCGCCTTCAAAACACTCCTAAAATCCCATCTACAAGAGGCTTTAGATGAAACCCTCACTTTCCCTGTTGTATTTGGCCGTGTACCCCTTAAGCACCTTGATATTCACCCCAGCCCCACAGCACTTATGTCTATATCCATCTATTCTTCTATTTCCCCTCCCCGCGATTTATTTTAATGTCTATCTCCCTCTGTAGACTTTAAGTTCCCGGTGGACAGGGATCACGTCCACCAACTGTTCTATTGTACTCTCTGCAAGCGCTTACTCCAGTGGTCTGCATACTGTAAGCACTCAATAAATACCGCTGATGTATTGATGGTGGGCAGAGCACTGAACTGAGTGCATGGGAGAGTACAATAGATCCCTCCCCTAAAAGAGCACCGTAGGTCGTTGCAGAAAACAGATCCTAAAATTGCTGGCTGGTAGAAGAAAGTGAGAGAGTGTAAAAATATGGACATAAGGGCTACAGGAAGCATAGATACCAAGCAGTTTTGTAAAGGGGGCAGGGGAGGAAGCTGGAAGGAGACAAGCCTCGGTCCAGAGAGCAAGTTGGTCGGAAATCCATCATCTTGGACCCTTCTGACTCTTAGGTCACTCAGAGAACTGGGATGAGCCAGTCTCAGCTCTGCAGGTCGTTGTCTTTAAAAAGTTGGCACCTTTTTAGGAGAGGATTAGATGGCACCAAAGAACTGAAGGGACAGTTCTCAGGATATATATTTTGGAAAGATTAGAAGTGAATCGGAGCAGGCCTGGTGGAAGAGATGTGATTCCAGAAGGGCTTTGGAGATAGATAAAGCTGTGGTCTTCCGACCGAAGTGGGGGAGAACTCCAAGCATGGGTGTGAGGGTGTGAGCCTGAGTTGGCAGATGAGAAGGAGACACAGCCTTGAGAAGAACGAAGAGCGTGAGCTGGGATGCGGAGGGAGAAAAGGGTGGATGGGTGGGATGGGGGAGAGCTGGCACTGCCATTGGCCAGTGGCTCTCTGGGGTGAGGGTCCAGAAAAGGCCGTGCCCACGGACCCTGAGCCCGCAGAGTGGAGCCGAGACATCGGAGAAGTGGGAGACGGGAGGAGGGTGTTGGGGTCGGTGGCTGGAGGAGAGAGAGAGGGAGGAAGGGTTTGGGATGCAGCGTCACGAGTCCCGGTGGCTTATTTCAGGACCCACACGGGCTGCAATAAGGAGTTCAACCGACCAGACAAACTGAAGGCCCACATCCTCTCCCATTCGGGTAAGTGACTCCCGGCCGGGGCACCCCTCACAAGGGTTAGGGGGCAGGGGACTGGAACTCGGGGCCGGCCGGGGCACGCCTCACAAGGGTTAGGGGGCTGGGCCCTGGAACTCGGGGCCGGGCGGTAGGGGTCCGGAGTTCTAGACCCAGTTCCGCCTACGTCTCGACGGCTACCTGTTTCCACCGGACCGCGGTTTCGCATGCCGAAAGATTTATTCGTTCATTCACTAGCATTGGTCAAGTCCCTGGGATGTGCAGAGCACTGAGTCGGGCACTGGCTGCGTGCGGAGTGTCGGACTGGGCACCTGCTGTGTGCTCGGGAGCGTACTACACGCCTGCCGTGTGCGGAGCCCGGTGCCGGGCTCCGGCTGGGTTCCAGCTCCTTTCCGAACGGGGAAGGATCCGCATGGAGGCGGACACCGCCCCGGTCCCCGAAGGGCAGTGGGGTGGGCCGCCGCCGCCGCCGCCCGCTGACTCGGCCCTCCTCTCCTCCCCGTGCTCAGGGATGAAGATCCACAAGTGCCAGTTCTGCAGCAAGGCCTTCAGCCGCCGCGCCCACATGCTGGAGCACCAACGCTCTCACACCGGCAATTACAAGCACCGCTGCCCCGGCTGCGGCAAGGGATTCACCCGCCAAAAGTACCTGAAGGAGCACCGCTGCCGCCTCGGCGCCCCGAGGGACAAGGAACTGCCGGCCCGCCGGCCCCAGAAGAAGCGGCCCGCCCGGGCCCGCAAGGGGTCCCTGCCCCTTCCCCTGGCCGACCCGCTGGGGTTGGCGGGGCTCAAGCGGGGCTCGGAGGGGGGCCCGGGCAAGGAGCCGTTGGCGGAGTCCGACGCCGTGCTGTCCATCGTGGTGGGGGGCACGGCCGGCGGTGAGTCGGAGCTCGTGGTGCCCGGGCACTCGGACGACCTCGGCCCCAACCTGGCCCTGGCCGAGCTGCAGGCCGGGGCGGAGGGGCCCTGTGCCATGCTGGCCGTGCCCGTCTACATCCAGACGTCTGAGTGACCGCCGGGGCCCGCGGGCCAGCGTGGGCGTCAGTTGGTAGGGTCGGCGGGGCGGGGAGGTCAGCCCTCTGGCAGAGCAGAGCCCGGGCCTTCCTACCCCGCCCCAAGGGCTCTGAGCAGGGGAGCAGTGAGCTCCCTCCACGATGAGCTGGGGAAGCGGCGAGCTCCTTAGGTTCCAAGCAGGGGAACGGGAGAGCGGTGAGCTCCCTATGCCGCGAGCCGGGAGGAATGGAATGACCAGTTCCTTACTCCATGAGCGGAAGAGGATGGGCTCCTTAAGGGCACAGTGCCCACTGTGGATCTCCTCTCAGTGCCAGGAGCTGGGAAGAGGCTGCGGGCAGACTCGGAGTGCTAACCATGCAAGGGTCTCCTGTCGCTTGGGTGCCGGCCCCTGAGGCAGTCCATCACCCTCCCGGAATCACACGGGGACCAGGAAAGTCCTTTTGGATCGTGTCTGGCCCTGGTGCCCACTGCCCTGCCCTCTCTGCTGCCGGGCTGATGCCTCCTTGGCTGAGCTCGGGAAGGGCTCTGTTGCCCGGCAGCGGTGGGCAGGTCTCCCTCCTGGCCAGACGGAAGGTCGTTGCCGACCGCCGTTGGTTTCCTAAAGACGGGCAGGCAAGTGCTGCCCCGTTCCTGTCATTTCCCAGTCCCCACGGGGAGGGAGGGGAGTGGAAAGCTAGGATAAGGAGAGGGCCCCCAGGGAAGTAGACGGATCGGAGGCCTAGCCCTGCTGGGGCTGAACGTGGGGCCGCCGGCTTCACAGACCTTGTGAGGGATCAGTTGGGTGGTGCCCGCCTTCGGTAACCTCTGGTGCCCTTAGGAGCAGTCCCCTCAATGGGTGGAGGTCAGTGAAGGAGCGTCAACTTCAGTTTCTCTTTGCCTGAGGCTGCAGGAGCCCCGGCGGGAGTTGGCGGGGGCATAGCAAGCCCCACTCCTCGGGTCAGGCATTTGCGGTGGGAGCCAAGGAGAGAGCTGCAAGTCGTCACTGGACAGTGACCGTTCCCAGTGGAGCGAGGCTGGCATCGCCGCCAGGTCAGAGAGTGTTTCTCCAGCGGGCCCTGGGCAGGGGGCCACCCTCGATGACAAGGACAATGCTGGCAAACCGTAAGGACACGGGCAGAGCGTTGAGCTAGCTCTAGTCTACTGCCTGCAGGCCGCCAAACTGGGTGCCTAATGGACGCGGCGTGCCGTACTGGGAGCCCGTTGGGTGCCAGACCCCGAATTCGGTTCCCGCCGTGGGCCGAGGACTGCCCTGGGTGTACGGGACTTTCCCGTGGGTGGTCGGGGCGCCGTGCTGAGCTCGCGGAGTCAGGCGGAGAGCACGTTCCCTCTGCAAGCGCTTAGTACAGTGCTGTGCACATAGTAAGCGCTCAATAAATACGATTGGTGATGATGATGCAGTGGGTCAAACAGAGATCGGAAGGGAGGGTAGAAGTGGCAGCCTGGGCTCGGCTGCTCCAGACTGATCCCCTCCCTCTGGGTCTTCAGCTTGGGTAGGAGCCTGGCCGTCCTCCTCTTCAGTAAGTGTTGGAGATGAAGTGAGGATCATTTGGTTCATCGATCAATTGATGGCATTTATCCGGTGCCTTCGGAGTATTAGGTATTGAACTAAGTGGGAAAGAATAGCGATGCAGCGTGGCTCAGTGGAAAGAGCCCGGGCTTGGGTGTCAGAGGTCATGGGTTCTAGTCCTGGCTCTGCCACTTGTCGGCTGGGTGACTTTGGGCAAGTCACTTCACTTCCCTGTGCCTGAGTTCCCTCATCTGCAAAATAGGGATAATAATAATAATACTGATGGCATTTATTAAGCGCCTACTATGTGCAAAGCACTGTTCTAAGCGCTGGGGAGGTTACAAGGTGATCATGTTGTCCCACGGGGGGCTCACGGTCTTAATCCCCATTTTACAGATGAGGGAACTGAGGCACAGAGAAGTTAAGTGACTTGCCCGAAGTCACACAGCTGACAAGTGGCGGAGCCGGGATTCGAACCCATGACCTCTGACTCCAAAGCCCGGGCTCTTTCCACTGAGCCACGCTGCTTCTCGTAATAGTAATAATAATAATAATAATAATCGTATTTATTGAGCGCTTACTGTGTGCAGAGCACTGGACTAAGCGTTTGGGAAGTCCAAGTTGGCAACATCTAGAGACGGGATGAAGACTGTGAGCCCCACGTGGGACAACCTGATCACCTTGTATCCACCCCAGCGCTTAGGACAGTGCTTTGCACGTAGTAAGCGCTTACAAAATGCCATCATTATTATTATTATCCCCCCAGCGCTTAGAACAGTGCACACAGTAAGCACTTAACAAATGTCATTATTATTATTAAACCCACATACCCTGCCTACAGAGGGTTTGTATCTAATGGGGGGAACAGAGACGTTTCAGACAGTGAAGGCCAGAAGCAGGCACACCTCAGAACCGAAGTGACCGACAAGTAATGGAATGGAAAAATATAATGGTATTAGTAAAAACAGTATTGATTCAGTGCCTCCTGAATGCAAAGCATGATACTAAGCCCCGGGAAACGATATGTGGACGTGAATTGGACCCAGCCCTTGGTCCCCAAGGGGCTCTCAATCCAAGGGTAGGGTTTATTAAGTGGGCAGGGGAGCAGGTGCATTGGGGATCCTCAGGAGAAAACGATTAGAGAGCTCCAGAGTAACTGGAGGGGGAAATTTTTGAGGGTCAAAATAGTTCCTGTCCTGTGTTCCCTGATGATGATAGCAATAATTACAGTATTAGTAAGCACCTAACAATGTGCCAGGCGCTGCTCTAAGCCATTCGGTTTGGACACAGTCCCTGTCCCGACTGGGGCGCGCAGTCTCAATCCCCATTTTACAGATGAGATAACTGAGCCACGGAGAACTGAAGCGACCTGCCCAAGGCCACACGGCAGATAAACGAGAGAGGCAGTTGGCAGGGTGAGAGGGGGGACCGCAGAGTGTGTCTTCAGGGGTCATGAAAAACCAAATTCCACTACTCGGCCTGGATTTAAAGGGCCCTGAACCTTCAGCCCCGCCGAGTCCTCGAAGTAGTCACTGCAAACTGACACGGACTCCGGGAGTTCCTGGCCGGCACGGGCACCGTGAGTTGGCAAATGGTGACCCGAGCCGAAAACGTGGCTGGTTTTAATCACCCTGAGAACTGGTTGGACCAGTTGAACGCCTAGGAAAAAGGGGCAGGGATCGAGGGAGGGAGGAGGAGGGAGAGCCCATGGGACCTGGGCTGTGTCCAACAGTTACAGGAAGGAAGGGCCACCCAGTCCAAGGATGACGCAGGAACCAAGCCCTCTCGGGCCAGTAGGAAAATCCCGCCAGGGTTGGGAGACCTTGGCTTGAGTTCTGTTCAGTCCATACCTCGGTAGTCCTTAAGCTTGATGCCGTATTAATTTTCTCATCTGTGGAATGGGACGGTACATTTTGTCCAGCGCAGCGTTTAGCCGGCTGGGCGAGGTGGCGCGGGATGGGGGCGGAGAGGGGCACACGGAAGCTGTGCCACTCTTCCGATTGGGTCCTCTGTTGAATACAGTCATCTCTAATGCAATCCCCGGTTACCAAACGCTTTGAAACCCACGAAAGATCCTGGATGGTTACGACAGTTTCTCTTGGCGAACTGTGACCAACCTCCCTGGTACAGATGAGTCGAAGGGCTAGGGCAGGCCTGTGAGACACAGTTAGCACACCCGCACTGAACGATGAGAGTGGGATGTATGGACAGGAAGGGGCGTTTGTGGGGTAAAAAAATGCATTTTTAAGTACTGCTCACAATCACCTCTGAGTAAAGCTGTGCCAATTTAAGGGACAGTACGAGTTGGTGCCACTTGCCTTCGTGCTTGTAGAAGGTTTTCTGCCATTTGGGGGCCTAATCTGTCTTTCTCCGTCTAACTGGTGCCAGGGTTTTTCTCCCAAAAGAGCTACCTCCCGTTCATCCCCGTTGAGCTCCACGTGGGGATAGAACCACCGTTTTTCCAGTTACGAAGCCGAGCCTCTTAGTTCCGGCCTCGGAGACGACCGTCTGCCTTCTCAATTCATCTTCCCGGTCATAGTTGTGAGAGTCACACACTCCCCAAGGTAGAGCACAATCTTCTAGTTGAGGGACGGACATCCAGGCTCCCTCATTAACTGTCCCCAGGGAACGGTGACCCTGCGGATCCTTTGAGGAGTTGACTTCTCAACATTTGTACTTCTGGATCCTTTGTTTTCAGGGAAGTTTTTTTCATACACACCTTGGCAATAATCTCGGGGCCAAAAGAGCCCCTCCAGCATGGGCAGCACGTGTTTTTAGTCTGATTTTTTTGTTTTTACCATTGCACAGTGTGGCCCAGCTGGGTTCCTCCACTGCTGCTCTGACTGGGATTGAGCTGACCGAGCGTGAGCCCAGATAAGGGACAAACTCATCCGCCACCCTGATTTGGGGGCACAAGTAGAGAGGTGCCTAATGCGAGGCACTGTTTCTGCCCCTGCTTGCCTTCCGCAGCTAAGGCATCCTCTGCAAAATCAATAAATTTATTGAGCACCTGCTGTGTGCGGAGCCTGGTTCTGAGCCCTTGAAATGGTGCAATAGAGTTTGAAGACGTAATTCTCACCGCCAGTGATGCATTCGCGGCTATAAACCCGAAGCATTTTGGTGCTTACACTAATAGTTATGGTAGAGAAGCAGCGTGGCTCAGTGGAAAGAGCACAGCAGGGGCTTTGGAGTCAGAAGCCATGGGTTCAAATCATTGCTCTGCCAATTGTCAGCTGTGTGACTGGGCAAGTCACTTCTCTGGGTCTCAGTTACCTCATCTGTAAAATGGGGATTGACTGCGAGCCCCCCGTGGGACAACCTGATCACCTTGTAACCTCCCCAGCGCTTAGAACAGCGCTTTGCACATAGTAAGCGCTTAATAAATGCCATCATCATTATTATTTTTAAGCGCTTACTATGCATCAGGCACCGTACTAACCGCTGGGGTGTATACGAGGAAAGCGGGTTGGACACATTCCCCGTCCCATGTGGGGCTTACAGTCTCGATCCCCATTTTGCAGGGGAAGTAACTGAGGCACAGACAAGTGACTTGCCCAAGGTCACACCGCAGACTAGGGGCAGAGCCGGGATCAGAACCCATGACCTTCCGCTACACTGTGCTCACCTGACTCCCAGCCCCACAGCACTGATGCACGATTCATTCAGTCGTATTTATTGAGCCTTACGGTGTGCAGAGCACTGTACTAAGCGCTTCGGAAGTACAAGTCAGCAACATATAGAGACGGTCCCTACCCAACAACGGGCTCACAGTCTAGAAGTACAGTGTACATACCCCTAGACTCTGCTGCTTCCCCTCTTGGTAATTTATTTTAACTCCTGTCTCCCCGACTAGAGTGTACGCTCCTTGAGGGCAGAGATGGCGTCTAACGATTCCACTACATTGTAATGTCTCCCCAGTCTATTGCGGTGTACTCTCCCAAGCGCTTAGTGCAGTGCTCTGCACACAAGTAAACTCTTCCTCAATTCCACTGATTGCTTGGTGTCTGTCCCTGCTGCAGCTCCTGAAAACATGGCCCCGAGAGGCGGCAACTGCCCCAGGTTTGCCCCCCGGCCAATGGGGACTCTGGCAGGGGAAGCTGGGCCGGACCCCAAGACGAAGGGCAAGAGGCGGCAACTGCCCAAAGTTTGCCCCCCGACCTATGGGGACTCTGGCAGGGGAAACTAGGCCAGACCCCAAGACGAAGGGCAAGAGGTGCCAACTGCCCCAAGTTTGCCCCCTGACCAACGGGGACTCTGGCAGGGACAGCTGGGCCGGGCCCCAAGACGAAGGGCAAGAGGCGGCAACTGCCCAAAGTTTGCCCCCCGGCTAATGGGGACTCTGGCAGGGGCAGCTGGGCCGGACCCCAAGATGAAGGGCAAGAGGCGGCAACTCCCCAAAGTTTGCCCCCCGGCCAACGGGGACTCTGGCAGGGGAAGCTAGGCCGGGCCCCAAGACGAAGGGCAAGAGGCGGCAACTCCCCAAAGTTTGCCCCCCGGCCAACGGGGACTCTGGCAGGGGAAGCTAGGCCGTACCCCAAGACAAAGGGCAAGAGGCGGCAACTCCCCAAAGTTTGCCCCCCGGCCAATGGGGACTCTGGCAGGGGAAACTAGGCCGGACCCCAAGATGAAGGGCAAGAGGCGGCAACTGCCCAAAGTTTGCCCCCCCACCAATGGGGACTCTGGCAGGGGCAGCTGGGCTGGGCCCCAAGATGAAGGGCAAGAGGCGGCAACTCCCCAAAGTTTGCCCCCCGGCTAATGGGGACTCTGTCAGGGGAAGCTAGGCCGGACCCCAAGACGAAGGGCAAGAGGCGGCAACTGCCCAAAGTTTGCTGCCCCGCCAATGGGGACTCTGGCAGGGGAAGCTAGGCCGGACCCCAAGACGAAGGGCAAGAGGCGGCAACTGCCCAAAGTTTGCCCCCCGGCCTATGGGGACTCTGGCAGGGGAAGCTAGGCCGGACCCCAAGATGAAGGGCAAGAGGCGGCAACTGCCCAAAGTTTGCCCCCGGCTAATGGGGACTCTGGCAAGGGAAGCTAGGCCGGACCCCAAGACGAAGGGCAAGAGGCGGCAACTGCCCAAAGTTTGCCCCCCTGCCAATGGGGACTCTGGCAGGGGCAGCTGGGCCGGACCCCAAGACGAAGGGCAAGAGGTGGCAACTGCCCAAAGTTTGCCCCCCTGCCAATGGGGACTCTGGCAGGGGCAGCTGGGCCGGACCCCAAGATGAAGGGCAAGAGGTGGCAACTGCCCAAAGTTTGCCCCCCTGCCAATGGGGACTCTGGCAGGGGCAGCTGGGCTGGACCCCAAGACGAAGGGCAAGAGGTGCCAACTGCCCAAAGAGTGCCCCCCGGCCAATGGGGACTGGCAGGGGCAGCTAGGCCGGACCCCAAAATGAAGGGCAAGGCTGGGTGAGGGAGAAGGGCAGTGGCCCCGTCCTTTTCATTAATTCACTCATTCCAAGGTATTAATTGAGCACTTACTGTGTGCTAAGCGCTTGGGAAGTCCAAGTCGGCAACATATAGAGACGGTCCCTACTCAACCACGGGCTCGCAGTCTAGAAAGGGGAGACTGACAACAAAACCTATTAACAAAATAGAATAAATAGAATAGTCAATATGTACAAGTAAAATAAATAGGAGAAGCAGCGTGGCTCAGTGGAAAGAGCCTGGGCTTTTAAGTCAGAGGCCATGGTTTCAAACCCCGGCTCCGCCACTTGTCAGCTGTGTGACTTTGGGCAAGTCACTTCACTTCTCTGAGCCTCAGTTCCCTCATCTGTAAAATGGGGATTAAGACTGTGAGCCCCCCGTGGGACAACCTGATCACCTTTTAACCTCCCTGGCGCTTAGAACAGTGCCTTGCACATAGTAAAAGCTTAAGCAGCGTGGCTGAGTGGAAAGAACACGGACTTCGGAGTCAGAGGTCATGAGTTCGAATTCTGCCTCTGCCACTTGTCAGTTGTGTGACCTTGGGCAAGTCACTTCACTTCTCTGGGTCTCAATTACCTCATCTGTAAAATGGGGATGAGAAGCAGTGTAGCTCAGTGGAAAGAGCACGGGCTGGGGAGCCAGAGGTTGTGGGTTCAAATCCCCGCTCCGCCACTTGTCAGCTGTGTGACCTAGGGCAAGTCACTTAACTTCTCTGGGCCTCAGTTCCCTCACCTGTAAAATGGGGATGAAGACTGTGAGCCCCACGTGGGACAACTTGATTACCTTGTATCTCCCCCAGCGCTTAGAACAGTGCTTGGCACATAGTAAGCGCTTAACAAATACCACTATTATTATTGTGTGACCTTGGGCAAGTCACTTCACTTCTCGGGGCCTCAGTTACCTCATCTGTAAAATGGGGATGAAGACTGTAAGCCCCCTGTGGGACAACCTGATCACCTTGTATCCCCCCAGCGCTTAGAACAGTGCCTTGCACATAGTAAGTGCTTAATAAATGCCATTATAAAAATAAATGCCATAATCATCACTTCTAGACTGTGAGCCCGCTGTTGGGTGGGGACTGTCTCTATGTGTTGCCGACTTGTATTTCCCAAGCGCTTAGTACAGTGCTCTGCACACAGTAAGCGCTCAATAAATACGATTGATTGATTGATAATCATCAATCGTATTTATTGAGAAGCAGTCAGAGGTCGTGGGTTCAATTCCCGGCTCCGCCACTTGTCAGTTGTGTGACTTTGGGCAAGTCACTTCACTTCTCTGGGCCTCCGTTACCTCATCTGTAAAATGGGGATTAAGACTGTGAGCCCCCCCATGGGACAACCTGATCACCCTGTAACCTCCCCAGCGCCTAGAACAGTGCTTTGCACATAGTAAGGGCTTAATAAATGCCATCATTATTATTATTATTATTGGAGAAGCAGCATGGCTCAGTGGAAAGAGCCCGGGCTTTGGAGCCAGAGGTCATGGGTTCGAATCCCAGCTCTGCCACATGTCTGCCGTTTGACCTTGGGCAAGTCACTTAACTTCTCGGAGCCTCAGTTACCACATCTGTAAAATGGGAATGATGACTGTGAGCCCCATGCGGGGCAACCTGATCACCTTGTATCCCTCCCAGCGCTTAGAACAGTGCTTGGCACATAGTAAGCGCTTAACAAATGCCATCATTATTATTATTATTATTATTATCATCAAATGATAATAGTATTAGACTGTGAGCCCACTGTTGGGTAGGGACTGTCTCTATATGTTGCCAATTTGTACTTCCCAAGCGCTTAGTACAGTGCTCTGCACATAGTAAGCGCTCAATAAATACGATTGATGATGATGATCAAATAGAGTGGGCCGGCCTCAGGCCGCAGAGACTACAACTCCCAGCAGGCCGCGCTGACCTTTGACCGACGTGCCCCGCGCCGCCCGCTCGGCCCGTGGGCGCAGGGGGGGAGGGGACTACAAGTCCCGGCAGCCCCCGCGCGCGTCCCGCCGCGGGCCCCAAGGCCGGGCGGGCGCGGGGGCTGCTGGGGATTGTAGTCATCGCCGGGCGCCCTGACGCCGGCCGGGGCGCGGCCGGGGCCTAGTCGGCAGCGGGAGGCGGCGGTGGCGGTGGCAAGGAGCGCGAGGGCCGGACCGGACCGGACCGAACCGGGCCGAACCGGGCCGAACCGGACCGGGCCGCCATGTCGGTGTTCGGGAAGCTGTTCGGGGCCGGCGGCGGCAAGGCCGGCGGCAAGGGCGGGCCGAGCCCGCAGGAGGCCATCCAGCGCCTCAGGGACACCGAGGAGATGCTCAGCAAGAAGCAGGAGTTCCTCGAAAAGAAGATCGAGCAGGAGCTGGCCGCCGCCAAGAAGCACGGCACCAAGAACAAGAGAGGTGAGCGAGGACCGGAAAACGGCGCCTCACACGGAGCTCATCGATCAATCAATCATATTTATTGAGCGCTCACTGTGTGCAGAGCACCGGACTAAGCGCTTGGGAAGTCCAAATTGGCAACACATAGAGACGGTCCCTACCCAACAGTGGGCTCACAGCCTAGAAGGGGGAGACAGAGGACAAAACCAAACATACTAACCAAGTAAAATAAATAGAATAGATCTGTACAAGTAAAAATAGAGTAATATCAGTCAATCGCATTCACTGAGCGCTTACAGTGTGCGGAGCACTGGACTAAGCGCTTGGGAAGGACAAGTTGGCAACCTATAGAGACGGGCCGTACCCAACTATCAATCAATCAATCAATCGTATTTATTGAGCGCTTACTGTGTGCAGAGCACTGTACCAAGCGCTTGGGAAGTCCAAGTTGGCAACCTATAGAGACGGTGCCTACCCAACAGTGGGCTCATGGGCTAGAAGGGGGAGACAGAGAAGAGAATCAATCAATCAATCGTATTTATCGAGCGCTTACTGTGTGCAGAGCACTGGACTAAGCGCTTGGGAAGGACAAGTTGGCAACCCATAGAGACAGGCCCTACCCAGCTATCAATCAATCAATCAATCGTATTTAGTGAGCGCTTACTGTGTGCAGAGCACTGGACTAAGCGCTTGGGAAGTCCAAGTTGGCAACCCATAGAGACGGTCCCTACCCAACTATCAATCAGTCAATCAATCGTATTTAGTGAGCGCTTACTGTGTGCAGAGCACTGGACCAAGCGCTTGGGAAGGACAAGTTGGCAACCCATAGAGACAGGCCCTACCCAGCTATCAATCAATCAATCAATCGTATTTATTGAGCGCTCACTGTGTGCAGAGCACTGGACTAAGCGCTTGGGAAGGACAAGTTGGCAACCTATAGAGACAGTCCCTACCCAACTATCAATCAATCAATCAATCAATCGTATTTAGTGAGCGCTTACTGTGTGCAGGGCACTGGACTAAGAGCTTGGGAAGGACAAGTTGGCAACCCATAGAGACAGGCCCTACCCAGCTATCAATCAATCAGTCAATCGTATTTAGTGAGCGCTTACTGTGTGCAGAGCACTGGACTAAGTGCTTGGGAAGGACAAGTTGGCAACCCATAGAGACAGGCCCTACCCAACTATCAATCAATCAATCAATCAATCGTATTTAGTGAGCGCTTACTGTGTGCAGAGCACTGGACTAAGTGCTTGGGAAGTCCAAGTTGGCAACATCTAGAGACGGTCCCTACCCAACAGCGGGCTCACAGTCTAGAAGGGGGAGACAGAGAACAGAATCAATCAATCAATCAATCGTATTTATTGAACGCTTACTGTGTGCAGAGCACTGGACTAAGCGCTTGGGAAGTCCAAGTTGGCAACATCTAGAGACGGTCCCTACCCAACAGCGGGCTCACAGTCTAGGAGGGGGAGACAGAGAACAAAATCAAACATACTAACAAAATAAAATAAATACAATAGATATGTACAAGTAAAATAAATAAAGAGAGTAATAAATATGTACAAACATATATAATATATACAGGTTTGCACAGAGGAAGTGCTTAAATACCGTCATTACCATTAGTCTCCAACCTGATCAATCAATCAATCGTATTTATCGAGCGCTTACTGTGTGCAGAGCACTGTACTAAGCGCTTGGGAAGTACAGGTTGGCAACCTATAGAGACGGTCCCTACCCAACAGTGGGCTCCCAGTCTAGAAGGGGGAGACAGAGAACAAAACCAAACATATTAATAAAATAAATAGAATAGATATGTACAAGTAAAATAAATAAATAAATAGAGTAATAAATATGCACAAACATATATAATATATACAGGTTTGCACAGAGTAAGTGCTTAAATACCATCATTACTATTAATCTCCAACGTGATCATCTTGTAGCCTGTCCATACAGGGCTTTGCACACAGCAAGCGCTTAAATACCATCATTACTATTACTAGTCTCCAACCTGATCAATCAATCAGTCGTATTTATCGAGCGCTTACTGTGTGCAGACCACTGTACTAAGCGCTTGGGAAGTACAGGTTGGCAACCTATAGAGACAGTCCCTACCCAACAGTAGGCTCACAGTCTAGAAGGGGGAGACAGAGAACAAAACCAAACATATTAACAAAATAAAATAAATAGAATAGATCTGTACAAGTAAAATAAATAGAGTAATAAATATGTACATATATACAGGTTTGCAGAGAGTAAGTGCTTAAATACCATCATTACTATTACTAGTCTCCAACCTGATCACCTTGTAGCCTCTCCAGACAGGGCTTTGCACAGAGTAAGCGCTTAAATACCATTATTACTATTGCTAGTCTCCAACCTGATCACCTTGTAGCCTCTCCAGACAGGGCTTTGCACACAGTAAGCGCTTAACAAATACCATCATTACTATTACTAGTCTCCAACCTGATCACCTTGTAGCCTCTCCAGACAGGGCTTTGCACACAGTAAGCGCTTAACAAATACCATCATTACTATTACTAGTCTCCAACCTGATCACCTTGTAGCCTCTCCAGACAGGGCTTTGCACAGAGTAAGCGCTTAAATACCATTATTACTATTGCTAGTCTCCAACCTGATCACCTTGTAGCCTCTCCAGACAGGGCTTTGCACACAGTAAGCGCTTAACAAATACCATCATTACTATTACTAGTCTCCAACCTGATCACCTTGTAGCCTCTCCAGACAGGGCTTTGCACACAGTAAGCGCTTAACAAATACCATCATTACTATTACTAGTCTCCAACCTGATCACCTTGTAGCCTCTCCAGACAGGGCTTTGCACACAGTAAGCGCTTAACAAATACCATCGTTACTATTACTAGTCTCCAACCTGATCACCTTGTAGCCTCTCCAGACAGGGCTTTGCACAGAGTAAGTGCTTAAATACCATCATTACTATTACCAGTCTCCAACCTGATCACCTTGTAGCCTCTCCAGACAGGGCTTTGCACAGAGTAAGCGCTTAAATGCCATGATTACCATTACTAGTCTCCAACCTGATCACCTTGTAGCCTCTCCAGACAGGGCTTTGCACACAGTAAGGGCTTAACAGATACCATGATTGTTATTCTCGTTTGGGAAGGGCTTAGCTTCCCAACTAATACCATCATTACTATTACTAGTCTCCAACCTGGTCACCTTGTAGCCTCTTCAGACAGGGCTTTGCACACAGTAAGCGCTTAACAAATACCATCATTACTATTACTAGTCTCCAACCTGATCACCTTGTAGCCTGTCCAGACAGGGCTTTGCACACAGTAAGCACTTAACCAATACCATCATTACTATTACTAGTCTCCAACCTGATCACCTTGTAGCCTCTCCAGACAGGGCTTTGCACACAGTAAGCGCTTAACAAATACCATCGTTACTATTACTAGTCTCCAACCTGATCACCTTGTAGCCTCTCCAGACAGGGCTTTGCACACAGTAAGCGCTTAACAAATACCATCATTACTATTACTAGTCTCCAACCTGATCACCTTGTAGCCTCTCCAGACAGGGCTTTGCACAGAGTAAGCGCTTTAATACCATCATTACTATTACCAGTCTCCAACCTGATCACCTTGTAGCCTCTCCAGACAGGGCTTTGCACACAGTAAGGGCTTAACAGATACCATGATTGTTATTCTCGTTTGGGAAGGGCTTAGCTTCCCAACTAATACCATCATTACTATTACTAGTCTCCAACCTGATCACCTTGTAGCCTCTCCAGACAGGGCTTTGCACACAGTAAGCA
Organism: Tachyglossus aculeatus; assembly: GCF_015852505.1. Classification (NCBI taxonomy): domain Eukaryota; kingdom Metazoa; phylum Chordata; class Mammalia; order Monotremata; family Tachyglossidae; genus Tachyglossus; species Tachyglossus aculeatus. The sequence continues at coordinate 27,061,754 of NC_052080.1, forward strand.
CTTAACAAATACCATCATTACTATTACTAGTCTCCAACCTGATCACCTTGTAGCCTCTCCAGACAGGGCTTTGCACACAGTAAGCGCTTAACAAATACCATCATTACTTTTACTAGTCTCCAACCTGATCACCTTGTAGCCTCTCCAGACAGGGCTTTGCACACAGTAAACGCTTAACAAATACCATCATTACTATTACTGGTCTCCAACCTGATCACCTTGTAGCCTCTCCAGACAGGGCTTTGCACAGAGTAAGTGCTTAAATACCATCATTACCATTACTAGTCTCCAACCTGATCACCTTGTAGCCTCTCCAGACAGGGCTTTGCACACAGTAAGGGCTTAACAGATACCATGATTGTTATTCTCTTTTGGGAAGGGCTTAGCTTCCCAACTAATACCATCATTACTATTACTAGTCTCCAACCTGGTCACCTTGTAGCCTCTTCAGACAGGGCTTTGCACACAGTAAGCGCTTAACAAATACCATCATTACTATTACTAGTCTCCAACCTGATCACCTTGTAGCCTGTCCAGACAGGGCTTTGCACACAGTAAGCACTTAACCAATACCATCATTACTATTACTAGTCTCCAACCTGATCACCCTGTAGCCTCTCCAGACAGGGCTTTGCACACAGTAAGCGCTTAACAAATACCATCATTACTATTACTAGTCTCCAACCTGATCACCTTGTAGCCTCTGCAGACAGGGCTTTGCACAGAGTAAGCACTTAAACAGCATCATTACTATTACTGTTCTCCAACCTGATCACCTTGTAGCCTCTCCAGACAGGGCTTTGCACACAGTAAGCGCTTAACAAATACCATCATTACTATTACTAGTCTCCAACCTGATCACCTTGTAGCCTCTCCAGCCAGGGCTTTGCACAGAGTAAGCGCTTAAACAGCATCATTACTATTACTAGTCTCCAACCTGATCACCTTGTAGCCTCTCCAGACAGGGCTTTGCACGCAGTAAGGGCTTAACAGATACCATGGTTGTTATTCTCGTTTGGGAAGGGCTTAGCTTCCCAACTAATACTGTGCCTTTTAGACTGTGAGCCCACTGTTGGGTAGGGACTGTCTCTATATGTTGCCAATTTGTACTTCCCAAGCGCTTAGTACAGTGCTCTGCACATAGTAAGCGCTCAATAAATACGATTGATGATGATGATACCATCATTACTATTACTAGTCTCCACCCTGGTCACCTTGTAGCCTCTCCAGACAGGGCTTTGCACACAGTAAGCACTTAACAAATACCATGGTTACCATTACTAGTCTCCACCCTTACTGTGTGCAAAGCCCTGTCTAGCTTAACTACCTCAATTATCATTATTATTATTATTATTCACGGGCCAAAAGGCTCCTCCCGCGCCTTCCTATCCCCGGGCTCACCCCTCCCCAGAAACCTCCCCTGGCCTCCAGCCAAGAAGCCAGCGGCCCCTTTCCTGCCCATTCCCCGTCCAGGAGGGCGAGGGCATCGGTTGGCAGTATAGTGGGGCTCAACCCGCCCCCTCAATCGTTCCCCCAACAGGTGTCGGGCCCCTGTGCCCGTTGGTCCTGACTGCACTTGGTGGCCCTGCCCCGGGGGTCAGGATGGCATCCCACCCGCTCGCCATGGGGAGGCCTTGGGTGGTGGCACCTTCCTCCCTGAATTCCCCTCCCATGCCAGGCTCGTAGTCGCGGGGTTCTTCTGCCACGTAATGATGTTGGCACCGCCAGATACCGAGCAGGTCTCTGTGCCCAGTCCGGATGGGCCTCACCCGCTCCGCGAGAGAGACTGCAAGCTGGCAGGCAGGGCCCCGTGGGCACTTAGGAGCGGATCCCTGGCATTTGGGGAGCCAAGAAGGTGGAATTCAATTTCATTGGGGAAGTAGAGGCCTCAGAAGTTGGGCTGCCAAAAATCCGATCTACTGCCCGGTCTTTGTGTGTGGCGTTGACTAATGTGCTGATGGTTGCCCCTGCCAGCTAGTGCCGGGAGGAGGAGGAGGAGTCACCTCCCATGCAGGTTCTGGTTCTTCTGGTCTTTGGAGACCGCGTAGCACCGCTTCCGTCACCCCAGTATCCAGCTGATAGCGTCCATGGCCCGCCCTGAGCCATGGGCGAGGAATTTAAGGTGACTCAAGCCCTAGCTTCTCGCGGTTGGCAAAAAACTAGCAGCATCGATGCCCTCTTTCACCCTTATCCATGCGCGATGCACCCAGAGACAGGACGAGAACGGTGAATCTGAAAATCAGTAGTATGTACTGAGGGCCTATGTGCAGAGCGTTGTACTAAGCGTTTGGGAGCGTACATTAAAGTTAGTAGATGTGATTCCAGCCTTCAAGGAGTTTACAGTGTAGCGTGCCATGGTGGGTGGGAAATAAACGCTTGAGTATTGGCCATTGGGTGTTTCCGGGCTTTTTGTTATTATTATGATACTTGTCAAGGGCTTATTATGTGCCAGGCACTGTACTAAGCGCTGGGGTGGATCCAAGCCTCTGGAACTTCTTCGAGGTGGATTCTTAGACGCAGTACAGGGTCTCTGTGAGCTCGAGGCCGAAAGGGACTGGAAAGATTCCCAAGTTAAATATAGCCGAGATGGAGTTCGTCCCCGGTTGCTGTTGGCCTGCCGACACTGTTATTTGGGCTTTTCCTTTCTGGGATTCTGGCACATCCCAGGGCGGGGCCTCCAGGCCCACGTTTACCTCCGAACGGAGGCGGCCCACACCGTGGTGCGCTTTGCCGCTTTTTGGGAAACGGAGGACGAGGATCTGCCCTGCGGGATGGCCGCGTGGAGACTGAATCGGGAGGGTGGGAGTGCGGATCCGCAGTGATAGGCGCCGCTCGTCTTCAAGTGTCAGATCCCAGATGAGCCCCGAGGTAGACTGCCTCGCTTTATAATTTGCGGCAGGAGATGTAGTGATGGAGAACAGAGTTTGGGCAGCATTTGTGTGCCAGGAGAAGGAGAGGTATTGAGAAATATGCAATGCACGCAACAGGTGTTTGTGTATTTGTGCTTGCAAGCAGGTGAGGACTCTCTCCACACATCTCTGACAGGATTCTGGGCCTGGAAGTTTACCTACCAGTTGACACCTTCTGCTGCTTAAGCACTGTTTTCTCCTAGTTTTAATTCTTTCACTGTCTCCCCCTTTAGACGATAAGCTCCCCACTGGCAGGGATTGTATCTTCTTGGCTCTTTCGTATTCTCCCAAGTCCTCAGTGTAATAATAATAATAATAATGATGGCATTTATTAAGCGCTTACTGTGTGCAAAGCACTGTTCTAAGCGCTGGGGAGGTTACAGGGCAATCAGGTTGTCCCACGGGGGGCTCACAGTCTTCATCCCCATTTTACAGATGAGGGAATTGAGGCCCAGAGAAGTGAAGCGACTTGCCCAAAGTCACACAGTTGACAAGTGGCAGAGCCGGGATTTGAACCCACGACCTCTGACTCCAAAGCCCGGGCTTACTATGTGCCAAGCACTGTTCTAAGCGCTGGGGAGGTTACAAGGCGATCAGGTTGTCCCACGGGGGGGCTCACAGTCTTCGTCCCCATTTTCCAGATGAGGGAACTGAGGCCCAGAGAAGTGAAGCGACCTGCCCAAAGTCACCCTGCTGACAAGTAGTGGAGCTGGGATTTGAACCCATGACCTCTGACTCCAAAGACTCCAAAGTGTAGCGTTCTGCACACCGTAGGTTTTCCGTAAATACTGCTGATGGGCTGATTGAAGCAGATAGCGGTGGATCGATGGGAGGGCGTGGGGGAATGAAGAAATGGATTCCCCACAAGTTGGAGAAATTCCTCAGGCAGGGCCTGAGGGGCTCATGGAAGCCTAGAAGTCTTGCCCAGAGTTATCCTGTTTTCGGGCTCTGTGGAATAACCTTAAGAAAACTATGTTTGGTCGCCTTCACTCTCCATCCCCCCCGCCTTACCTCCTTATTAAGTAAGCGCTTAACAAATACCATCATTATTTATTATTATTATTATGAATAGCTATACTTGCTCTCTAAGAGGTGCTGGTAAGATTTGCCTCACCGTCACTTTCTAATGCAGTCTGAGGCCTCACATTTTGACATAAGCTTCCCCGCCCTACCCCCTTCCCTTCCCCACAGCACCTGTATATATGTATAGATGTTTGTACGGATTTATTACTCTATTTATTTATTTTACTTGTACATATCTATTCTATTTATTTTATTTTGTTAATATGTTTTGTTGTGTTCTCTGTCTCCCTCTTCTAGACTGTGAGCCCACTGTTGGGTAGGGACCGTCTCTTAATGTTGCCAACTTGGACTTCCCAAGTGCTTAGTACAGTGCTCTGCACACATAAGCTCTCAATAAATACGATTGATTGATTGATTCCCTTCCCCACAGCACCTGTGTATATGTATAGATGTTTGTACGTATTTATTACTCTATTTTACTTGTACATATCTATTCTATTTTATTTTGTTAATATGTTTGGTTTTGTTCTCTGTCTCCCCCTTCTAGACTGTGAGCCCACTATTCGGTAGGGACCGTCTCCATATGTTGCCAACTTGGACTTCCCAAGCGCTGAGTACAGTGCTCTGCACACAGTAAGCGCTCAGTAAATGCGATTGATTGATTGATTGTCAGCGAGGAAACCAGGCGATGCTGCCCCTGAGTTCTGCCAGACACTTGTAAAGAGTGTGGCTAGCTAATAACCGGAAAGTTTCGCGTTCTTAAACCAAAGCAAGCTGCTCTTTCTCCTCTTGACGTTTCCCTCTCAGGCTGCGGAAGCCAGAAAAGGCTACCTGAAGGATATATTTCCGTGGCCTTTGCCCCCAAAGGATCACTGGGGAGTAATTTCCTGGTTCTCTCCCCGCACCAAGAGGAATGACTTCCTGGTTCTGTCTTCCTCCACTTCTCCCCCCTTTCTCCGCTCCGGCCTCGAAAAAGAGAAAGCATTTCTGGTTCCGCTTCCCACGTCTGGAGAAACGACTTATTGGTTCTGCTTTCCCCAAAGAGGGTAGAGTCTCACATGTCCAGGCATCCCCCCCGCAACCCTCCCCACACACAGACAAGTACACACACTTCTGTGTGTTGCTGTGCTTTTATTGCAGGCAGAATAAGGTGTCTACGGTCCCGTTTAGACTGTGAGCTCCTTGTGGGCAGGGGTCGTGGGTACCAGCTCTGTTTTATTGGACTGGCCCAAGTGCTCAGTGTAGCACTCAATAAATATCATTATTTATCTCTCTATTTATTTATTTTACTTGTACATATCTATTCTATTTATTTTATTTTGTTAGTACGTTTGGTTTCGTTCTCCGTCTCCCCCTTCTAGACTGTGAGCCCACTGTTGGGTAGGGACCGTCTCTAGATGTTGCCAACTTATACTTAGTACAGTGCTCTGCACACAGTAAGCGCTCAATAAATACGATTGATTGATTAATTGGCAGATTCTGAAGTCTCCTTGTGTGACTGCTGCAGCACGGCTCTACGGCCCGTGGCCCTCACAATTTTGAAAACTTTATTCTGAGCCGCGGCAGTAGAAAGGAGGCTTAGACTCTAAGCTCGTTATGGGCAGGGAACGTGTCTCCTAATTCACTTGTACTCTCCCAAGCGCTTAGTACAGTGCTCTGCACATAGTAATAATAATAATAATTATGATATTTAAGCGCTTACTATGTGCCAAGCACCGTTCCATGCACTGGCATGGGTGGTGGGGGGAGTGCAACAAGGTAATCAGGTTGTCCCACATGGGGCTCACAAACATAGTAAGTGACTGAGGCACAGAAGAGTGGAGTGACTTGCCCAAGGTCACACAGCAGACAAGTGGCAGAACTGGGATCAGGTCCTCTGACTCTCAGGCATTTGGTATTTCCACTAGGAAATCCTCACTGCTTCTCCACTGTGACCTTTGACTCTCATTTTGTGCTTGGCAGGGCACAAATCCTACTTCATAATTAAGCCACAGTGATCTTTTGCATGTATTTATTACTCTATTTTACTTGTACATATTCTATTTATTTTATTTTGTTCATTCATTCAGTCGTATTCATTGAGCGCTTACTGTGTGCAGAGCACTGTACTAAGCGCTTGGGAAGTCCAAGTTGGCAACATCTAGAGACGGTCCCTACCCGACAGTGGGCTCACAGTCTAGAAGGGGGAGACAGAGAACAAAACATATTAACAAAATAAAATATGTACAAATAAAATAAATAACTAGAGTAATAAATACATACAAACATATATACAGGTGCTGTGGGGAGAATCCCAAGTCTCCACTGGAGCCCCGAAACTAGGATTTTTCATTCGTTCAGTCGTATTTATTGCGCGCTCACTGTGTGCAAAGCACCGTACTAAGCGCTCTTCCTTGGGGTGTTTTCCTCTCCATAACTTTGGGCCCCCAAAGGGCCATCGAAACAGGATCTGTTCCCAACATTGAGCCCTCCGGAACCTGGCAGGACGCTTTGGAAAATCCAATCGCCCCAGAAATCCCTGTGCTGGTCGTCAGCATCTGGGGTGGGGAGTGTCGTGCAGGCGGCACCCCCCAGGACCCCCGAGCCAAGCCGGCCACCCGTTGTAGGTGGGTAGGATCGATCAATCAATCAATCGTATTTATTGAGCGCTTACTGTGTGCAGAGCACTGTACTAAGCGCATGGGAAGTCCAAGTTGGCAACATATAGAGACGGTCCCTACCCAACCGTGGGCGATCAGGATGGCCAAGTGGGCAGACCGTCGGTAAGCGTCCAATCAATCAATCAATCAATTGCATTTATTGAGCGCTTACTATGCGCAGAGCACTGTACTAAGCGCTTGGGAAGTACAAATTGTTAACATATAGAGACAGTCCCTACCCAACAGTGGGCTCACAGTCTAAAAGGGGGAGACAGAGAATAAAACCAAACATACTAACAAAATAAGATAAATAGGATAGATATGCACAAGTAAAATAAATAAATAAATAAATAGATAGAGAGAGAGAGAGAGAGAGAGAGAGAGAGAGAAAGAGAGAGAGAGAGAGAGAGAGAGAGAGAGATTGCCGGATTCTTCCCAGGGATACGAGGCCTTTAGGTCCTGGCCTCTAATCCCGGCTCCGCCACATCTGCTCTGTGATCTTGGGCAAGTCACTTCACTTCTCTGTGCCCCAGTTACCTCATCTGGAAAATGGGGATTAAGCCTGTGAGCCCCACAGGGGACAGGGACTGTGTCCATCCCAGTCCGTTTGGCCAGCGCTTAGAACAGTGCTTTGCACATAGTAAGGGCTTAACAAATGCCATTAATTAATTAATTAATTAATTATTCCTCCTCTTTATAACCTGGACCCTGAGCCCGGGATTGGAAACGGAGCGGGGATTCGAGTCTTCGTTCGGTCACAGGAGTCCGGACGACTCATTCCCGGTCACAGGAGTCCGGACGACTCATTCCCGCCCCGGGGAGGGGGTAAATATGTTCAGTCTTGCCTTGCTTTGATTGTTTGGTCTTCTCTGCCCCACAAGCCCTCCCTTAAGGGGCCTGGTCAGCTGTAATCTGTTGGACGAATGGTCTTAGTACAGTGCCCTCCACACAGGAAGCGCTCAGTAAATACGATTGATTGATTGAATGGTCTGGGCAGGGTGGAGTCGGGGCAGAACGATGCTGCAACTTTCCTTTTTGACTTTTTTTTTGTCGCATTTTTAGTTAAGTGTTTCCTGTGGTGTCAAGCACCGTTCTAAGGTCTGGGGTAGATAAAAGTTCATCAGCATAGTACAAGCGCTTAGTACAGTGCTCTGCACACAGTAAGCGCTCAATAAATGCGATTGATGATGATCAGCTTCGACAGAGTCCCTGTGTCTGCAGGAGGTTCACAGTCTCGGCGGGAGGGAGAACAGGTCTTCAAACCCCATTTTGCAGTGGAGGAACTGAGGCGCGGAGCGGTTAAGCAACATACCCAAGGTCACAAGGCAAGCCGTCGGCCGAGTCGGGATTAATAGTAATAATTGTGGTATTCGTTAATCACTTCCTATGTGCCAGGCACTGGACCAAGTACTGAGAAGCAGCGTGGCTCAGTGGAAAGAGCCCGGGCTTTGGAGTCAGAGGTCATGGGTTCCGATCCCGGCTCCACCAGTTGTCAGCTGTGTGATTCTGGGCAAGTCACGTCACTTCTCTGTGCCTCAGTTACCTCATCTGTAAAATGGGGATTAAGACTGTGAGCCCCCCGTGGGGCAACCTGATCGCCTTGTAACCTCCCCAGTGCTTAGAACAGTGCTTTGCACATAGTAAGCGCTTAATAAATGCCATCATCATTATTATTATTATTACAGGCAGTACAGTGCCTGGCACTAAGTGCTGGGGGAGCATACAAGCCAAGTATTATTTGTCGAATTATAATTAGTGTAATTATTGCCAAATTATACTTTCCAAGCGCTCAGCAGGAAGCCCTCGAGAAATGCGATGGAACGCATGAGTGAAGCAGATTGGTTTGGACACAGTCCTTATCCCACATGGGGCTCACGGTCGCGATCCCCGTATTCCAGATGAGGTAACTGAGGCACAGAGCAGTGAAGTGACTTAGCCAAGTTCACACAACAGACAAGTGGCAGAGCTGGGATTCGAACCCGCGACCTAATGACGCCAGACCGGTGCCGTAGCCGTTAGGCCGTGCTGCTTAGGTGGGGGCCGGGGGGAAATCATGCCCTGGGTCTGTGCCCCGTCCACTGGCATCCCACCGGGCACCCCTGGATTCAGTCAATCAATCAATCACATTTATTGAGCACATTCTTTTTCGGTCTCGTATTTATTGAGCGCTTACTGCGTGTGCCGTACCGAGCACTTGGGAGAGTACAATATAACAAGAAAAAGACACGTTCCCTTCCCACAGTGAGCGTCCAGTCTAGGGGGAGAGACAGACATTAATAGAAATGAGTAAATGACAGATACGTACTTAAGTGATGTGGGGCTGGGAGAGGGGATGAATAAAGGGAGCGAGGCAGGGCGACACAGAAGGGAGTGGAAGAGGAGGGCTCAGTGAGGGAAGGCCTTTTTGGAGGAGATGTGTCTTCGATAAGGCTTTGAAGATGGAGAGGATATGAAGAGGGAGGGTGTCCTAGGCCAGAGGCAGGACGTGGGCGAGATAGAGGAGAGTGAGGTACAGTGAACAGATTGGCGTTAGAGGAGCAAAGTGTATGGGCAGGGCTGTCGTAGGAGAGTAGCGAGAGGTGAGGTAAGTGGGGGCAAGGTGATTGAGTGCTTTAAAACCGATAGTAAAGGAGTTTCTGTTGGATGCAACAGTCTCTTAGACTGTGAGCCCACTGTTGGGTAGGGACCGTCTCTATATGTTGCCAACTTGGACTTCCCAAGCGCTTAGTACAGTGCTCAGCACACAGTAAGCGCTCAATAAATACGATTGATTGATGCAGAGGAGGCTGGGCAACCACCGGAGGTTCTTGAGGGCCGGGGAACCGAGGACTGAAATTTTGTGGAGAAAAGCGATCGGGGCAGCAGAGCGAAGTAAGGCCTGAAGTGGGGAGAGACAGGAGGCTGGGAGGGCAGCAGAGGGACCGATTACCGTAGTCAAGGCAGGATGGGATAAGTACTCGAATTAACGTAGTAGCTGTTTGGATGGAGAGGAAAAGGCGGATTTTAGCCATGTTGTGAATGTGGAACCCACAGGATTTAGTGATAGGTTGAACGTGTGGTGCCTGGGTTATTGCCTCGACCTCCTTGGGGATGGAGAGGAAAAGGCGGATTTTAGCCATGTTGTGAATGTGGAACCCGCAGGATTTAGTGATAGGTTGAACGTGTGGTGCCTGGGTTATTGCCTCGACCTCCTTGGATTTGTCTCCCGTTTCCGACTCTCAGGAGGGGCCCGGGGAACCCCCGACTCCTTGGAAAAGGCAGTTCTCCGCTGCGGGTCCCGAGGGCCGGCACCCGGTGACCGTCCCGGTGTGGCTCAGCGGGGTGGGGCCCTTGGCCTGCCTGCGTGCACGCACACCAGAGGTCACGCGGGTGGGACGGGGGTGGTGGCGGGGCCGGCCGGCAGGCTCTTTGGCTGAGTGGGAGGGACTGCGTGAGGCTGTGAAGCGGTGGAATAAAACCTTCACAGTCTGGAGCATTGAGGAAGTCTCCCTGCCCCAGTGTTGGGCAGGCCCGGCCCCGCCAGCCTCGCTCCTCTCCTCTCGCTCTGATCTATTTATTTTCTTTATACATATTTATTCTATTTATTTTATTTTGTTAATATGTTGTGTTTTGTTCTCTGTCTCCCGCTTCTAGACTGTGAGCCCACCGTTGGGTAGGGACTGTCTCTATACGTTGCCAGCTTGGACTTCCCAAGCGCTTAGCACAGTGCTCTGCACACAGTAAGCGCTCAATAAATACGATTGATTGATTGATCTAGGCCAGCGGGCTTCCAGATGGCTGCCGCTGAGACCCCGGGCCTGGCCCGGACCGAGGCCGCGGCCTGCCCCTTCCCTAATAAGCGAACTCATCCTCTCTCCGGATTTGGTCGCCGAGGCCTGGACCCCACCATCGTTGCTATTTTCTCCACGGACCCAGACGTAGTCTTCTCTAGCACCCGTCCTCCCGGCCCGCGGTGCTCCCCGCTCGGGCCGCCACCCCTCCTACCGCGTTTCTTCCGGAAGGAAAGGACCGGAGATGGCACACCATCCCTCCTACTGCATTTCTTCCGGAAGGAAAGGACCGGGCGATACAGCTTCTCTGGCCATGGAGAATGACGGGCTAAAGTCAGCTCCTCTGAACTGCTATTTGCAGAGATTGGAGTGAAGCGAGACGGGGGATGACTGGGCTCAGGCCGTAGTTGTGTGGTTATCTGACCCCACCCAGCCACGTCTGCGGCCGCCGGCTCGGCGGCACGGCCGCCGATCGTCTGGCCGGAAGGAAAACCAGCGTTTTACCGCCGGGGAGCTGCCCGAAGCGACGGTTACAGGTTGCTCGGGAAAAGCCGGTCTCTTGAGTCACGTGGGGTTGAACTCCTGGTGCCTAGGGGTGCCCGGCGGAAAGCAGGAGGGCCTCTCTCACCTCACCGCTCGGGCCTGGACCGGCGGGCGTCCGAGGGGGAGCCGCGGTTTCCGTGTGTTGCCGCCCTTTCCCTAATCTGGGGGAAGATGGATGGGGGATGCCGGGAAGCGCTTACTAGGTGCAAAGCACTGTTCTAAGCGCTGGGGAGGTTACAAGGGGGGCTCACAGTCTTAACCCCCATTTTCCAGATGCGGGAACTTAAGTGACTTGCCCAAAAAGTCACACAGCTGACAATGGGCGGAGCTGGGATTTGAACCCGTGACCTCTGACTCCAAAGCCCGGGCTTTTTCCACTGAGCTTGGGCCAGCCCCCTAACTTTTCTGGGTCTCAGTTTCTTCATCTGTAAAATGGGGATCCGCACCCAGTTCTTTTCCCCTCTTGGACTGTGAACCCATGGGGGACAAGGACTGTGTCTGACCTGATTAGGCCCTACTGAGCGCGCACCTCCTCCAGGAGGCCTTCCCAGGCTGAGCCCCTTCCTCTCCCCCTCGTCCCCCTCTCCATCCCCCCCATCTTACCTCCTTCCCTTCCCCACAGCACCTGTATATATGTATATATGTTTGTACGTATTTATTACTCTATTTTACTTGTACATATCTATTCTATTTATTTTATTTTGTTAGTATGTTTGGTTTTGTTCTCCGTCTCCCCCTTTTAGACCGTGAGCCCACTGTTGGGTAGGGACTGTCTCTATATGTTGCCAATTTGTACTTCCCAAGCGCTTAGTACAGTGCTCTGCACATAGTAAGCGCTCAATAAATACGATTGATGATGATATTGACACCCGGCTTGCTGCCACACGTCTAGCCGCCCGGCTCGGAGGCGGGGCACCAGCCACCTGGCCATCCGTGGCGTGCGTAGGGCACAGGGTACAGGCTAAGAGAGACCCCCATGTGGCCTTCTTTGGGGGGCATGCACCGGCGGGACTGGGCACGAGGATGGTGGATTGGCCGGATTCCACCGATACGGCTTCCATCTCCGGACATCGCTTTGGCCAAGGGAGGTGGTGAAGACTTGCCGTTCCCGGGAGTCAGGATCGTGGCAGTTCGCTCACCTCTAAATCCTGTGAAAAGTGAAGGCCTGCCTTTTCTGAGCGACCCGTGGCATCATCAGGGTCTTGGGATGCCGGCCGGTGGGGTACCCTGGGGGCTTGGCACCGTCCTCAACACTGGGGAGAGTGGCCTGGCACACATTTCCTGCCATCCAGGGCACACCATTGTTTAATTGTGTTGACTCTGCTCATTGCCGCTGCAGCCATCCCTTGTCACAATGATGTTGACCTGGCTCCCCCCGCTACGATCTGGGACAGGGACTGTGTCAGTCGCCGTGGTCTGTATCGACCCCGGCACCAAACACAGGCTTCGCAGGTAGCAAGTGCCTGATCAATCCCGCAGCTAACCCCGGGATTTTGCGTTCTAGCGAGGGAGACGGAGGGACGGACGGCAAGACTGACTCAGAAACACCGGAGGCAGAAGGAGAGTCAGGAATGGGGCTGGATGACGGAGCCGAGGGGACCGTTAAACGTCTGCGCGGAGGCGAGGGCTGGGAATAGGGGAGCGGGTCGAGAGGCGGGGTGGCCTGATGGAAAGAGACAGTCCTGGGAGTCAGACAACCTGGGTTCCAATCCCCCCTTCCACTGCACATCTGCTGTGTGACCTCAGGAAAGTCACTTCACTTTTCTGGGCCTCAGTTACCGCATCCTTAAAATCAATCATTCAATCAATCGTCTTTATTGAGCGCTTACTCTGTGCAGAGCACTGTACTAAGTGCTTGGGAAGTACAAATCGGCAACATACACACAGTAAGCGCACACACTGTGCACACAGTAAGCGCTCAATAAATACGATTGATGAACATACAGAGACGGTCCCTACCCAACAGTGGGCTCGCAGTCTAGAAAGGGGAGACAGACAAAAAAAAAAAAAAAAAAAAAAAACAAGTAGACAGGTGTCAATACCGACGGAATAAATAGCATTATAGCTGTGTACACATCATTAATAAAATAAATAGAGTAATAAATATGTACAGATATACACAACTGCTTTGGGGAGGAGAAGGGGGAAGGGCGGGGGGATGGGGAGGGGAGGAGAAGGAGGACGGGAAAAAGGTGGAGGGGTATTTGTTTGAGCGCTTACTGTGTGCAGAGCACTGTACTAAGCACTTGGGAAGTACAAATCGGCATAATACAGTAAGCGCACACACTCTGCACACAGTAAGCGCTCAATAAATACGATTGATGAACATACAGAGACGGTCCCTACCCAACAGTGGGCTCGCAGTCTAGAAAGGGGAGACAGACAAAAAAAAAAAAAAAAAAAAAACCAAGTAGACAGGTGTCAATACCGACGGAATAAATAGCATTATAGCTGTGTACACATCATTAATAAAATAAATAGAGTAATAAATATGTACAGATATACACAACTGCTTTGGGGAGGAGAAGGGGGAAGGGCGGGGGGATGGGGAGGGGAGGAGAAGGAGGACAGGAAAAAGGTGGAGGGGTATTTGTTGGAGCACTTACGATGCGCCAGGCACTGTACTAAGCACTGGGGCGGATACAAGCAAAGCGGGTTGGACACAGTCCCTGTCCCACGTGGGGCTCCCAGTCTCAATCCCCATTTTACAGGTGAGAGAACCGAGGCCCAGGGAAGTTTGGTGACTTGCCCGAGGTCCCACAGAAGCAGGGGCAGGATTAGAACTGATGACCTGTGATCCCCAGTTGCTTCTCTAAAACCACGGGGGGTTAAGACTGGGAGTCCCTTGTAGGACAGGGGCTGGGTCCAATCTGACTACCTCGTGTCCACCCCAGCCCTTCGAACAGGGCTCGTCACACGGTAAGTGCTTAACAAATTCCATTCAGTCAGTCGTATTTATTGAGCGCTTACTGTGTGCAGAGCACTGTACTAAGCGCTTGGGAAGGACAGGTTGGCAACCTATAGAGACGGTCCTTCCACGGTTAGTATTATCCGAACCCCAGTGGCCTCGGGGGTGGAGAGTTGGCCAGCTGGGCTTCGGGGCCGGGGTAGATGGGGCGCCAGTGGAAACTTCTCCTCTCCTTGTGAGGGCCCGCAGTCCACGGGTGGTAGGGGGTTGGGTTTCCAGTGGCACCCGGGATCTCTCCCGTTTGGGATTGCCGGTCCCCGGATCCCGGGGCGGGTTTGGGATGAGCTGTTGGCAAGAACATTGACTGAGTCCCAGGTGGGCTTTGGCGTTCACGGGGGCAGCGAGCGGTTAGGGTTCATCTTCCTGACCCCTTTTGGGGGTGCTTCCCCGCCTTGGGGGGAAGGGGATTCCTCACTCCCCACCGCACGGACGGGTCCTTGCCGCCGGCCGGTCCGCACGGCTCTAGGGAAGGCGTAGCAATAATAATTATAATTGTGGTATTTGTTAAACGCTTACCACGTACCAAGCACTGTCCGAAGCGCTGGAGAAGATACAAGTTAATCAGGGTGGACGGAGCTGGCACCTCGGGAACCTTCGAACGGGGGGTGTGAGGCTCCAGGAGCCCCCCCGCTGTCCTCGGCCGGGACCCCAGGGGGGATGGCCAAGGGGCGCAGAGACTCCTCCTCATTCATTCATTCAGTCGTATTTATTGAGCGCTTACTGCGTGCGGAGCACTGGACTAAGCGCGTGGGAAGGACAGGTCGGCAGCATCTAGAGACGGTCCCTACCCGACAGCGGGCTCACAGGCTAGAAGGGGGAGACAGACGACAGAATAAAGCCTATTAGCAAAATAAAAGAAATAGAATAAATGTCAATCAATCAATCGTATTTATTGAGCGCTTACTGTGTGCAGAGCACTGTGCCAAGCGCTTGGAAAGTCCAAGTCGGCAACATCTAGAGACGGTCCCTACCCGACAGCGGGCTCACAGGCTAGAAGGGGGAGACAGACGACAGAACAAAGCCTATTAGCAAAATAAAAGAAATAGAATAAATATCAGTCAATCAATCGTATTTATTGAGCGTTTACTGTGTGCAGAGCACTGTACCAAGCACGTGGGAAGTCCAAGTTGGCAACATCTAGAGACGGTCCCTACCCGACAGCGGGCTCACAGGCTAGAAGGGGGAGACAGACGACAAAACAAAGCCTATTAGCAAAATAAAATAAATAGAATAAATATCAGTCAATCAATCGTATTTATTGAGCGTTTACTGTGTGCAGAGCACTGTACCAAGCACGTGGGAAGTCCAAGTTGGCAACATCTAGAGACGGTCCCTACCCGACAGCGGGCTCACAGGCTAGAAGGGGGAGACAGACGACAAAACAAAGCCTATTAACAAAATAAAAGAAATAGAATAAATGTCAATCAATCAATCGTATTTATTGAGCGTTTACTGTGTGCGGAGCACTGTGCCAAGCTCTTGGGAAGTCCAAGTCGGCAACATCTAGAGACGGTCCCTACCCGACAGCGGGCTCACAGGCTAGAAGGGGGAGACAGACGACAAAACAAAGCATATTAACAAAATAAAATAAATAGAATATTCATTCATTCAATCATATTTATTGAGCGCTTACTGTGTGCAGAGAGCACCATTCTAAGCGCCGGGGAGGATACAGGGTGATCAGGTTATTCAGTAATAATTTTGGTATCCGTTAAGCGCTTACTATGTGCAGAGAGCAGCGCTCTGAGTGCCGGGGAGGACACAAGGTGATCAGGTTGTTCCACGTGGGGCTCCCGGTCTTCATCCCCATTTTCCAGATGAGGTCACTGAGGCCCAAGAATCAATGAATCAATCGTATTTATCGAGCGCTTACCGTGTGCAGAGCACTGTACCGAGCGCTTGGGAAGTCCAAGTTGGCAACATCTAGAGACGGTCCCTCCCCGACAGCGGGCTCACAGGCTAGAAGGGGGAGGCGGACGACAAAACCAAACATAGAGTAAAAAATAAAGTAAAATAAATAGAGTAATAAATACATACAAACATATATACATATGAAGAGAGAGAAGTGAAGCGACTTGCCCAAAGTCACCCAGAGAAGGGAGGTGGGGGGGATGCCGCTGCCCATCTCCTTCCCTGACGAAGCCCCCCTTTCCTCTTTTCCCACTCCCTTCTCCATCACGCTGCCGTGCTCCCTTCGTTCATTCCCCCGTCCCATTCCCACGGCACTTATGTGCATCCCTGGAATTTATTTATTTCTATTACTATCTTTCTCACCCCTCAAATAATAATAACTTTGATATTTGTTAAGTGCTTAGTACGTTCGGGGCACTACTTAGCTCTGGGGTGGACACGAATAAATGGGGTAGGACCCAGTCCCTGGCCCACCTGGGACTCACAGTCTCAATCCCCATTTTGCAGGTGAGGCCCAGTGAAGTGAAGTGACTCTCCCAAGACCACTTGCAGTGCCGGGATTAGAACCCATGACCTTTTGACGCCCAGGCCCGCCCCTCCAACTGTAAACTCGTTGTAGGCAGGGGATGTGTCTGTTTACTGTTTTATTGTATTCTCCCAAACAGTACAGTGCTCTGCACACAGGAAACGCTCAGTAAATACAATGGACTGACTGTCTGACCGACTGCTGCCGTCCCTGCCACCCCTCCATCTGTAAACTCGTTGTAGGCAGGGGATGTGTCTGTTTACTGTTTTATTGTGTTCTCCCAAACGCTTAGTACGGTGCTCTGCACACAGGAAACGCTCAGTAAATACACTGGACTGACTGTCTGACCGACTGCTGCCGTCCCTGCCACCCCTCCAACTGTAAGCTCGTTGTAGGCAGGGGATGTGTCTGTTTACTGTTTTATTGTATTCTCCCAAACGCTTAGTACAGTGCTCTGCACGCAGGAAACGCTCCGTAAATACAATGGACTGACTGTCTGACCGACTGCTGCCGTCCCTGCCGCCCCTCCAACTGTAAACTCGTTGTAGGCTGGGGATGTGTCTGTTTTCTGTTTTATTGTATTCTCCCAAACGCTTAGTACGGTGCTCTGCACGCAGGAAACGCTCAGTAGATACAATGGACTGACTGTCTGACCGACTGCTGCCGTCCCTGCCGCCCCTCCAACTGTAAACTCGTTGTAGGCAGGGGATGCGTCTGTTTACTGTTTTATTGTATTCTCCCAAACGCTTAGTACAGTGCTCTGCACGCAGGAAACGCTCAGTAAATACAATGGACTGACTGTCTGACCGACTGCTGCCGTCCCTGCCGCCCCTCCAACTGTAAGCTCGTTGTAGGCTGGGGATGTGTCTGTTTTCTGTTTTATTGTATTCTCCCAAACGCTTAGTACAGTGCTCTGCACACAGGAAACGCTCAGTAAATACACTGGACTGACTGTCTGACCGACTGCTGCCGTCCCTGCCGCCCCTCCAACTGTAAGCTCGTTGTAGGCAGGGGATGTGTCTGTTTACTGTTTTATTGTAGTCTCCCAAACGCTTAGTACAGCGCTCTGCACGCAGGAAACGCTCAGTAAATACAATGGACTGACTGTCTGACCGACTGCTGCTGTCCCTGCCGCCCCTCCAACTGTAAACTCGTTGTAGGCAGGGGATGTGTCCGTTTACTGTTTTATTGTGTTCTCCCAGACGCTTAGTACAGCGCTCTGCACGCAGGAAACGCTCAGTAAATACAATGAGCGTCCCTAGTTTTCCAAAGGAGCCTCACAAACCCAGGGAAGCCCCGGGTTCCGTATTGGGAAGCGAGGTTGGCTTCGATCGGTTTCCCCGTGAGGCAGACAACCCCCCGCTCCTTCGCTCCGCTCTCACCTTCCCTCCTCCCCCCAACAAGTCGATGTTTTCCTAAAACGCGGGAGAAGCCGGGATCCGGGGGACGGCGAAGGCCCTGCCGCCCCCGCAGCCGGCCGTTAGCCGCAGGCTGAGGGCGGCCCCCCCCCCCCCCCCCCCCCCCCGTGTTTGTGCGTCCGCCCAGCCGCCCTGCAAGCCCTGAAGCGGAAGAAGAGGTACGAGAAGCAGCTGGCCCAGATCGACGGCACGCTGTCCACCATCGAGTTCCAGCGGGAAGCCCTGGAGAACGCCAACACCAACACCGAGGTCCTCAAGAACATGGGTTACGCTGCTAAGGCCATGAAGGCCGCTCACGACAACATGTAAGCCGGCCCGGCGGCGGGGCGGCGGGGGGGGAATGATCCTGGGGCGGCCCGGAACCGGGCCGGTTGTCCGTCCCTTGGGGCGGCTCGGGGGGCTCGACCCTCTGTGGGGGCCGGGTTGGGGAAACGGGGGGACGGAGCCGGCACAGCTAGACTGTGAGCCCACCGGTGGGTAGGGACCGTCTCTCTATGTTGCCAGCTTGCACTTCCCAAGCGCTTAGTACAGTGCTCTGCCCACCGTAAGCGCCCCATAAATGCGACTGATGATGATGATGATGAAGGGTGCGCGAATCTGCCACCATCGTGCCCCCTGCAGAGGCAGGGCACCTCAGCCTCCTCCTCCGTGAAGCGGCGGTCGGGTGGCTGCCCTCTCTCTCCCTTCTTCATCATCATCATCATCATCATCAGTCGTATTTATTGAGCGCTTACTATGTGCAGAGCACCGGACTAAGCGCTTGGGAAGTGCAAATTGGCAACATCTAGAGACAGTCCCTACCCAACAGTGGGCTCACAGTCTAAAAGGGGGAGACAGAGAACAAGACCAAACGTACTGACAAAGTAAAATAAATAGGATAGATACGTACAAGTAAAATAAATAAATAGAGTAATGAATATGTACAAACATATGTACAGGTGCTGTGGGGAAGGGAAGGAGGTAAGATGGGGGGATGGAGAGGGGGACAGGAAGGAAGGGGCTCAGTCTGGGAATAATAATAATAATAATAATGATGGCATTTATTAAGCGCTTACTATGTGCCAAGCACTGTTCTAAGGGCGGGGGGGGGTTAGAGAAGCAGCGTGGCTCAGTGGGAAGAGCCCGGGCTCTGGAGTCAGAGGTCGTGGGTTCAAATCCCGGCTCCGCCCGCTGGCAGCTGTGTGACTTTGGGCAAGTCACTTCACTTCTCTGGGCCTCAGGTCCCTCATCTGGAAAATCATCATCATCATCAATCGTATTTATTGAGCGCTTACTGTGTGCAGAGCACTGTACTAAGCGCTTGGGAAGTACAAATTGGCAACATAGAGAGACAGTCCCTACCCAACAGTGGGCTCACAGTCTAAAAGGGGGAGACAGAGAACAAGTGGGGATGAAGACTGTGAGCCCCCCGTGGGACAACGTAATCACCTTGTAATCTCCCCAGCGCTTAGAACAGTGCTTTGCACATAGTAAGCGCTTAATAAATGCTATCATTATTATTATTATTACAAGGTGATCAAGGCTCACGGTCTTCATCCCCATTTTCCAGATGAGGTAACGAGGCTCCGAGAAGTGACGTGACTTGCCCACGGTCACACAGCAGACATGTGGCGGGGCCGGGATTCGAACTCCAAAGCCTATGCCCTTTCCACTGAGCCACGTTGCTTCTTAGACTGGCAACCCCCGGTGGGCCAAGCCTGGGTCCTGTCTGGCCATTCCGAGTCCGCCCTGGCGCTCAGCACAGTTTTTGGTCCCGATCAGTGCTTATTCCGAACCTGAACAGACTATTGCCACTCCGACCCACCAGAGGCAAAGGAAGCCAACTTGTACGTTGCCAACTGGTACTTCCCAAGAGCTTAGTACAGTGCTCTGCACACAGTAAGCGCTCAATAAATACGATTTAAATTTCAGAGGGGAGAGGGCTGAGGTGGGAGCAGGAGTCGCCCGTCCTGGCCGATGGGCTTGCGGGGACTCGAGGGGAGCCTACTGGAAACCGACCCCTTATGGAACTGGAAATTGAGGTGGGGAAGCAGGTTCCCCCCCCCCCCCCGGCTCCAGAGGAACAGTTTGGGGGGAGCTTTTAAAATAAACGATGGCATTTATTAAGCACTTACTATGTGCAAAGCACTGTACTGAGCGCCCGGGAGGTTACAAGGTGATCAGGTTGTCCCATGGTGGGGGCTCACTGTCTTAATCCCTCAAGTTGGCAACACTTCACCTCTCTGGGCCTCAGTTACCGCATCTGTAAAACGGGGCTCACAGTCTTAATCCCCGTTTTACAGATGCGGTAACTGAGGCCCAGAGAAGTGAACTGTTGCCAACTTGTACTTCCCAAGCGCTTAGTACGGTGCTCTGCACACAGTAAGCGCTCAATAAATACGATCGATGATGATGAAGGGACTTGCCCAAAGTCACCCAGCTGGCAGTTGGCGGAGCCGGGATTTGAACTCACGACCTCTGACTCCAAAGCCCGGGCCCTTTCCACCACACCACGCTGCTGCTCTTGCCCAAGAAGTGTTTCTGGGAGGCCAGGGAGCCGTGACTCGCTGCCGGCTTCCTCTCCCGGCTCTCCCGGCTCTGAGGACCCGGGGGCGTTTGGGGGACTGAGTTGAGGTTCAGTGACACCCCCCCACCCTGTAGGCCCCCGGGGGGCTCAAAAAGGCCCCCAAAAGGGAGAAGTTGCTGTTGCCAGGTGTGGAAGTGGGTTCGGAAAGAGAGAGAGACAGCTCTGGCCCAGGTGCGGAGGTGCCCCGGAGCCTCGGGGGTGGACGGTTCCCTGGAGTCCATCCGGGGACCCGCTTCCCGCCCGTGTGGTCCTTCTCTTCCCAGGGACATCGACAAGGTAGACGAGCTGATGCAGGACATCGCCGACCAGCAGGAGCTCGCCGACGAGATCTCCACGGCCATCTCCAAGCCGGTGGGCTTCGGGGAAGAGTTTGACGAGGTGAGAGTCCAGACCCGGGCCCGGAGCACGGGGCCCGGGCCCGGCCGCAGCCCCCTCCTCGCCCCGGAGCTCCCCACCCTCTCGGCGGGGGATGCCGTCGGGGCGGGAACCTGGCGGGCTTTGTTTTTGCTGGGTCGGGTCACGTTTCGGGGGCTTGAAGAGGGGGCTCTCAGCTGGCCTCTGTTCGAGCTTAGCCTGACTGGCTCAGGCACTGGATGGGCCAGTTGGCGACGGCAGGCTGTGTTTATCGAGCCCCCGTTGGGTGTGCCGCATTGTACTGGGAGCTTGGGAGGTGCAGAATAAAGAAGGGACGCGTGCTCCACCCTCAAAGAGTTCCCGCTCCAACAGACCGAGCTGCAGATTTCTCTTCACAAACCGCACACCTTTTTGCACCTCAAACTTCTAACCCAGGCCCCTTCCCCCTATTCCAGCCCTGTTCCCGCAGCTACCGAGAAGATATAATAATAATAATAATAATGATGGCATTTATTAAGCGCTTACTATGTGCAAAGCACTGTTCTAAGCGCTGGGGAGGTTACAAGGTGATCAGATTGCCCCACGGGGAGCTCACGGTCTTAATCCCCATTTTACAGATGAGGTAACTGAGGCCCAGAGAAGTGACTTGCCCAGAGTCACACAGATAGGACCCCAAGCGTTCAATCAGTCAGTGGCATTTATCGAGCACTTACTGTGTGTAGAGCACCGTTTTAAGCAGTTGGTTGATGACCACGTCGGCCTCCTTGCTGACCTTTCAAGCGTTCAATCAGTCAGTGGCATTTATTGAGCACTTACTGTGTGTAGAGCTCCGTTTTAAGCAGTTGGTTGATGACTACGTCGGCCTCCTTACTGACCTTTCAAGCGTTCAATCAGTCGGTGGCATTTATCGAGCACTTACTGTGTGTAGAGCACTGTTTTAAGCAGATGGTTGATGACTACGTCAGCCTCCTTGCTGACCTTTCAAGCGTTCAATCAGTCGGTGGCATTTATCGAGCACTTACTGTGTGTAGAGCACCGTTTTAAGCAGTTGGTTGATGACCACGTCGGCCTCCTTGCTGACCTTTCAGGCGTTCAATCAGTCGGTGGCATTTATTGAGCACTTACTGTGTGTAGAGCACCGTTTTAAGCAGTCAGCCTCCTTGCTGACCTTTCTGCCTCCCGTCTCTCCCCACTTCCGTCCTCTCTTCACTCTGCTGCCCGGATAATTTCTTACAGCACCATTCGGTCTGCGTTTCCCCCCTCCTCAAGAGCTTGCGGTGGCCTCCCATCCAACAGAAGCTCCTTACCGCTGGCTTTAAAGCCTTCCATCACCCTGCCGCCCGTCAGGCGGAGCGGGCGTCCCGCGCTCCGGGCAGGGGTGACGTGCAGCCGGCTGCTGCGAGTCTCCATCCGCCGCCCAGAACGTCAGAGGGGGCGGTTATTTATCACCCGCGTTTGGGCTTCGGGTTTCCGCTTGTCCTGTCTCCATCCCCCCAATCCAGCCAGTCCCCAGACTTTATTTGGTTGGCACAGGGGCGATGCTCACTTTCTCTATTCCCAGCCTAAGATGTGTAGCGGTTTTGGTCGCAGGGTGGCTTCGCTAGCTCGGGCAGTCACGCGACAGCACTGTCCTCGAGACCGATTCACCTTCGAACATCACCTCTGATTTTCTACCGCAGTCCAGTGTGCACACATCGCTCCTCTATGCCCACCTCCTCACTTGGCCTTGATCTCGTCTCTCTCTCCCCGCTGACGCCTTGCCCACCTCCTGCCTCTAGCCTGGACCTCCCTGCTCATATCCGACAGACGATGGCTTTCCCCACCTTCAAAGTCTTCTTAAAAAGCACATCTCCTCCGAGAGACCTCCCCCGACTAAACCCTCATTTCGTCTTCTCCTCCTTCCTCCCTTGTACTTCGTTCTCACCCTTTATCGCCCCGCTTTCAGCCCCCGCAGCACTTAGAGAGCCAGAATTTATATTAATGTCTGTCTCTCCCTCTTGACTGGAAGCTAACCCTTCCCCACAGCACCTGTATATATGTTTGTACGTATTTATTACTCTATTTTACTTGTCATCATCATCATCAATCATATTTATTGAGCGCTTACTATGTGCAGAGCACTGTACTAAGCACTTGGGAAGTACAAATTGGCAACATATAGAGACAGTCCCTACCCAACAGTGGGCTCACGGTCTACAAGTCTAAAACTTGTACATATCTATTCTATTTATTTGATTTTGTTGGTATGTTTGGTTTTGTTCTCTGTCTCCCCCTTTTAGACTGTGAGCCCACTGTTGGGTAGGGACTGTCTCTATGTGTTGCCACCTTGTAACTTCCCAAGCGCTTAGTACAGTGCTCTGCACACCGTAAGTGCTCAATAAATACGATTGATGATGATGATGACAGGGGACTCAGTAGAGTGCCGTACCCCTAACGACACAGTAAGCGCTCAATAAATACGATTGATGATGATGATGACAGGGGACTAATCCTAACGAGTGCAGGATTAGTGCAATCGAGTGACGGATATAATACAATAAAATTGGTAGACGTGGTCCCCGCCCTCAAGGGGTTTACAACCTACTGGGAAGACAGATTTTAAAATAAACCACCAGTGCCCTGTTTTGGATTACCTGGGGTTTTCCATCATTCACACCTTTTCCCCGTCCACTAGTGTAGATAAGTCCAAGTCACGAGGAGGCCCGGCTGTGAGCGAGCTTCTTGCGGTCGCGTATGGCGCGAGTCCTCACCCCTTTTGCTGTTTGGAAACAAGCAGGGGCGTTGGGGGGCTCAGTCCGCCCCGGGCATCGGGGCTCGGAGGCCGCGGGGTTCGTTTTGCCGTCGCGTCCCATTTTCCTGTTTCTTGCTCAAAGGACGAACTGATGGCTGAACTAGAGGAGCTGGAACAGGAGGAGCTTGATAAGAATCTGCTGGAGATCAGCGGTCCGGAAACAGTCCCCCTCCCCAACGTGCCCTCGATAGCCCTTCCGTCAAAGCCGGGTGAGCGCCCGCTCCCGCGGGGGTCGTCCAGCCTCGGCCCCGACGGGGGGGTTTGTCCGGGCTCCGGGACCGAGGGGCCGAGTCCGGGAGGGAATCTGGAAGCCCAGTTCGGGTCCGGAGAGCGGAAACGGCTGCCGACCCCCGGCGGGGACTCTTCTGGGGGCCGCAGAGTTCCCCGGGGGGATGTGGTTTGGGAGGCGGGGGTCTCGGTGGCCGGCAGAAAGGGGAGGGGGCGACGGACAGTGGCCTCTCAGCCGGGATTTGGACAGTAGCGGGAGCCAACCGTCCTCAAACCCCGCTCACGCGTCCCAGCCCCCCGCGGCTTGAGGTCGCGGGAATTACCTCACAGCGTTAAGGGTGCCGGTGGAGCGGGTGGGATGCAGGAGAAAGCCAGGGGAAGCGTTAACGTCTCCCACCAAAAAACCTTCCCGTTCTTCCCGCCTGCCTCCCCTCCGGTCCCCAAGGAAGGGGTGACGGGGAAGGTGTTGGCGAGAGTTGGGTGGGAGACTGAAGTCACATCCCAGCCAGGCATCGGGCCCATCGGGCCGCCGGTCAGCCGAGCCGGAGGGGCCCGGTCTCGGGGAGGATCCGCCCGGCGGTATTCCAAAATACGGAAGCCTGTGGCGGGACTTCAAATGCCGCTTTCTCCCCACCAGTTGCCAAGAAGAAGGAAGAAGAAGACGACGACATGAAGGAGCTGGAGAACTGGGCCGGATCGATGTGACCGCCCCCACGGCGGGCTGGTAACGCGCACGCACGGACTACTTTGGTGCCCCGGGGCAGCGGGCGGGCGCGGGGGCGTGCGGGGCGGCGGCGGCGGCGGCACGTGCGGAACCATCCGTCTCTTTAACCTTACCCTAAAAGCAGCAGTTGCTGCCCCACTGCCCCCGTATAGCATGTCCTGTCGGAGCAGGGGAGGGGGGCGGGAAAGGAGAGAGGGGAGAGTTGTCTGCTGTCTATACTGTTGAATTTCTGTAAAATAAAATGTATCTGCAAGATCCAACAGTCAGCCTCGGGCCGTTCTCCGGTGGAAAAAGCGCGGCCTTTGGGACGGAGGGGGACCGCGGAGCCCGCCGCCACCTCACCGGTCCGACAAAAAGCCCCAACGGGCCGGGGCTCGTCCCCGGACGAGATGGCCACGGCTCGGTCGGCCTCCCGGTTTATTTCCCCGCCCCGGGGGCCCTCCGCTCCTTCCCTCGTGAGCGTGGAGCCGGTGGAAATAGTGGCGAAAGAGCAGGTGGGATGGTCTGCCCTCGGCCCCCGCCGATCGGGGACCGTCGGCGGAATACGGGCGGATTTGATACCGGACGGAGCCGCGATCTGCCCCGTGCTGTTTGGCGGTTCAAGATTTTTCCGTCTAGGACGCCGCCGCGTCCACCGCTCTGTGGCCGAGGACGCAGAAAGGACGTGATAATAAGTGTGGTATTGGTTACGCTCTTACTATACACCAGGCACCCGGGTTGGACGCAGTCCCTGTCCCATGGGGGGCAGGCAGCCTCATTCCCTGGCACAGAGGAAGGGAAATGACTGACCCAAGGTCACACGGCAGACAAGCGGCAGAGCCAGGGTTAGACCCCACGACCTTCTGACTCTATCCACTACGCCACGCTGCCGTCTCCGCCGGGAATCGGGGCGGGCGACGTTTCCAAGCGGTCCGCTGGGAGAGGCCTCGTAGAGGGGCGCTGCCCTCGGCTGTGCGACTTCCGGTCAGATTATCAATCAATCGTATTTATTGAGCGCCTACTGTGTGCGGAGCACTGTACTAAGCACTTGGGAAGGACAAGTTGGCAACATATAGAGACGGTCCCTACCCAACAGTGGGCTCACAGTCTAAAAGGGGGAGACAGAGAACAAAAGCAAACATGCTAACAACATAAAATAAATAGAATAGATATGTAAAAGTAAAATAAATAAATAAATAAATAGAGTAATAAATAATAAGTAATAAATACGTACAAACATATATCCATATACACAGGTGCTGTGGGGAAGGGAAGGAGGTAAGATGGGGGGATGGAGAGGGGATGAGGGGGAGAGGAAGGAAGGGGCTCAGTCTGGGAAGGCCTCCTGGAGGAGGTGAGCTCTCAGCAGGGCCTTGAAGGGAGGAAGAGAGCTAGCTTGGAGGATGGTGGTGTTTAAGCGCTTACTCTGTGCCGAACACTGTACTAAGCGTGATGATAATGATAACTGCGGCGTTTAAGCGCTTAATCTGTGCCAAGCACTGTACTAAGCATGATGATAATGATAATTGAGGCATTTAAGCGCTTACTCTGTGCCAAGCACTGTACTAAGCGTGATGATAATGATAACTGTGGCGTTTAAGCGCCTACTCTGTGCCAAGCACTGTACTAAGCGTGATGGTAATGATAATTGTGGCGTTTAAGCGCTTACTCTGTGCCAAGCACTGTACTAAGCATGATGGTAATGATAATTGCGGCGTTTAAGTGCTTACCCTGTGCCAAGCACTGTACTAAGCGTGATGATAATGATAACTGCGGCGTTTAAGCGCTTACTCTGTGCCAAGCACTGTACTAAGCGTGATGATAATGATAACTGCGGCGTTTAAGCGCTTACTCTGTGCCAAGCACTGTACTAAGCGTGATGGTAATGATAATTGCGGCGTTTAAGCGCTTACTCTGTGCCAAGCACTGTACTAAGCGTGATGATAACGATAATTGCGGCGTTTAAGCGCTTACTCTGTGCCAAGCACTGTACTAAGCGTGATGATAACGATAAATGCGGTGTTTAAGCGCTTACTCTGTGCCAAGCACTGTACTAAGCGTGATGATAACGATAATTGCGGCGTTTAAGCGCTTACTCTGTGCCAAGCACTGTACTAAGCGTGATGATAACGATAAATGCGGTGTTTAAGCGCTTACTCTGTGCCAAGCACTGTACTAAGCGTGATGATAACGATAATTGCGGCGTTTAAGCGCTTACTCTGTGCCAAGCACTGTACTAAGCGTGATGATAATGATAATTGCGGCGTTTAAAGTGCTTACTCTGTGCCAAGCACTGTACTAAGCGTGATGATAACGATAACTGCGGCGTTTAAGCGCTTACTCTGTGCCAAGCACTGTACTAAGCGCTGGGGTGGATACAAGGAAATTAGGTTGAACACAATCCCCGTCTCACACGGGGCTCACAGTCTTCATCCCCACTTTACACGAGACAGCTGAGAAGCAGCGTGGCTCAGTGGAAAGAGCCCGGGCTTTGGAGGCAGAGGTCATGGGTTCAAATCCCGGCTCCGCCGACTGTCAGCTGTGTGACTTTGGGCAAGTCGCTTCAATCAATCAATTGTATTTATTGAGCGCTTACTGTGCGCAGAGCACTGGACTAAGCGCTTGGGAAGTACAAGTTGGCAACATATAGAGACGGTCCCTACCCAACAGTGGGCTCACAGTCTACTTCTCTGGGCCTCAGTTACTTCATCTGTAAAATGGGGATTAAGACTGTGAGCTCCCCGGGGGGGCAACCTGATCACCTTGTAACCTCCCCAGCGCTTAGAACAGTGCTTTGCACACAGTAAGCGCTTAATAAATGCCATCATTATTATTATTAACTGAGGCACAGAGAAGTGACTCGGCCTGCCCAGAGTCACACAGCAATCAATCATATTTATTGAGCGCTTACTGTGTGCAGAGCACTGTACTAAGCGCTTGGGAAGTCCAAGTTGGCAACATATAGAGACAGTCCCTACCCAACAGTGGGCTCACAGTCTAAAAGGGGGAGACAGAGAACAAAACCAAACATACTATCAATCAATCGTATTTATTGAGCACTTACTGTGTGCAGAGCACTGTACTAGGCGCTTGGGAAGTACAAGTTGGCAACATCTAGAGACGGTCCCTACCCAACAGTGGGCTCACAGTCTAAAAGGGGGAGACAGAGAACATACTAACAAAATAAAATAAATAGAATAGATATGTACAAGTAAAATAAATAGAGTAATAAATATGCACAAACATACATACTAACAGACATACTAACAAAATAAAATGAATAGAATAGGTATGTACAAGTAAAATAAATAGAGTAATAAATATGTACAAACATATGTACATCTATACAGGTGCTGTGGGGAAGGGAAGGAGGTAAGATGGGGGGGATGGAGAGGGGGACGAGGGGGAGAGGAAGGAAGGGGCTCAGTCTGGGAAGGCCTCCTGGAGGAGGCCAAGTAAAATAATCCATCCATCCATCCATTCAATCATATTTATTGAGCGCTTACTATGTGCAGAGCACTGTACTAAGCACTTGGGAAGTCCAAGTTGGCAACATATAGAGACCGTCCTTACCCAACAGCGGGCTCGCAGTCTTAAAGGGGGAGACAGATGAGGGAACCGAGGCCCAGAGAAGTGAAGTGGCTCGCCCGGGGTCACACAGCTGACCGGTGGCGGAGCCGGGATTAGAACACATGACCTCAGGGGCCCAAGGCCGGCCTCTTGCTGCTTCTCTCTTTAATTCTTAAATGGTTGGGAGACCACCTGGGTGCTTCACTAGCACCTCCGGGGCCTGGCCCGCCGTAGGTACGAGCAGGTGGGTTGACCGCGGAGGTGTTTTGGCCGCCCACTCGGGAGGGACCGAAGTGGGTCTTCACCTGCGGTCGCAGTTTGCGCTTTCCTCCCCGGCTCACCCACCAATCAATCAATCAATCATACTTATTGGGCGCTTACTGTGTGCAGAGCACTGGACTAAGCGCTTGGGAAGTCCAAGTTGGCAACATCTAGAGACGGTCCCTACCCAACAGCGGGCTCGCAGTCTAAAAGGGGGAGACAGATGAGGGAACTGAGGCCCAGAGAAGTGAAGTGGCTCGCCCGGGGTCACACAGCTGACCGGTGGCGGAGCCGGGATTAGAACACATGACCCTGTGAGCCCACTGTGCAGAGCACTGTGAGTTTATTAGACTGTGAGCCCGCTGTTGGGTAGGGACCGTCTCTATATGTTGCCAACTTGGACTTCCCAAGCGCTTACTACAGTGCTCTGCACACAGTAAGCGCTCAATAAATACAATTGATTAATTGATTGATTGTACTAAGCGCTTGGGAAGTCCAAGTGGGCAGCACACAGAGACGGTCCCTACCCAACAGCGGGCAATGTTGGGTAGGGACCGTCTCTATATGTTGCCAACTTGAACTTCCCAAGCGCTTAGTACAGTGCTCTGCACACAGTAAGCGCTCAATAAATACGATTGATGATGATGATGATGATCAGCACACCGGCTTCTGCCTTTCCGCGACGTGGGGGTTTGCAGCCTGTCTCTGGATCCGGGAGGGTGAGTCCCCCATCTCCGGGCCAGCGGCTCTGGGAGACGCGCCGCTCTTTCCGGCGGGAAGGAAAGGAAAGGAAGCGCTTAGTACGGTGCTCTGCACACAGAAAGCGCTCAATAAATACGATTGATTGAAAGGAAGTCACCCTGCCCGATCCGGGCCTGGATAGGAGGGGATAGGATAGGAGAAGCCGCGTGGCTCAGCGGAAAGAGCCCGGGCTTTGGAGTCGGTGGTCGTGGGTTCGTATCCCGGCTCCGCCAATTGTCAGCTGGGTGACCTTGGGCAAGTCGCTTCACTTCTCTGGGCCTCACTTACCTCATCTGGTAAAATGGGGGCTGACTGTGGGACAACCCGATCACCTTGTAATAATAATAATAATGTTGGTATTTGTTAAGCGCTTACTATGTGCAAAGCCCTGTTCTAAGCGCTGGGGAGGATACAAGGTGATCAGGTTGTCCCAAGGCGGGGCTCACCGTCCTAATCCCCATTTTATGGATGAGGTAACAGGCACAGAGAAGTTGAGTGGCTTGCCCAAGGTCACACAGCTGACAAGTGTCTGAGTCGGGGTTCGAGCCCACGGAAATAGACACACAAGGGGTCATCGGGGTGGGAAGGTCACAGGAGGCTGGGGGGCTCAGGGAGTCATCCGGGGGATCATGTGGGGGTTGAGGAATCCCAGGGGGAGCACTGTCGGGGTCATAATAATCAATCAATCAATCGTATTTATTGAGCGCTTACTGTGTGCAGAGCACTGGACTGAGCGCTTGGGAAGTCCAAGTTGGCAACATATAGAGACGGTCCCTACCCAACAGTGGGCTCACACTCTAAAATTATTATAAATAATAATAATAATAATAATGGCATTTTTTAAGCGCTTACTATGTGCCAAGCACTGTTCTAAGCGCTGAGCAGCAGGGGGCGGGGCTCGAGGGGACTTCTGGGTCAATAATAATAATAATGATGGTATTTGTTAAGCGCTTACTGTGTGCAAAGCACTGTTCTAAGCGCTGCGGCGGTTACAAGGTGATCAGGTTGTCCCAAGGCGGGCTCACAGTTTTAATCCCCGTTTTCCAGATGAGGTCCCTGAGGCCCAGAGAAGTGAAGTGACTTGCCCAAAGTCACACGGCTTGTATCCCCCCCAGCGCTTTGAACAGTGCTTTGCACATAGTAAGCGCTTAATAAATGCCATCATTATTATCTCCCTTCTAGACGGTGAGCCCGCTGTTGGGTAGGGACCGTCTCTATATGTTGCCAGCTTGTCCTTCCCAAGCGCTTAGTGCAGTGCTCTGCACACTGTAAGCGCTCAATAAATACGATTGATTGATTGATTGAGGGGAGACTCTCCTGGATGGGCTGTGGCAGAGCGGAAGCAAAGCGTAAACGGGAAACCGGGATTCCAACTTGTACTTCCCAAGCGCTTAGTACAGTGCTCTGCACACATTAAGCGCTCAATAAATACGATTGATTGATTAATTTCAAAGGTGGGCTTTCTGCAAGACCACAGGTCACCCTGGACCGGACCGCCTAAAGGTAATTAGGACTGTGTTGTCTGGACTGTGAGCCCACTGTTGGGTAGGGACCGTCTCTATATGTTGCCAACTTGGACTTCCCAAGCGCTTAGTACAGTGCTCTGCACACAGTAAGCGCTCAATAAATACGATTGATTGATTGTTGTTATGTCTGGGGCAGTGGAAGCTCTCCCCCATCCCTGAGTGGTCTTGCTAAAAACCCAGTGGGCCTCCTGACCTCCCGTTGATGAATATATCTAGACTATAAGACCGTCGTGGGCAGGGAACGTGTCGCTTTATTGTCGTATTATAATAATAATGATGATAATTATGGTATCTGTTAAGCATTTACTATGTGCCAGGCACTGTACTAAGCGCTGGGGTGGATACAGGCAAATCAGGTTGAACACAGTCCCTGTCCCTCATATAATAGTAATAATAATGATAGCATTTGTTGAGCGCTTACTATGTGCCGGGCACTGTACTAAGCGCTGGGGTGGATGCAGGCCAATCAGGTTGAACACAGTCCCTGTCCCTCATAACAGTAATAATAATGATGGCATTTGTTAAGCGCTTACTATGTGCCGGGCACTGTACTAAGTGCTGGGGTGGATACAGGCAAATCAGGTTGAACACAGTCCCTGTCCCTCATATAATAGTAATAATAATGTTGGCATTTGTTAAGCGCTTACTATGTGCCAGGCACTGTGCTAAGCGCTGGGGTGGATACAGGCAAATCAGGTTGAACACAGTCCCATCATCATCATCATCAATCGTATTTATTGAGCGCTTACTGTGTGCAGAGCACTGGACTAAGCGCTTGGGAAGTACAAGTTGGCAACACATAGAGACAGTCCCAGTCCCTGTCCCTCATAATAGTAATAATAATGATGGCATTTGTTAAGTGCTTACTATGTACCAAGCACTTTTCTAAGCACTGGGGGAGATACAAGGTGCACTAAGCAAAGGAAGCGCTGAACAAATACGGTTGAAAAGCCCCAGGCGCCGCAGCTCTAAGCTGCAGCCGCCCACCCGAAGGGGCCGCTCTAGCCTCCCCCTCCATGCTACTCTATCTTCCCTCGATGCCGCTCTATCCCCCCACGTTGCCGCTCTATGCCCCCTTCTTTGCCACTCTATCCCCCCACGTTGCCGCTCTATCTTCCCCCGTTGGCGCTCTATGCTCCCCATCTTTGCCACTCTATCATCTTCCCTCGATGCCGCTCTATGCTCCCGTTGCCGCTCTAACCTCCCCGCCCCCCGTTGGCGCTCTATGCTCCCCCGTTGCCACTCTAACTTCCCCCCGTTGCCGCTCTATCCTCCCCTCGATGCCACTCTATCTTCCCCCGATGCCGCTCTCACCTCCCCCCGGTTGGCGCCCTATGCTCTTCCTTCGTTGCCGCTCTATCCTCTCCTCGATGCCACCCTAACCTTCCCCCGTTGGCGCTCTCTGCTCCCCTCTCGTTGCCTCTCTAACCCCCCCCCCCCCCCCCGCCCATTGCCACTCCATCTTCCCCCGTTGGCGCTCTATGCTCCTGCTTCGTTGAGCTCTATCTTTTCCTCGGCGCCATTCTATCTTCCCTCGATGCCGCTCTAACCTCCCCCCCTGCCCCCATTGGCGCTCTATGCTCCTTCTTCGTTGCCACTCTAGCCTCCTCCCGTTAGCGCTCTATCCTCCCCTCGTTGCCGCTCTATACGCCCCTCTCGATGCCGCTCTAACCTCCCCCTCGCCCCCGTTGCCGCTCTATCTTCCCTCGTCGCTTTAGGGAAGCAGCGTGGATCAATGGAAAGAGCACGGACTTTGGAGTCAGAGGTCATGGGTTCAAATCCCGGCTCCGCCACTTGTCAGCTGTGTGATTTTGGGCAAGTCACTTCACTGGGCCTCAGTTACCTCATCTGTAAAATGGGGATGAAGACTGTGAGCCCCCTTGGGGCAACTTGATCACCTTGTAACCTCCCCAGCGCTCAGAACAATGCCTTGCACATAGTAAGCGCTTAATAAATGCCATGATTATTATTATTACTTAACCACCTTCTCGTTGCCGCTCTAATCCCCTCCCCCGTTGGCGCTCTATGCGCCCCTCTCATTGCCACTCTAACCTCCCCCCCGTTGGCACTCTATGCTCCCCTCTCGTTGCCACTCTAACCTTCCCCCCCCCCCCCCCGTTGGCGCTCTATACGCCCCTCTCGTTGCCACTCTAACCTCCCCCCCGTTGGCGCTCTATACGCCCCTCTCGTTGCCACTCTAACCTCCCCCCCGTTGGCGCTCTATGCGCCCTTCTCGTTGCCACTCTAACCTCCCCCCCCCTCCGTTGGCGCTCTATACGCCCCCTCTCGTCGCCACTCTAACCCCCCCCCCCTTGGCGCTCTATCTTCCCTCGTTGGCGCTCTATCCTCTCAATGCCGCCCTAACCGACCCCCGTTGGCGCTCTATGCTCCCCTCTCATTGCCGCTGTCTTCCCTCGTTGCCGCTCTAACCTCCCCCCCCCCCGTTGTCACTCTATCTCCCCCCCGTTGGCGCTCTATGCTCCTGCTTCGTTGCCGCTCTATGCGCCCCTCTCGTTGGCGCTCTCCTCCCCCCGTTGCCGCTCTATCGCCCCCTGCCGCCGCCCGCCGCCGCCTGCGGCAGGATTCTGGCCCCGTTGCTTGTGTTTGGGGGAGAGGCGGCCCCCTGGATCCTGAGGGCTTTGTTTGGGCGGAATAATAATAATAATGGCATTTATTAAGCGCTTACTATGTGCAAAGCACTGTTCTAAGCGCTGGATGAATGGCTCCCCCGTTGTGCAGTCGCCTCTCACCCCCTTGCCTGGGGCCGCCCCAGAATCTGCTCCGTCGCTTCACGGCCCTGCAGGAGGGGATAACAATAATAACCATAAGGGTATTTGTTAAGCGCCTACTATGTTCCGAGCCCTGTTCTAATCGCTAGGATAGATACAAGCTAATCAGGTTGCCCCCCGTGGGGCTCACAGTCTGAATCCTCATTTTCCAGATGAGGGAACTGAGGCTCAGAGAAGTGACGGGACTTGCCCCAAGTCACAGAGAAGACAGGTGGCAGAGCTGGGATTAGAACCCATGACCTTCTGACGCCCAGGCCAGTGCTCTAGTCACGACATCTTGCTGCTTTGGTATTTGCTAAGCACATAATTAATAATTATGGTTTTTAAGCGCTTACTATGCGCCAAGCACCGTTCTAAGCACTTGGGTAGATATGAGGTAATCAGGGGGGACACCGTCCTTGTCCATCATGGGGCTCACAGACTTCATCCCCAGAGTAGCAGCTTGGCTCAGTGGAAAGAGCCCGGGTTTTGGAGTCAGAGGTCATGGGTTCAAATCCCGGCTCCGCCAATTGTCAGCTGGGTGACTTTGGGCAAGTCACTTAACTTCTCTGGGCCTCAGTGACCTCATCTGTAAAATGGGGATCAAGACTGTGAGCCCCCTGTGGGACAACCTGATCACTTTGTAACCTCCCCAGTGCTTACAACAGGGCTTTGCACGTAGTGAGTGCTTAATAAATGCCATTATTATTATTATTTATAAATGAGGTGACTGAGGCACAGAGAAGTGCCGTGATTTGCCCATGGTTACACAGCAGACTTGTGGCAGAGCCAGGATTAGAACTCACATCCTCTGATTCTCAGACCCGTGCTCTTTTCACCAGATCATGGTGCTTCTCTCTCGGGCACAGTGGGCGGAGAGCTGCTCTGGACTCTCCCTGTGGGCTGAGAGCTCAGCGACTGCTTCCTCGATTGTTTCATTACGGAAACTGAGGCACAAAGAAGTTAAATGAGTTACTCCTTGCTTCTCTCTCTCACTACACCCCAGGTAGCAATCCCACTCCCACCAATGGACATATTAAAATAGAGTCTCCCCTGTATAACGTCCCCCTTAGATGGTGAGCCCATGCGTCCAACCTAATTAGCTGGTAACTACTTAGTTACCAGTATTTAGTTCAGTGCTTGGCTCAAAGTGCTTTACAAATACTATCGTAGTTATTGTTATTATTACAATTATTATTATCGCTAACACATTTGTTGGCCGGGTCTACATCTAGGCGGAGGTCTGACCTCGCGAGCATTCCGCACGCGGTGGGTCTTGGCCGTTCAGCCGTTCCGAAGAAAAATGCAGGTGGTTGAGGATGGAAGGGTTCAGCCCAAATATCTGCAGACCCCAGAGATGGCTCTATCCAGGGCACTTCCCATTTCCCCCCCGTGCTTCAAGAAAGGATCTCTTAGAGATGTTCAGCAGGCAGCCTGGAGAATCTTGAAGGCACTTTCCGTCCCACCCGGTTGCCTCTGCAGAGATAATAAGAAGGGAAGACCCTCAGGCACAAGATTGGGGTTAACACACGGTATTTATTATCCCCTGGGATTTTAGACCCCAAGGGCTCTCCGGGTGTACCTAAGGGGAAGGGGTTGGCGATGGACGGCGACAGCTCCAGTCTCTGGCGGGCATCCCGTGGCAGTGTCCCAGGCCTGTCTCGGTAGGGGTACGGAAGAACGATGAGTTGGGCTTGTTTCCGGATGGCTACCGGCATCTATTCATGATGAGGAACGGGAATCTGTCGTCCTTTAGAGTTGTTTGGGTCAGAGAGGAGGTGGGAGCCTGAGAAGGAAGGGAATGAGGGAGAGAACAGGCCCCCACCCCCAGAATTCCCCTTTTACCTGCCTTTAATAATAATAATGATGGCATTTATTAAGCGCTTACTCTGTGCAAACCACTGTTCTAAGCGCTGGGGAGGTTACGAGGTGATCAGGTTGTCCCACGGGGGGCTCACAGTCTTCATCCCCATTTTACAGATGAGGGAACTGAGGCCCAGAGAAGTGAAGTGACTTGTCCACCTCCTTCCTCTCCCCCTCCTCCCCCTCGCCTTCCCCTCCCCACAGCACCTGTATATATGTATATACGTTTGTATGGATTTATTACTCTATTTTATTTGTACATATTTATTCTATTTATTTTATTTTGTTAATATGTTTTGTTTTGTTGTCTGTCTCCCCCTTCTAGACTGTGAGCCCGCTGTTGGGTAGGGACCGTCTCTAGATGTTGCCAACGTGTACTTCCCAAGTGCTTAGTCCAGTGCTCTGCATATGGTAAGCGCTCAATAAATACGATTGAATGAATGAATGAATTGGCGGAGCCGGGATTTGAACCCATGACCTCTGACTCCAAAGCCCAGGCTCTTTCCACTAAGTCACGCTGCTTCTCAATCAATCGTATTTATTGAGCACTTACTGTGTGCAGAGCACTGTACTAAGCGCTTGGGAAGTACAAGTTGGCAACATAGAGAGACAGTCCCTACCCAACAGTGGGCTCACAGTCTAAAAGGGGGAGACAGAGAACAAAACCAAACATACTAACAAAATAAAATAAATAGAATAGATATGTACAAGTAAAATAGAGTAATAAATATGTACAAACATATATACATATATATACAGGTGCTGTGGGGAAAGGAAGGAGATAAGATGAGGGGGATGGAGAGGGGGGCGAGGGGGAGAGGAAGGAAGGGGCTCAGTCTGGGAAGGCCTCCTGGAGGAGGTGAGCTCTCAGTAGGGCCTTGAAGGGAGGAAGAGAGCTTGCTTGGCAGATGGGCAGAGGGAGGGCTTTCCAGACCCAGGGGATGACGTGGGCCGGGGGTCGATGGCGGGACAGGCGAGAACGAGGCCCGGTGAGGAGATTAGCGGCGGAGGAGCGGAGGGTGCGGGCTGGGCTGGAGAAGGAGAGAAGGGAGGGGAGGTAGGAGGGGGTGAGGTGATGGACAGCCTTGAAGCCCAGGGTGAGGAGTTTCTGCCTGATGCGCAGATTGATTGGTAGCCACTGGAGATTTTTGAGGAGGGGAGTAATAATCTCCCCTCCACTCCCACTGTCCCCTTTGTGATTTCTCCCCTCACCCCCAACTGAGGATTAGGGGGCGTCTAGTGGCAGTGCTGCCGTGGGATCAGATCTTCAGTTCCACCTCCTCACACCCAATGTTGTCCCCCCTTCACCTCCCACTGCTCCCCTCCCCAACTCCCAGAGCCGGGTCCGATATGTCACTGCAGCTGTACGTACCCAAATGAACCCAAAAAGGAAAAGTTTCAGAGTTACCGTAAGTGACCTTGGTGTACATTTCTCCCCAAGCAGTGCAAGCATCCCTTTATCTGTGCCCCCAACCCACATCCTGAAGAGCATCCCCCTACTTGCAGAGAAGCAGAGCAGCTTAGTGGAAAGTGCCTGGGCTTCGGAGACAGAGGTCGTGGGTTCTAATCACACCTCTGCCACTTATCAGCTGTGTGACACTGGGCAAGTTAATTAACTTCTCTGTGCTTCAGTTACCTGATCTGTAAAATACGGATTAAGACAGTGAGCCCCACGTGGGACGACCTGATTACCTTATATCTACCCCGGTTCTTAGAACAGTGCTTGGCACATAGTAAGCGCTTAACAAATATCATTATTATTACCTGTTTATTGCTCCTCGGTCTTTTGAGGAGTCCGAACTGAAGCCTCCCAGGTTGCTGCTCCTACAAGACAGGGAGGGGAGGCAAGAACAAATAATGTGGTGGAAAGGGACGTCGGCAAATCTGCCAGTTCAGGGGAGGGTAAGGTGACGGAGGACTCAGTTGTCCCAAAGCACACAAACTCCCTCATTGTTTGATCCTCCTCGTTGTAAACCAAGGTCGCTGGGCTCTAGAGCAAAGTGGGAGGCACATAGGCCCTTCCGGGCTTTCTCTAGTCCTGTGGGTTCCCTAGTGACTCCACAGAGACATTCCATGTCAGGGAAACACAAATCATCCTGGAAGTCCGACCAAGGGACGTTTCTCAGTGATTTCACAGAAGTGAAAGGCAGTCGAGGGCTTTCGCGTCACGAGGCATTAATTGTGCAGGCCACATATTGGATTAAGTCTGAATTCCACAAAATCTTAGAGCACACACTGCTGCTTGTTTCTATTAAAAGGGTTACCCCAGTGTGAATTGATCACGCATTTGTGGCGATCCCAGGCTGGGATTCATCCTGCTTCCTTCCAAATGAAAATCCCAAGGACTTCCAAACTTGCCCTCCCAAACAGGTTCCAGCCTCCCCACACACCCTCTGACCTGTTTTTTTGTCGGAAATGCAGAGCGCGTTGGGGCCTTTGTCTTGCGCTGAGAAGGCTGAGCAGCCAGGAAGAGGGGGTAAAAGGGAAACTCTTCCAGGGAGAGTGGGGGGAAATTATGAGGCTCTTCTCTATTGCCACCTCAAAAATTTCCTCTCGAGCAGTCAGTGCCATTAAGACCTGGGCTAAAAGGTAACCTAAGAGATTTTGCCTTAAGCTAATATCTCCTTTTACCCGTCAAATATTCCTTTGCTATCTCCAGGACCCAGGCTATAAAGACCCAATGAAGGAAATTAGACAGGGGGGCC
This sequence comes from Tachyglossus aculeatus, assembly GCF_015852505.1. NCBI lineage: Eukaryota > Metazoa > Chordata > Mammalia > Monotremata > Tachyglossidae > Tachyglossus > Tachyglossus aculeatus. The sequence continues at coordinate 27,099,537 of NC_052080.1, forward strand.
GTGAAGACCACAAGACCCTTAAGCAGGCCGTGAAGGCTTGAAGGGGACAATTTGACAGGCCATAAAGAGCTGGAGGGAAGATGAACATACCTGGAGGAGGGAATGAAATAGAGGAATTAAAATAGTCATGAAGACCTGAAGGAGAGAATTCAGCAGGATAGATGGCATGAAGCCAATACCCTCAAATATTCTCCCAGTTCCTTGGAGAACACAGGCCCTAAAGATCCGAAAGGAAGAACTGAACTTACTACGAGACCTGAAGGAGAGAAGTTCGTTGGAGAATTAAATAGGCCATGAAGGCCGGTTTTCAGCAGACCGAGAAGACCTGAAGGAGAGAATTCAGCAGGCCATAAAGACCTGCAAGGGAGAATTGAATGGAGTAATTATACCGCCACGAAATCCTGAATTTCAGAATTAAACAGGCCAACAAGACCTAAAAGAGGGAATTCAACAAGCCACAAAGGCCTGAAGGAGAGGATCAATGTGAAAATTAAACAGGCCGAGAAGATGGGGAAAAATGCGTGAAGCCAATCTCTCCTTTTCCCCAGAAAATATTCTCTTTGCTTTAGAGTTCAAAGGCCATGAAGACCTGACAGAGAGAATTAAATGAGAGAATGAAATAGGCCTTGAAGGCCCTCAGAGGAAACTCAAACAGGCCATGAAGACCTGAGTGACAGAATTAAACCGGCCTTGAAGACCTGCAATGGGACGTCAAATAGGATAAACGGCATGAAGCCATTCACTCCTGATGCCCTCAAATATTCACTTTGATTTCAAGTGTCCAGAGCCTGAAGACGTGAAGGAGAAAATCCAATGGGATCACTAAACAGGCCATGAAGACCCAACAAGGGAGAATTAAATTGGGGGACTGAAAGGGCCCTGAAGACCTGCAGAGGAACATCAAACAGGATAAAGAGGATCAGCTCAATCTCTCCTCTTCCCCCTCAAATGTTCTCTTTAGTTTCGAGTATACTGGCCTTGAAGACCTGAAGGAGAGAAGTAAATGGGAGAATTAAGCAGGCCGTGAAGACCGGAAAGGAGATTATTCAATGAGGTAATTCCACAAGCCTTGAAGACCTGCTATAGAAATTCAAATAGGAAGAATGGCATGAAGCCCATCTCTCCTTTTCCCCTCCCCACTATTCTCTT